>NC_067282.1:169612954-169915909 GCF_020740795.1 Apus apus
TATCTACTGAGGGCAGCTAGAGCAGGGCTTGTTCAGATGTCCTGCTTACTATATTTACTGGCACTCGTTGAGGGGAGACAAGTTTCTAAATCTGGCTTTCAAAAACCTTTAAAGCCACGTACCATCACTGGCAGGGACCCTGGTGGCAGCAGCAGTGGTGGCCACTGCTACTGACAGTAGGTCCTGTACCTGACTGCATTGAGGTGAATGCATGAACACAGTGTGGGATCCTCTCTGCTATACTACCATAACCAATGCCTTCACATCACCTTATTAGAAGGCACTGAAACTAGTCAAGCAATTGTGCGCATCAAATCTAGTTTGCCTAGACGTGATGTAGCTGGCACAGTAATACCTAACAATCTTTGTGGTTCGTGGATAAATGTATGTTTGTATGTGTTACTGCTGGAGCATTATTCTTAATCCTGTGGGCTGGCAGGAGTCAGGAGGGAAGAAGCAACTATTGAAAAAGGCTGAAGAATTTAAGTCTGCTCTGTGTTTAGTATAGGTATATTATCAAGCTATACCAGTGAAGGCTTGCCATCTGCTGATATTTTCTTTAACAAAAGTGAAAACAAGATGAACAAGGACATTCCTTCACATTCCAGTTACTTGAGGGTTAATGGATAAAACAGCAGGTAAAAGAGTTGCTATGGCTCACAATCTTGAGAATTACTACCACTTTATAAATATAGTTCTGTGTATCTCTGTGACAGAAAGTCATCACCGCTGCAATTGCTGCAATGACCCCAGACACTGGCAAAGGCCAGATGCATATTACAGAGGAATATGCAGCTTCTCCAGATCCCATCAGCAAGGCAGAAAGGGGGTAACAAGCTGTCTCTCTGGAGCCAGCTACCCTGGTATCTGCAGTGAATGAGTTCATGATAATGAGGAGGAATATATGATCTGTGCAAATGCCACTAATGGCTTTTCCTGCAGCCGGGTCCTGAAGCTGTTTCCCCTTTGATCACACTGCTCCCTTGCCAGTCTGTCCTCAACACTTACAGGTACTGGTAGTGTATTTCAAGCTATTAATAATATCTCTTTCAATATTTGTACTATAAAGCACAGTGGTTTTACATATTTTGAAAACATGACTTGATTGCATAATAATATTTTTTATAGAGAACAGATAGGCTACAGATATCAGCATAGATGACAGACACTGTGGCATATTGCACTGGTAGATCATTAATACCAGAGCAAGAAAATTTTTTACAAGTTCTTTTACCACAATGTTGCCAGATGAGAAAAATCTGCGTCTGTGCTGACCTAGACATTAAAAACCTGAGCTTGTTTGAACATTTTCACTCTGTCCTACAGGCTGTTGAAACAGACTTCTGGCTATCCACCTCCTGAAGGACACTGCCAGGAATGGTGGGAAAGAGGGAGAGCTGCTCACATTTGGATTCCAAAAGGTAAAGGACAATCTCCTTCAGACAGTGTGGGTAATTCCCACTCCATTAATGAGCCTTCCTTTCTAAATGGTCACGTGTCTGTTAGAATCAGCACCATGGAAGCGTGATCTGTTATTGATGTATGTATATAGCACCAACAGTGTAAGAAATAAAAAGAAAAATGACGAAAACAGAAAGTTCAGCATGTTTCTCACAAGACCTTTTCTTAATACAGGACATGGTTTTGGCTGTTTAGCAGATGGTCCTATACAGTGACTATTAGCCTTTTCTCCTTCCCTTTTGAAGTTGAACTGCATTACCTTGCCAACACAGCTGAGCTCACCAGCCTGAGCCATGAGATACCCAAGGCCCAGCTCATGTTTCTGTTGTTAAGGTGCAGTTACCAACGCATCAAACCATCCTGGGATTACACACATCCTGCCAAAAGGAGTTACTCCCTGAGGGGTTGTCATAACAGATTACTTATGCCAGCATTGCACAATTTTGCTACTGCAGTGTGTAAATCTTACGCTCCTTTAAAAACTGAAAGGAGCTTATTTCTACATTGTGAACAGTCATGTAGACTGGTAATGAACGAGCATGTAGAGCTGCACAAATATCACAAAGTAATGCCCTGTGAAACAGAAACAGAGATCACTCTAGTTTATAGCTACCAGTTAAGTGTATGCTTCTTTGCTAAAGGATGAGCAGCTGTGATTTCGCTGGGCTCTCCAGGCAAACATTAGATCAAAACTAGAAAAAAATTACACATGATCTCCTACTTTCCTTTTTCTTCTAAAGTAAGAAATGCAGTTAGCCACTGTCACCCTTCCATCAGCCACGCACAGTTGAGATACTTTGCTCTATTTCTGAACCTGAATTCTACATTTAAAAAAACAACAGCTATCTTGTGTTTTATCACCAAAATAAGCTCATGATTAGCACATACCAAACTACGGTGAAGAATGCCTTATTATTCTCCTTTTGGAGAGGGAGGAATGACAGAAAGACCAAGGATGCTGATTTAAAAAACTATCTGATCTGAGACACTCTGGAATTTCAAGATCACTCTGGATTGCCACAGAGGTTGGTAACCCTTGGTAATGGAAAGCCCTTCTGTATGTGTCTGGCCTTAGGTAGGTAAAAGATGAAGTTTTCAAAGACAGCAGTCACTTTTGACAGTGTTTTGCCCTAGGAGATAGTGTACAATGCACAAAAAAGTGGATTGTGCGCTGAGAGAGTTGGACCTGTCTATCCACATTTCACGTTCATTCTATGACCCCTTTTATGGTTAGAAGGATGAACTACATAGGCTTCTCTGCAATTCAGAGTGAAATTGTAACAGAGGAGCAGACTAGTTTAAGATGATAACTGTTAATGCCTTTTCCAAGCTCAAGAACCATTACTGAGGTATGAAACCAGGGTATCTTTGAATTCAGATCCCTGCAAGCCACAAAACGCTGCCCTTTAATGACTGCTGGATCAGCTCTGTAACTTGAAAAAGGGATTGAAATGAGTACTAAAATTAAAGTAGGTTTAACATTGCAGTTTCTAAATGAATTGTAAAATACACTGGGACAAGTCTGCACGAGAAACGTTTGCTATGAAGAGTAAAACCATGGGACTCGAGCCAGGCCAGCTGTGCTGCTGCGCCTCCTTTGCTCCTGTACCAGCAGGTGCCAGAGGCTACAGACTCTGGAGGTAGAAAACACGTTTCATTGCTCTCATTTGAATCCCTCAGGCTGACACATGGAATGGAGTTGACAGCCTCCACGGCAAGCTGTGTCTAGCCTGCTTTGGCTGGAGGGAGGATTGCTGATACATCATGCTTTGAGTTTTGGCAGGAGAGACCATCAATGCTGAAGCAACAAAATGAGACTTGAGGTTACCAACTCTTTAAGGCAGGGTTGCCTGTGGTATTCAAGTTTACAAGCAGCGTGAGAAACAGGTCATAAAAAGGTCCCCATTTAGTTAGATGTAATACAGGGTTAGGTATTCACAGGCTGACGTTCAAGTGAAAGGTGCTCAGGGAAAATCTAACCAAGCACATGAAGTCTGGACTCCAAGAGGACTGGGGTCAAGAGGCAGAGAGGGTCAAAGACAAGGGTCAGAATACACAGCAAGATGTAGTGAAGCTAACAGGCAATAAACAGTGTGAAAAGGAAAATACATGGGTCACAAATTATCCATTTCAAATTATACACATAAAAAATTTAAGAATGTTCATATGTGGTTTAGCAAGAGAAACCATGTCTGTTGATTCATTTTAAGAACAGCAACAAGAAGATCTAAATCTGGAGCAAAGGCAAAACAAAATACTTACATTCGCTTTTTAGGAAATAAAAGAGGAAGATGGTCAACCTGTCAAGTGTTACAGAAATGTGAAGCGACTTTAACTGAAACTATTAAAATGTGTTATGTAAAAACAAGAGCTCCACATGCTTATTTTTTTAAGCAATGGGATCCAATTCATAATACAGACCTGTCACTGAGGGATGCACATATACATCAGTCCCAGCTAGTTTATTTTCCAGAAAACTAGAAACAATCTTTCCCCTCTTCTCAGGACCGTAAGCTTGTGAACGCACTGTTTCTACACATGCATCTTTTTTTATTATTTCATTATCTATTCAGTGTTCACATGAAAATATTCTTACCAGCCTAAGCATTTTAGCATTCATACATCATATTACCTCAAGTAACTGTGTGTTCAGTAATGTATATACATTGAATTTGAGGTAGCCAACATACATCAGCAGTGACATAGCATGAGGTAAAGATCCTAGTAGCACAGTGGTTGACACATTTACCAAAGTGCTCCTTCCACATCAGCTATTCCTATCTCTCAGCTACAAGAAGATTTAAAATGGAATTTAAATCCATCAGTGCATATAGAGGAATGTGAATTCCATTGTTTTGGGATAATTTATTTTGCTTTATCTTAAAAAAAAAGAAGAAAAAAGGGGGGGAAGACATTGTTAAGAAATATCCTGCATTTCAGGATAGTGTGGTGTCATGCTGTTTCTGCATTAAAGAATCAGACTCACCTCAAATCCAGACAGCTGCAAACCATCTAGAAATGTTATTGTAGTTTGGTTAATTGGAAAACAGACTGAAAACACACTGAAATTATGTTTGGCCTGGTTTCCATACATATCAAAGAGGAGAGATTCCTGGCAAACTTGGAATCTGTATTTTGAACAAGGAGTTTGCCAGCTGGCTTTTCACATTCCGTAACAAGTTACCATACTACTTTAGAAAATGTACCAAAGTAGACATGATTGAACATTGTGAAATAAACCACTGTAATAACAAACCAAACCAGACCTAGTAGTTTCAAGTGTAATTGGCAAGCAGATGATAACAAAATTACTGTCTTGATCTTGAAAGGGATTAATAAAGATGTGTGAAACTTGGAAACACTAGCAATGTAGCGTTTTTTTCCCTTTCCTTCCCTCCCCCCCCACTGCTTATGTTGCAGAAGACGATCTGACTTTCCTCGCAAGCCTTTCATAACAGATTGGTCCTCTCTCCTCCCTTGCACTGCTGGCAAAATATTGTTGCCCACCTTTTATGCAGGGTCTGACTGGACCTAAACTCTGCCGAAGCCAGTGGGGCTGGCAAGAACAATTCCTCCCATGTCTGGCAGGGTGTTTTGCAGATACAGAGGAGACAAGGCCCTTGCTCTACAAGTTTATGCTGCGCTAGAGACATGGGCAACGAGTGGCATTCCCTGCTCAGCAGAAAGACAGGGAGGCTCGGCAGCCACGGGGAGGGGGATGGCGGGGATTGCCGGAGCCAGCCTGGTTTGTGCAGCTGTCTCACCCTGGTTTTTACCACCCTCTCAGCTCTTCTCTCACCCGGTGCGGTTACAGAGAGTCAAGATGGAGATCAGCGGTGAGAAGGCAGTCGAAAAAGTGAGCCCTGAGGGAAGATCTGGACGAGAAGGTGGATTAGGCTCTCCTGACCCCGCGGCGAGGTCGGCCGAGGCGGCGGGGGAGGCCGGCGCTGCCACGGCACGGCACGGCACGGCACGGCCTTCCGGAAGGTGAGGGGACCCACTTTTTCCTTTCTCTAAGCGCAATTGTGGTAGCAAGATCGTGTTGCCAGCGGGGGCGTGTGCGGTTGGCTTTGTTGTTTGTTGTTGTTGTTGTTTTCACCCCGGCGCCCAATATTCGCCCGGCTTTGTGCTGCACCGGGTGCCCCCGCTCCCGGCGGACTGACGCGCTGCGGGGCTCCCCGGCCTTCCCGTCGCCCTTCCCAGACGCGCAGCGACGTGGCACCGTTATCCCGCCACAGGCAGGGACAAGGCTTCTCACCCGCATCACGCTGCGCCCGCCCCCGACCAGCCCCGGCGGCCCCGGGCGGGGGGGCGGCCGTTCGCGGCCCGCGCCGCTTCCCGCCCCCGCCGGCCGCCCCGCGCAGGCGCCCGCCGAGGCGAGGCGGGCCCAGGCGGGCCCAGGCGGGCCCGGGGGGGCCGCGGCTTTGCCGGGGGAACGGCGGCGGTTCGGGCCGCGCAGCCCGCGCTCCGCCATGCCCGTGCGCTTCAGGGTGAGGCGGTGCGGGGCGGCGGGCGTGCGGGGCGCGGTGCGGGGCGGGCGGGCCGGCCCTGCGGGGGCCCCTGCAGCCGTCGGAAGGAGGGGTACAGTCGGTTCTGGGGAGGCTCCGGCGGAGCGGGAAGGGGGAGGCACCTGCGCGGAGGAGCGCTGAACAGAGACAGAGCGCGGCCGGGTGGGTGACAGAGGGTTCAGGCTGCGTTTGTTCTTGAAGTGTTATTAGCTTAAATACAAACAAGTCCTTAGGTGCGTTTTGGTGTATGAGATGTTTGGATGCTGTTTCCTGCTGTTCAGAGAGCGGGCGGGCGGGTGTTGGTGTCGGGAGGGGCGGGCTGGGGCCGCGCCCGGGGGCGTCCCGCCGCCGCGGTGTTCTGCCCGCGGGGACCCCCGTGGAGACGCCGCCAGCAGCGGCTGTGCCCCGGGCGCTGGGCACGCACCTCTCTCCTGCAGGGACTGAGCGAGTATAAGAGGAGCTTCAGATGGAAAACCCCAGAGCTGCGTAGCCCGTCCCAGCAGCAGAAGCCCGTGTGGGCAGGACTCCGGTCGGATCAGTTTGGTAAGCGCCCCTGAGAGCGGCAGCCTGGGCTGCGAACCCCGGCGCTGCCCCTGGTGAGGACGAGCCTGGGCTGCAGGAGGTCTGGAGAGGATGAGCCTGGGCTGCAGGAGGTCTGGAGAGGATGAGCCTGGGCTGCAGGAGGTCTGGAGGGGTTTGCAGCGGCCTGAGTGCCTGAACACAGCACACCGGTAGTGTTTGTGCTCGGTACACTTCATACAGCTAACACTATATTCCCGGTTGTAATTTAGGATGTATTTTTGAATGCCATATTCTTTCTGGCCACACTTAAACTTTCTTTTAATGTTAGTTCTATTTATATAAAACCTGAAAAACACATGGTTTCTGACGCGTAGGCTAAGCTGAGTCCCAGATGTGAAGCACAGGTGCAGTGTTAACCCACACGGGGTGTGTCGAAGTAGGCATTGGGTTACCTGTGGGGTATGGAAACAGTAAGTAAAATTCCATATTTAAGAGGAGACTGTCTTGGGGCAAAGTTTGATACAAAGTAAAATTGTTAGGAGGACTTACAGGGACAGGTAACTGAAAAAAAAAAACAACAACAAGCATTAAAGGGAAAAGCTTGTGATGTTGTGTCTAGGAGTTAGGGGTTTTAGATGTTACAGTGGCAGGAGAATGTAGGGTTGGGAAGCAGAAGACAAAGGAAATAGCACCTGGATTAGAAGGCCTTTAGGGAGTTGAGGAATAGGAGTCAGGTGGAGAGTGATGACAGCTGCAGTGCTTTGAAAAGGAGCAATAAAAACAGGAATTATTGTAGTGACCCAAGACAGATTAACAAAATTGTGCTGTTCGGTGCAGTCATACTGTGCGGTCTGTAATTGGAGTGCAATATAGTAATTCCTACAATATGATAAGTGTTCTAATAATGGCCTAGCAATTAAGAACCAACTACTGGGAGTATGGTTTGTTTTCAGTTGAGATACTAACTTAGTCTTTGCTAGAGATTTTGCTTTATATATATTACTGCTTTTTCCCGTTACTGCCAAGTATGTACTCCTTTAACCTTGCTTTCCCTAGCATATGGTTCTGTATGGGTACCTGTATTGAAGAGTTTAACTTCCACAAAGTCTGAAACACCCGAACTCATTAATTTAATTTTAAAATTGTTATCTATGCTTCTTTTCCAGTCAAACTAAACTGTGAGTTTTACAAGATTTTCAATGAAGTCATGAGCTAGCAGTACAGCAGTTTCTCCTCCGTCTCCTCGTTATTGTAGCAGTGTTTTGGTGTGTTCTTGGTTTACTTTTCCTGCATATTTCCTACATCTCTGCATTTGTTGTCGCTCCCACCTCTTTTTTTTTTGGCCATTTAGCCATCTACATCTTCAACTGTCACTCTTGACACCTCATGGGACTTGCAGATTCTTATTGATAATTCACTTATGGTTCTTCGTGTTGAAACACAAAATTGGCAATTTTAAGAACGACGTGGAACATCACCACAGTTTAACAGCTCTGAGTTCCTTTCTGCTACTTTTCCAGTGTTTTTCCACTGAAATAGTTTCCTGCCATCTGTATGTGTAGTCAGACATCCAGACCTTCTACATACCTTTCACTGTAGGTTGTTCTCTCTTTCTGTGTTGCTTTTTCATGAGATAGGAGTTCTCTCTCTCCTGGAAAGTGCTTCTTTTGGACAGTTAGGGGCCTTCACTTGTTTTTCCATTGCAGTTGAGGCCTTTGCAGTTAGATTATGCTTTCTCACAACATGTGTTCAATCATTCAATCCTCTTAAAATGGTGAGGAAATTTTATTTTTATCTGCATGTGGAATCGCAAGTACTTCTTTAAATGAACTTGATAGCTGGTTTTGTTACATAGTCTTTTAACAGTTTTGGGAATGTTGTTTGTACTGTTAAAAAGTCACCAGCTATCTGAGATGGTTTTAAATCACAGTTGTATTAGATGGATAGGGGTGTGTCACTGTCCTGTCACAATCTGTGAGAACCTGTTCAGCAAGGTGTATTGTGCATGTGTAATGACAAGTGTTTGTGGCGTTCCTTATCACTGCTGGTTGGTTATCCTGTATCTGTATTAACCACATCCTTTTCACTGGCTGTGTTATTTTTGTTGTTCAGCTCCCAGAATCAAGTAGCAAAAGATTGTCTTGTGGTAATGTTTGCTTTTTTATACGACATGGTCCTGGAGCACCATGTTCCCATCTCTCTTTAGTGGAAAGGAAAGGCATTAGCAGATAGGAAAAGAAGACAGACTTTGACAGTCATGTTCAGAATTCATAGACTGTAATTGCTGCAAGATATTAAAATGTTTTTTTCTAATAGTTAGTTGTATGATAGACTTCAGCTCGTTCTTGTAATTGAGTTATTTTATGTCTTCAGTAGACTGTTTTTTATTAAACCTAATGTGTCTTTTCCAGGAATCACAAGAGAACCAAACTTCATTTCCAAGAGAAGGGTGCCTTACCATCACCCACAGATTTCAAAGTCCTTTGAATGGATGGCCGATTGTGATTCGAATGACCCACTTGAAACTGAGGCTCCTAAGGCCGCAGAGTTGCATGCAGACCACAACAACAACAATGTGAATCAGGAAAAAATTGATACACCAGAAGGACCCAGACTCCCCCCAGAAGTTCAGTTAAATTCGGTAGATTCCAGAGGTGAAGCAGCTCTTGCCCTTGCAGAAAACAACATGAAAAGATCAGCTTCTGCAGCTCCACCAAATCAGAATGAAGCATTTGCATCTCCAAAAAAGGAAACTGAAAAAGTGGGTAATGGGGTAAGGAAAGATATATATATATATATTTTTAATTGACCAGTGTAAAAATTACTAATCTGATATTTACAGTAATACCCTACACTAGCTTCTCTTGTCTAACTCTCTCCTTAGTTCTGTATTTTGATGTTCTTTTATGTTGTAACTTCTCTGTTGGGAGAACAATACTTTTGAGACCAGATTTTGGTTCCATTTGGGTCAATAGGAATTTTGCCCCTCATGTGCTGTCCCTACTGATTTCAGTTAAACAAGGATTTAGCCAATAACATAGTGACTTGTTGGGGTTGTGGGCTATAATGAGAAAATTTACTTTGCATTCATTTAATTCATACAACCAAAATCCAAACTATTGGTTTGAAAGTGTGCATTGAAAGATACTTGACTTGCAAAACATTGTAGGAAAGGGAATAATCACTGTTGTGGTTTGTTTTGTTTTTTTTTTTTTTGTGCGTGTGTGTGTCATCAGCTTCAGAGGGTCCTTCAGAGGAAAGCAGGCATGAACATTTCACATTTAAATACTTTCCCCAGAAATTCTGAATATCGAAGCCAATTTGTTTGGAAGAATCCTCATGAAAAGTCACCAATACTTGCAGCTGAACAGGTAACTTTAAAGAATCCAAAAAGTAAATTAATACTTTCTTCTAAGTATCAGAGAGTTGTAAGTGGGGCAGAGTCTAGTTGGAGACCTGTGTCTAATGGGGTCCCACAGGTGTCGGTACTGGGTCCGGCCCTGTTCAGTATATTCATTAATGACCTAGGTGAGGGGATAGAATGTATCATTAGCAAGTTTGTTGATGATACAAAACTGGGAGAGATGGCTGATACACCAGATACACTGCCTTCAGCGTGACCTGGTAGGTTGGGGAGTTGGGCAGGGACAAAATTAAACTAAAAAAGGGCAAATGTAAAGTACTGTGTCTGGGGAAGGGCAATGCTGTGTATCAGTACAGGTTGGGGCCTGACCTGCTGGAGAGCAGCTCTGGGGAGGAGAGCCTTGGGGGTCCTGATGGACAACAGGCTGACCAGGAGCCAACAATGTGCCCTTGCAGCCAAGAAGGCCAATGATATCCTGGGGTGTATTAAAAAGAGTGTAGTCAGGAAATCAAGGGAGATTATCCTCTGCCTCTATTCTGCCCTGGTGAGGCCACATCTGGAGTATTGTGTCCAATTCTGAGCTCCCCAGTTCATAAAGGATAAGGAATTACTGGAAAGAGTCCAGCGCAGGGACACAAAGAGGATTAGAGAAATGGAGCATCTGCCCTATGAGGAAAGGCTGAGAGAGCTGGGCCTGTTTAGCCTGGAGGAGACTGAGGGGGGTTCTCATAAATGCTTATCTAAAGGGTGGGTGTCAGGAGGATGGGTCCACTCTCTTTTCTGTAGTGTCCAATGTCAGGGCAAGGGGCAGGGCATAGGAAGTTCAAGTGAAACATAACAAAAAGCCTCTTTACTGTGAGGGTGACAGAGCACTGGAACAGGCTGCCCAGAGAGGTTGTGGAGTCTCTTTCTCTGGAGACATTAAAAATCTGTCTGGATGTGTCCCTGTGTGACCTGCAGTAGGTGATCCTGCTCTAGCAGGGTGGTTGGACTGGATGATCTTGAGTGGTCCCTTCCAACCCTGACTAGACTGTGTCAGTGAAGTTGTTGACTTTCCAAGATTTCCTTTCTTCCTTTTTGTGGGCGTGGGAAGGCTCCAAACAATGCTGTTATATGGTGTGTTTTCCTTCTTTCCAATATACAAAAGTGCAGTATAATTAGATTTGTTTCCCTGGGTTTCTTTACTGTAGTCAAGCCAAATTACTTGTTCTCCTTGGTTGTATTTCATCATTTCTAACAGGACCATTATCCTCTGTTTGCATTAATTTACTATAGGAGTGCTAAGGTCCTACTCAGTGTTACCCTTCATTTTTATAATTTTAATGTTATCTAATATGTGGCTAATAAACAGATGAATGTTCAGGTGTTCTGTATTGTAATAACCAGTCTTGCCTCTGAAATAACTCAGGTTTTACTGTTTATTCTCATGGTCTTTTATTGGTTATTGCAGTTTCTAATTCTCAGTCTGTGTGTACTTCTAGGCCCTAAAGCACATATCTGAGGTGTTTTTTCTTTCATGAGAACTGCATATATTCGAAAGTGGAATAATCTGATTTTAAGATAGTCTTGTGGCATTTCGATGTATATCATGAACTTTTGGACTTTGTAGGATTGGAAATGCTGCTATTCTAATCAGACCTCAAAGGGAAACTCAGATTGTGAGACAGCTTTGTGTTTTCAATTCATTGTTACTGGCATCAAGACTTGGAAGCCTTGGTCCATCTTTTGGTCATTTTACAGGATAAAATAGGGACTTCTGCTTTTATTTTTGTCTTCTGTTTTTTCACCAGGAGCATACACATTAATGGGATTATTACAGGTAGTGCTCTGTTTTTACTCACAGGTTCAGTAACAGCTTTCAGAGGCAATAAAGGTTGATAACTAGGATCAATCATTATAAAAACTGTTCCTGTCTTTTTCTTGTTGTAATGTGAAGCAGGTGTACTTACTTTGGTATACCTGTTTCCTAGCAGTGCCTTGTCCAAGGAAAACTCAACGAAATGCATGACAATACTATAGAAGCTGAAAGGCCATTTGAGGAAGAGGCAGGTCCCAGAATGTCACCTTATGGAAAATTTCGTAGAGAATTCAGTTTGATTCTGTTAGAAATGATCAAATAAGTTTGATAATTTCATTATTGATGCTGTGAACATTGTGGTTTTTCAGAAGAAAGATTGTGGAATCTAAAATAGCAAACTTCTTTTTGCACAGCTTGTACAGAATAAGAAACTATGAGTCCATAGGCACTATAAATCCTTGGATAAACAGAGAAAATCTAAGTACATGGAAGTGTTTGCATGTTATAAAAAGATTGGAGTGATGATAAAAATTAGATGTATTAACAAACTGATTTTCTTTTGATTGCTGTTGATATGATGGATTAATAAGCCTGAATACTGAACAGTGACAATACCTTTCCCTTTAAGAGATTATGTGAAAATATCAAGGTTATCCAAGTTAGGTTATGAGTCAGGCCTAAACTCTCATAGCAAAGCTGGGTAAAATGTATTCTTGTGACATCTGGCATGTTCTTTTAATTCAGGCACCCCATGAGGAGATGATACCTGACCACATAGTAGGCAAATTCTTTGCCTTGGTTTGTAATATGGTATTGATTGGAAAACAGTGGATAGCACAGATTACCAAGCCCTAAGCATCCAGTTTTAACACACAGAGTAGTAGTGCCTGTTACTTATGGTCTGGATGTGTATTGAGGACTCTTAGGGAAGTTTTATGGCAGACATTTAAAAAATCCTGTGTACAACTCTGAAAGTGAACTCTTTTCTCAAGTAAAGAAAGCCTTTGTTAGTGAACTTCACTAAAGACAGTGTTGGACCACAGCTTTAACTGTTTCTGACTTGGTCACTTTTTAAGTTTCTCTTCTGTTTGTTGTAGAAGTTAGTTGATCTGCACATGCTGTATTTGTACTTATGACTGTCTCTGTGTTCATATGTGAGTGTATTTGCATGAATGGTTAACTGATCTTGAAAATTTAGCCTTAAGGTAAGCAAATCACACCTTTTTTTTTTTTTCCTGTGGTTTTCTTTCCCCAAAGGTTATTAGCAACACAAGTAAATCCACGCCTCCATTTAAATCTCCTGCAATTACTACAGAAACTGCACATGAGAGAAATTTTAAAGCGTCTCCTCCTGCTAAGGATCCACAAGAAGAGAGAGGTGGTTCAGAAGAGAAGGAATTTCAGGTTTGTGAACAAGTTCTTACTTTCTTAAAAGAAAGGCCTTAGTATACTTCTATAGTTTTTGCTACTCTTTTCTATAATGTGAGAATGGGTTTATTTTGGAATTTTTTAATTACATTTTATGGCTGTTTCTAAAGACACCGGACTTGCTGATTTTGCCGTAAAAGTCTGAAAAAACACTGTACAGCTCTGTTTTCTCTTAGAGGTTCTGTAGTGGGTTCTGTAGTTTCTGTAGTGTATTTGCTCAGTTTGCAGTGATATTTTAACTGTGTTTTTCCTGTCACCTTAACCTGTGAGTTGTCACGTGGGTCCTTTTTTTCCCCTTGTGTTTTGTTGTTGTTTTTTTGTAGGTGTTTGTTTTTTTTTTTTAATTGAAACTTCATTTAGTCATTAGGGTATGAATCTCTGATTCATACTCTCTTTGGTACCAGTGTAATCTCTTGGTGTACAAGAGGGCTGCATGGGAGATGTGAAACTTTTTGGATCTCATAAATCAGACATAGTATGAATTAAAAAAATATATTTTATTTATGGAAGATGTTATAGTTGGAATTGATTTTCATCCAGTAGTTGTAATTAGAAGAAACGTGGAGGAAGGGTTACAATTAATTTGCCTTTGCCTTGGCAAGTTGAAAGATAAGTTACTGTATTTATCACAAGGCTATAACAGGACATTGTGTAGCCTATGTAGGCTCTTTTATTCAGCTCAAAACATTAAAATGTCTTTTATGAAAGTAATTTGGGTGTCTGAGGCGTTGCATTTTCTTGTTTTGCTGTTGACGGGCAAACTTAGGTGGGCTTTTAGGAAACATGGCTATGGCCATTTTAGCAGATACATTTAACTCAAAGGAATTGTTTGAGACTGAGACTGCGTAAAAATACGTGAGAGCAATTTAGACTGCCTGTCAGCTAATGTGTTTTGCAAGGTGGACAGACAAATGTCTGTTTTTGTAGCAAGCTGCCAAGTAGTGTTGCCTGAATTCCTGCAGGTTAGCTAACCATCCTTCAGGTAGAAGGACCACATGAGTCTCTTCAGTACCCATCTCTGTTCCTTCATAAAACATAAAGAGCCATTGTCAGAAACGTGTTCACCAGCACCATTGCAGAGCAAAACTTATACATAACGTGGAGTGCCTGTGGCTCACCGTAAGCTATTGGTACATTTGAGGTTCTTTAAGATGACTATTAGCTTGGAGGCTTTATAATTTAAAATTCATAGCTGCCCAGTGCTTTAAATCTCTTCTAGCATCGAGAAATTTTATATGCCCTTTGGCCTCTTTTAGGAGATGTGAAGAAAACTTGAAAGGCCTGAGGCTTTCAGGAAGCATTTCTTTGTAATATTGGAAATTCAGGTTATGTTTCCCAAGAGAGCTAATAAAGTGAAGGAAGAGATGGCATGAGAAGGGAATTTTGGTGAAAGTGTCTAGAACACTTTTTAATTATACTGGTATCTCTTCTCTGATTAATATCTTGAAAAAAGGAGATTTTGGTGGCCTTTTTTTCTTTTTTTTTTTTCCTTTTTTTTATTTTCTTGAATCTGAACAGTATCTGAAGATCTCTAGCAGAATGAGAAATGGAGCATGAGATTTCTTAGAGAATAAAATAAGCAGGAGAAAAACCTCCTTTGTGAAAACTGAACAAGTCAGCCTGGACCCTGTATAAACCAGAATGGCAGCAAATGAAACATTTGCATTTTAGTTTATTATAAATTGGTTTATATTGCTTTAACTATAAAGCTGAGGTTTTTTTTTAATTTAGTACAGATTCCAGAAATACGTTAAGTTGTACACAGCTCAGGTTAGAATGCACAGGTATTGTATTATTTTACTTCTGTGTTTCATGTTAAATTCCTTTTGTAAAGCACATCATCTGACTAACTGAATGTTGCATTCAAAATCTTAGTTTTGACATTTTGCTGGTTAATTTTTGTATTGACAAAGGTATGTACAATTCTTCTTTGTATTAAATAAGCAAAATAGCTAACACTAAAATAAATTTCATTTTCTTAATTTTAAAATGAACACAATTTTTGTAAAAGCTTGATGTAAAAAGGAATATGAGGGTTTTTACATTATTAGCTAATGTGGTATTTTTAAAATTATCTTTGCCTTAGAGTAAGAGGGAAGAACCACTTCAGAAGCCAGCAGAAGATACAGCAAAACAAGGAAAATTGGAAGAGAAACATCCTAAACAAAAAAATAAGCAACATATCAATCCAAAGCCCCTCTCTTTACGTACAAGTCGTAGGTATGTATAAAATTGGAAAACCTAGCCTAGTAAATAGGTGTACAGCAGCATAATACTTAGTGATGGACAGCGGACCTTGAACTACACCATGCTACAGTTGTAGGTGCAAATTCCCCTTTCCAGTGCTGGGACTGAGCTTCTTGTGGGTACATCTAAATCTGGTGTTCATTTCCATCTCCTTCTCTGGGCAGCAGAAGGGGACACTTTGTAACCACCCTCATTCAGTTGAACCTTCTGATGCAATAATAATATTAATACCTTTAACGTGAATAAAATGAATAAAATGAAGTTGGTGCAACACTGCTGATAAGCATTCAGCAAGAGCTTTGGGTGTTGTAGTTGCCTGCCAAGCTGCTCTCCTCTGCTTGCTCTCCATGCCATGAAACTGTGATGATTGTACTTGATGTCTGCTTTTTCTAGTCTGTACCACCTTCTGTCCCAGAGTAATAAAACCAAACACATGAGGTAAAGGGAAGGAAATAAATCTGTCCCATTTAGGATAATCTGACAAGCATTGAAATAAAATGAAATTGTATGTTACTGAGCACCATCGAAGTATCTTTGTCTTCTGCCACGTGCCTATATCGGAGGAACTGATGTCATGTTTCCATTTTCCACACATCTGAGAGATGCCAAGAGAAGAAAAGCCTAGAAAGGATGTAGGTTTTGAAATGCATAACTAAATACATCTCTGCTGTCTTTGTGCTTAACGTATGTCCCAGTGATTGCTTTCATTCACATGACTTTCTAGCAGTGTTAAGGCGTTAGATTAAAGATGGGAGAGGAGACTTACCAAGGTCTGAATGATGTTTGATATTGGGACAAATGCAATCACCCAAAATTCTGTGAAATAAAATAGTTTTATGAAAAAGTGAGTGGATATAGTGTAGTTAAAACCCTTAACTCTTGGTTTTTATAGCTCTTTGATCCAGTAAATTGTAGTCTGTTTTGCAGTGAGTAGCGTGTAAAATTCATGATCATTTCCTATGACATTTTTCATTTAGGGACAGATTTCTACCTCGTATGCCTTCATTGTGGTAGCACAGAACAAAAGTTTCCAAAGCAGTCACTGGGCAAATAGCTGTCCAAATGTGGAAGTTCTCAGTATGCAGACAGGACTGTCACTTTGTATGCAAGCTGTACTGCAGCAGGATGACTGGGATCAAGGCACAGCAGTGATGATTTTTTTGAGCTAATCCATTAGTTTTATAACCAAAACTAAAGGAATTATGTCAGTTTCAAAGAAAGGGACATATGGAAAGAAATTTTGAATATGAAGGGGTTTTTTAAATTTTATTATCTAACTTCAGACTTTTATGATCTATTTCTGAAGAAGGACTGAAAATCAGGGTTTTTTCACTCCGTGCTGAATATATTAAAGTTGTTAATGTTGTCAAGAAAGATTAAAACCAAAAACCTCTATAGATTAAAACTGATAAATCCACAGTTCAATGCTTAAGGACTTGGAAGTATTGCTTATTGCCAGCTTTAGGTTAGATGATGTTAGTTTTTCTCTGTATGGATGTGTGTGGCAGAAGGGAAAATGAATCCATCTTTTGAAGTTCTGAGGCCTTTTGAAGATCAAAGCCAGTAGGACATAGTTAGATGAATTATATTGACCATTGTTCTCTTAGTCAAATGTTTTTAGCCTGGACAGTTCACCCCACCCATATGCAGAGTGCCTTCAGAGTGGTGTTCAAAGAAGGAAATGTCTCAGACACGTTAGTGCCAAACCAGGCATTTTTACTTAAATTCACTTTAATCAGTGCTTAAACCAAGATGCTGCACTTTGCATTGAAGTAATTGAGGTTTATGTGTGTATTACACTCTGCTGATTTGGTTGTCAGGGCAAAAGCTTCTGGCAGAAGGGTTGTGAGTAAAGAAACCAAGAGGAGTAGCCGCCTACTTGAAGAGCACCAACTGTGAATGAGCTTTGTCAGAGCTTTTCTAGTTCTGTTGTTATGGATGAGCTGTGTTTCAAAGCATGTGTTTTTCACATCTTGGCCCTGGCATTTAAGTATGAATACACTTACAGTTGTTTATATAACGTTAAAAGTACTCTTTAAGAGTCTTCTGGATATTAAGCTTTACTCTTTCTGTCTTTTTTACCTGTTTTATTCTTGATTTCTTAGGAAGGTGAACACTGAATATAAGTCGAAGTTTTTGTCTCCAACCCAGTATTTCTACAAAGATGGAGTTTGGTCTCGTATTAGGAGTAGAGTTCCCAACCAAGTGAGTATTCTTAAAAAATCTGTAGCCTGAATGTGCTTGTATTTTGATTTTTAGTTGCAAAGAACCTCAAAATTTTATCTTACAAACACCACAATTCAAAATTGTTTGGTTTTTTTCCTATTTTTTCTTGCTATATGTTATACTGACTTGTCAGAACCTAATCGTCTTTGTATACTCACCTTGGGAGCTTGAGTTTCTAGCACTACAAGTCAGTATAATATATAGCAAGAAAAATAAGAGATAGTGTGACTTAAATAATATATTGTGACATCCACAGTGAGGGGAGAGTTTTGTTTCTTTCTCAATCAGAAGAATTCAGAACCAAGTCTCTTGGGGATAATCTCAGCATTGATATTCGGCCCAGCTTTAACAAGCAGGAGTTCTCAAAATGCAGAATTGGCTGATAGGAGATTTCAAGGGGTGAAAACGTATGTATTAGCCTAGGTCAGCCTGATAGTCAGGCTCCGTTTCTCAACTTGCCATGCTGAATCCGTTCAATGCAGTCAGCTGAATTCAGTCAGAAACAACATAAAATTGAGAATTTCTCTAGCAAGTTTCAGCTAATCTAAGTATTTTCTTGTAGTTTGTTCAGTAACCACAATCGGTATCTTACTGTATGGGAAGTAATTTGGCAGAACTATGAAATGTGGAACAGCTTCAGGAGCATAGGCTTTCTCAGCAGCATTATTGAGTATGATTTCTTGAATTAGTCAAGTAAATCAAAACTGTTAGCAGTGTGCTAAGAAACTGTCAGATTTCACTGAATTGACTTAGGCTTCTCCCAGCTCATAGAGGGAGCCTTTGTGAGACACTGTGCACCAAAGGTGTGGCAAATACTTGAAAATGTGTGTTTCACTGTCAGTTGAGAACAAGCTAATGTGGAAGGTAGAGCTGGAGTGGATGGCTCATGGATGTGGACAGGTACAGCAAGAACTGTGTGAGCAAAGCAAAATAAGGAGTTCATTCACTACTTGCCATCAGCAGGCGGGTGTTCAGCTATCTCCAGGAAAGCAGGGCTCCAACACGCCTTAAAGTTAGTTGTGAAAATGAATGCCACTGCTCCAAATGTCCCTGTTTTCCCCAGCTTTTATTGCTGAGCACGACATCATATGGTATGAAATATCCCTTTGGTTATCTGCGGTCAGCTGTCCTGGCTGTGTCCCCTTCCCATCTTCTTGTGCACCCCCAGCCTCCTTGCTGGCAGGGTGGTGTGAGAAACAGAAAAGGCCTTGACTCTGTGTCAGCACCGCTCAGCAATAGTGGAAACATCCTTTGTTGTCAATTCTGCTTTCAGCACAAATCCAAAACATGGCACCATAGGAGCTACTATAAAAAAATTTAACTCTATCCCAGATAAAACCAGTACAGCGTATCAAAGTAGTTTTGCTAGTACACAAAGAATAATACTTTGCTTGTATAAGTGTGTTACTACTGTGTGTGATTCTTTCTATATGTTGTTTTTTTAATTTGCTATTGTCCTGTTAGTATTTCTGTATGTATCACTGAGATTTATAATCCTTAAAAAGAAGCTTTCTGTGGGTGTAGTGAAAGCAAAGAGCAAGGTTAAAGCTTGGAATTTTCCAGTCTTCTAAACAGGTTGGAAGAAAAACAGTGTTAATTCTTAAAGCCTTCTATTAATACAAGAGTAAAAATCCTGATTTATATCATTGTTGGCCAGGCTTTTTTTTGGTAGCATTCATCAGTATTTTTTGGTATAATAACTACTGAATGGGATTCAGCATGGCTAAAATAGTAGGACTGAAGAAAAGATTTCATTCATGGTTGAGACATAAAAAAGAATCTTGCCATTTGAGAAATATGTTAACAGCAGATTAATGTAAGTATGCATAACTTGAAAAAAGTGTCAAGCACATTGGTTTTGCAATAAAGCAATAAAGGTACTTTGGCCATTTACAGTATAGGCTGCTCAACAGTCCTTTTGGTTTCTAAACAATTCCATACCTGTTTCCAGTAATTTTCACTGACATAAAGAGAAATCTTCTGCAAAGCTGTATCTAATCTCTGCCTCTGGTTGATTGTTGAGACTCTCCCCTGCTGCAGGTGCCTACAGAACCTCTCTCTTTTAGCAAGAGTGATTAGATTATAAGGTCTGACTGATCCACTCTGGTTTCTCCTCATAGTTGGGACCACACATGGATAACTTTCGCTCCAAAGCAGATTTTTTAAAGTTCTCAGCCCCAGGGAGGCAAAGACCTTAATAGAATCCTGATATGACCTTAGCCATAGTGGTCTGTCCTAGGCTGCAACTCTACAATATATTATTAAGGGTTGCTTTCCAGCAGTGAAAATATTTATTTGAATGAAAAAAATCTCTTAGAATTGTGCTTTTGAAAAATTAATGTGGGCAATTCATAATCACAGTAGGACTCTCTAGGGCCTGTACCCTGCTGAGATAGTGCTGCCCACTGAGTGACTGAAAGAGACAGTTGTCTTTGTACTTCTTCACAATTCACTGGAGACATAGTATTCTTCCTTCCCCTGCAGTGTCCTGTTGCTCTGGATTTATATTCCTTCTGCTTGTGGCAATCGTAATTAATTTTTCATTCTTCTACTTAAAGTGAATAATCCAGTAGATCACGTGCACCTCAGGCTTCAAACTCTTCTTAAAATGACAAGTATATATTTTTAAAGGGCTATTCTTTGGAAGTTTAGTGGGTCAAAGTGTGGGTTGTTACCTGGTGTGGGCTAAGTGGGTTTCCATCTGCTGCATCTGTTTTAACAGAATTAGGCCCAATTTACTATTCCTTGCAGGAAGAATGATGCAAAATCTATAATGAAAGAAGAATAATTAACAAAAGCTATGAAAAGGTTTTTAAAGGAAGTGTCAGTATAACTCTTCTGCTCTTTGACAAAATACTTCCTGTGAATATTTTTTTAGTAAGCCAGAAGTCACACAACAGTATCACGAAGTTCCTTTTAATCATATAAAAGTTTTGTTGTTACTTTTTCTTCCTGCACTTTAATCGTGTTTGGGTGAAGGACACAAAACTGTGTGAGTGTTGAAACAGTTTTAGCCATAAAAATGATAGTGTAAAATCAGCAGTATTACGTCTAAAGAGACAGCTTATCACTTCTATTCTTTTAAGACTATACCTGACATCTCTTTCTTAGTTACCAGTAGCTTAGGAGGAATTATTTTGGTATCATGTCTTACATAAAATAGAACCCAGAGTTCTGTAATCAGCAGCTCCTCACTGAGATAGGATTGATGTAGCTAGAGACAGCTGCAGTGTTCACAGCATACCAACTCAGTATTACACATGCACATAGATCTGCTGGCTTGAAATAATAACAAATTAGTGTGTGGTAAATACATTTTTGATGTTAAGGCTTAGAAGTCTAAATCAAGTTCCTCAAGCTTGGCAAAAACTGGTGAAATATCAGTGCTGATTTATTTGTTTTACAGCTTTTTACTGAATCTCAGGGAGGCAGCATAGAGCTATGTTGACGGGTTTTTTGGTATTCCTTCTTAGACTGAAATAAAGTTACAAGGGTGATAATAACCATACAGTGTTGAGAAAAAAAGAAGACATTTTAAAATAATTCTGTATTCCTCTCCTTAGGTATCTCAAAACACCTTAAATTCCATGTGGTATATGGAGGTTGGTTGCATCAAAGTTCTTGTTTCAGTGTTTGGAGCACTGTGTCTCTGCGCTAATGGAAAAACTAGAACCCAGCACTAAACTTATGCATAGTTGCTGCATAACTTTTTGTGCTCATTGAATGAGTAATTGACAATTTTGCTTTGGCTTCATGGCTCAAACATGCTTACTAAGTATACACATTTGTTATTTTTTGCTTTCCTTTTGTTGCATTTACTGCGGCATGCAATGTTTGTGCTGTGGGTGGCCTTGTATTATGAGTAAGTTGCCTTTCAGCTGCAATTAGCTAATGCAGATACTTTACAATAGCCTATTAGTGAGCTTTAAACTCTTGCAACTTGCAACTTAATGAAACCTTCATGTGCAGGTGAGAGAACTTCGAGAAAGAGCAAAGGCTTACAGGCAACAAGTAGAGGGAACACACTTCTCCCGATACCATCTCAATCAGATCCTGTCTGATAATAACAGTCTTTGGGATGTGTCTTCAAATTCCAGTTCAGAAGAAAGCATCAGTAACAACATCAGAGCACTAGATCTTGCTGGGTAAGGTTGTCATTTCTGCCTGTTATTCTGCAGCTTATAAACAGCAAAATGCTGAATATAGGCTAAGCATAGTTGTGAGATATGGGATGTTTGCCTGTATTCAAGTAATCTCATCTAGGCTCCCTTTCCCCACGAAAGGCTGGACTAGATAGTCTTTTAAGGACCCTTTCAGCCTGGGATATTCTGCAATTCTGTGGTATGTAAATTCTCTAGAGCAGATGAGGGCGTTTACCTTTTCACAGAAACATCAGTTGATCTGTGCTCAAATTGCATATGAGGCACAGTCCGGTGTTCTGAAAGAAGAGTAAGTTACTCCTTTATGATTTTCCACAAATGAATATTTAGTGTGGCAACATCATCAAGTCTGGAGGAATTTTGTACCAAGTCATACTGAAGTAATATTATTTACTCTGGAATGATATGAAATATGTTTTTCTTATTTAGATGTTATCAATGTCCTTGTCAGGATTAATTAGTCTTGTGGTTAATTAGTCTTAGACACTGTTTATTTCTGAGATGAAGACTTAGAAACTGGAATGGTGTACATCCATTTTTTTCCTCTCTTTGATGGCCATCAGAATTCGTGGATGTTAAATCCCTTGCTAGGAATATTCAGAATTAGTATTTCAGTAAAATGGATGGACAGCTATGGCTGAAGCAAGGAGGAAAAAAACCGACACATTTGAGTATTTTCAGAGATCTGATATCTAAGAACAGTGCCTTGGCTGCCTCTGTCTGTGGTCCACTTAGACTGCTGTATGTGCACTACTCATGTTTGTGTGGGAGAGACTGTAGAATCATAGCATGGTTCGGGTTGGAAGGGGCCTTTAAAGGTTACCTAGTCCAACCCCCATGCAATGAGCAGGGACATCTTCAACTAGATCAGGTTGGTCAGAACTCCATCCTACCTGACTTTAAGTGTTTCCAGGAATGGGGCATCTACCACCTCCCTGGGCAACCTGTACTAGAACTCATCACTCTCATTGTAAAAAAATTTCTTCTATCTAGCCTAAATCTACCCTCTTTGAATTTACAACCATACCCCTTGTCCTATCACTACAGGCCCTGCTAAAAACTTTGTTTCCGTCTTTCTTATACGCCCCCTTTAAGCACTGAGAGGCTTCTCCAGGCTGAAAAACTTCAGCTCTGAGCCTTTCTTCATAGGAGAGTTGCTCCAGCCCTCTGGTCACTTTTGTGGCTCTCCTCTAGACTTGTTTCAACACCCATTGGTGTGACTATAGCTCTAATAAGTGTTGGGAGATGACACGTAAAAGAGTATTTATTATACTATAGCGTGTGATACCAAGTATAGTGTAAAGTTTTTGGTTTACTGGTTTGGGTTTTTTTGCCTGTGATATACAGATCCTCTTACTACTCTAATTTCTGTGCATGGGTCTAATTTGCACAGATTTCTGTGAACAGCTGAGAGTTTAAGTCTTTTGAAAGTTGTACCTGAAGAGGGGTCTTCTAAATTGCTTGGCTTTCAAAATTGCCATTAGACAGACGCTACACATGGCACGAGTTATTTTTTTAGCACTTGTGATAATCTAACTTTTTGTTTAAATTGGAAATAGAACCTTGATTTTACACTGCGTTTTTGGAAAAGGTGATCTAGAAAGAGTTTTCATAGAATCTAGTTTGAAAATGCATTGTGCTTAAACGTGGTAAAATTTCATTGGAATTTAACCATTCATTGTGTCAGCTGTACCACTGTTTAATATCTGAGCTGTACTTTTGGGAAAGGACTGATCTGGATGAATGTGTTCTACATAGGCATGTGTATATCATGCAGATCAATGGTACAAAACACTGTTCTTTATTACCTAGAGTTTCTGAAAAAGAGACTGCACCAAGCCTTGAAATGCTGCAGCAGCCTGATTCCAGAGAACAGCCACACCAGGACAGCACTGAGAGGAAAGACATGTCAGAAGCTTTAACTGTTCCAGTCAAAAAGCACTTAGCTTGGGGTGAACAAGAAGGTACAGAAAAAAGGGAGAATCAGCAGAGAACAGAACACGAAGAAAACCAAGATGAACATGCTGCAGTTGAGGCTCAGCACTTAGAAGAAAACAATAAGAATGCCAACGAAGATAAGAAAATTGAGAAGTAAAAATGAATCTTTTTGTGGTGTATATATATATATTTCCCTCTAACATCTCAGAAATTTGTACAGTAACTGATTTTAGTTTTTAAATCAGATTTACTTGAGAAGGTTTAAGCTGGTGTGACACTAGTTCTATTTTTAACAGTATGTTAAGGAATAAGAAAGTTCAAGACATTGAACTGGTTAATGGAAATAGATCTATCATTAAGAATGCCAAATTTATAACTTGCAAAACATAAGTCTGTAGAAGCAGGAACAATTCTAGTTGGTATTTTTTTCCACAACTTGAACTTTGCAGTATGTGCCTCTCAGAACAGAATGTTAATAACTCAGCAGCCAAGTGTATTGAAAATTAAAGCTCACAATTAGCTTCAAATTGGTAGTGTAGGATTGATAGGACTGAAAGAATAGAATACAGGCTAATCTTGTGCTTAAGCACCTGCTTTTTGTAAAAAAAAATTAATGGGCAAAGAAAACAGAACTTAGGAGAAAAAATAACTAGCATTCAGTAATCATTGGTCATTATGCTTCTGAGGACAGGTGGGAAAAAGGTGGAGAGATCTTTACAAATAATGAGAGATCAATTCAGTATGTATATAGTACAGGGCACAGGATCTTAATTGTATCTAGTTACAGAAGTCTCTGGCTTTTACTTGTGCAAGATTTGCATACTTTTTTTGGTAGGACAGTATTTTGGTTTGGTAGATATTTAAATCTGAATAACTTTGACCCTTGTTACCATACTACCTAAGCATTTTGTATTCCTCCTGGGGTTTTATCTTTGGTCTTGCAGCATGAATCTAAGGGAAGGAATTGTAATTGTCTCCTTTGCAGATAATATCCTGTATACAAAACCCAGGCAAAGAAAAGTTGAGATGCTAGGCTTAAATAGAAATTAAATGCAGACTTTCAAAACCATCATCCTGAAAACCTTCTTAAGTTTCTGTCTAATTCTAGAGATTATCTAGTTCATAGATGTGTCTCTGCTTGACACTGAAGATTTGCTCTTATCCCTCAATATGTCTGTGTGTGCTGAGATCTGCTTAACAGAGCAGCTTAACACTTGCATGTTATCTAAGCCTGCTTGGGAGCGAGAACTGAGGCATTCTTCACCTGGATTTACTCGGAGCATGCAAGTTCCTTGCACAGAGTGGGTGTGAAGCCACCTCCTTTTGAAGTGCATCTGGAGGAAGAAGACAGAAGTAGTAGTGCTGATGATTTATTTAATAACCTGGGGGCTAAAGTGGTTATATAAATGTGGGATACTTAGTTTCAGTTCCACCACATTGACTGAAAAAGAGTCAAACCCACATTCCCACCTCTGAGGTGGAAACCAGGTTCAAAGTTTTTCTGGGTGAGTACTCTTTTCAGCCCTATTGTTGAGCCTCTGCTGCTGGGTAGCATTGAGGTTTATTGGGACAGAGGGAGCCTGAATTTATAGCTTGAGGCTGTTTGTGTATTTTATCGAGTTACATTTAAAAAAAAGTAAATACAGAAACCAAAGCTTGGGGGCTGGAATCCAGGACTCCTCATTGCAAGCAGATGTTTTAGCTACAGGCTGTTGGTGTTTTATGGCCTTAAAGGTCTTGCCTTAAGCTTCATTGAAGCAATGTATTAGAAACAAAAAGCTTGAGTGCAAGGCTTCTGGATCCTTAGCTAATCCTTGAATCATTTATCATTTTTTTGTAGTGAGAACGCCTTAGTATTGAATTCTTCTGCAGCTGTGTCAAATTCTCCTGTATCCTTGAGGACAGGCGGCAGGCTTCCTACTCCGAAGCTGAGAGCGCTTGGTGGAGCTCAGAGGACTCATCATGATCTCACTACTCCAGCTGTTGGTAAAAACTTTTAAATGCAAAGCAGTATTTCGAGAACTAAAGAAAAAAAAAAAAGATGTACTAATCAACTTAGTAGGTTATTTAAGGTAATAAAACATTTTTCATCTTCTCCACTACAATAGGAGGTGCGGTTCTAGTGTCTCCTCCAAAATTCAAGTCTTTGTCTTCACAGCAGAGAGCGCAAGGTTTAGGAACAGTCCCTTCTTCAGCTAAGCAAGGTGCAAGAGAAGCTTCAAAAAGAAGGTCCTTTCAGGTGAGCCGGAAAAGAGCCTTACCATTATACATATTAGTAATGAGCTTTTAAAATAATTGTGAATAATTTATTTAATAATTTTTTTTTTTGAGTTGTCATTTACTATTCTAAAATTTTCAGCATCTGTGACTAAAGTAGGCCGATGTCTGAATAAATAAATTCTTTGGGGTATCAGGCTAAGGGGTTTTAGACTGTTGGAGTGAGATTGGATGAGCTCCATTTTGTTTTTTTTCTGCTAAATGCACAGGTTCTCTTTATATATTAAAAAAGTTTTCAAGAGGGGCTGTTGATTTTCCCCATTAATGTTACTGCAGCTTGCCACTGACAGGGCACAGCTTCAGATTCCTGGACTTGAAAGAAGGAGGAGAGGTTGGATACCTATGTATGAGATAGATAAATGTGCCATAGTGGTTTCATTCTCCCTTTACTTTTGTGCTTCTTTTACTTTGCAGCTTGCACAGTTACTGAAAGAAAATTAGAAACATTTAGGAGTTGTTTAACTGTCTTTCTCTCAAAATTGTAGGTTTTTTGTCAAGTGCTGTTTAGTCCGTACAAAGACAGCTAGCATTTCACTGCATGCATCCTCTGTAACTGGTTCTGTAATAGAAGCAAACAAAATTGCATGAGGAGTTGGTTGTGTTGGTGTAAAATCTAAGATCAACATTTTTTTGCTGTGAAGAAAATAAGCTTTCACTTTGAAGTGACTTGCTTTCAGACCATGTGAAACACTTGTTATTAGGAATAGATTTTCTTTAAGCTGTCTTGCAAACTTGAAATAGTTTTTCTTCCAGTACCCTTATGAGAAGTGTGACAGTGTAAAGCCAACATTTGCTGCATGAGGATCTGTACTGGAAGGGTGTATATGAGATGTTGTGGTGGTTTGGTTTGGCTTGGTTTTTATTTTTTATTTTTGGTTTTTGTTTTTTTTGTTCTTTCTGTTGTGTTTAGCCCGGTGTGGAAGTGGAAGCTGCTTCACTCCGTACGTCTCCACCTGCTGGGCTGGGAACTTTGGATCCTCTGCCACTTAGGCAGGATCAGCAGCCTACTAACAGTATTTCTAATGAGCAAGTTCTTCTTGCTTCAGCTCATCAAGAGCGTTCCTCTACACCTCCTGTGCTGAAGTCAGCCCAAAGCTACTCTATGCCTGTCTGGAGTCCCTCTCGTCGTATTCAAGGGACTCTCAAGGATCCAGAATTCCAGCATAATGGTGGGTTTTTTGCATTAACTGGCTGAGTTGGAGTGCAACAGGATGGAAATGGCTTCTGTGCAGTGTTCAGGCCAAGAGCATGCAGAGCTTGCTGCCTTACAAAAATGTTGTTTGTAAGCAAAAGCTTTGCTACTCTTGCTGAGGAAATGTGCACAACTCCACCTTGGTTTCAGATTCCACTGACATAATTGTATTTTAGTGACTTTTGTCTGATGTCTTATTAATTTCAGTAAGTATTTGCTCATTATTAGGCGACAACTGGATGCTATGGCACTTTTCCAGATGGAATTACCAACAGTGGTGTGTAACTGGGGATTTTTATAATGTGGTATTATTTTGCAGGAGTTAGGGGTTTCTGAGACAAGAGCTCCTTAAGTGTTTATGCAGGATATGGGGAAAAAAGCCATCTAGAAAAGATTTATTGAACATTGAGAAAAGCCAGTTCTTGCTGAGGAGGAAGGAATTTTAACAATGTTTAAGGGTGCTGGGGGCATAAATTTAATAAAGAAAAGAATCCTTCCCCCCCCTTAGTCAAAATAAAATTTATGTGCTAAAGTCTTCATCCCAGAAAGACTTTCTGTAGCTGCTTAAGGTCCCACAATTCCTGGTCCTTTTATTATACAGATTAGCTAAACTAAAGTAGTATTTCCATTCTAAAATGGAACAAGTAATTGTCAGGTTAAGTGTGATAGTGAAATCCAGAGATTTCCTCAGAAAGAGGTTAGAATTGGTGCTGTGTTCTAGCTCTGCATCTTGAGTGCAGTTCACAAGGTATGTTGTACCATCTGCCAAAAATAGGTGGAGTAGGTTTATTTTACCTCAGCCTAGAGTGAAAGAATCTGGTGGAGTTTTTTGGCATGTTTGCTATTTATAAGACTCATGTTTTGGAAATAATGTTGTAGCATCTTTAAATGTTGTAAACTGAAATACTATCCTTTTTTGAGATTATTCAAAACTGCCTTTGACTTTTTGTCTTAGGGAATATTGGCAATCCAAAAAGGAGAACTTTCCAGTTACCCCTTCAGGGAAGAAACTATAATGATGAAGGTATTTTGTGTCCCAAAGTAGTGTTGTATATTATGTGTACATTACCTAGATTGACTTTTGCACTAATACTGGTTTATGTGCTTGCATGAATAACTACCGTGTTGTTTCATCAAGATAATTTAAAAATGTTCATCCTAGTAATCTAGGTATATTAAAAGGTATATTCTATATATAAAAGGTATATTCTAGTATGAATAAGCCATTAAATGTGGTTGAAAATCAAACAGACCATTGTGGCTCAATATGGTTACTATAGCTTGCTCAGTTCCACACCTAAAATAGTTTCCTCCCCACACATTTTTTTAAGCCTTTTTGTTGATAGCAACAGAAGCAAACTGCAAAATTATCACAGTCCAGACTGCAGATGCAGAAACTTTGGATGCAACAAAAAATCTTAAGATTTTGCTTGTGAGAATTCAGCACCATATATGCAGCATAAAATTATTCCTCTGACTTTAATTTTCACACCTGTATCTCTGCTCAGTGTCTTAGGGGTACTTAATGACATCGTGTTATTCTGATTGCTGTTTTGGTCTTCTTTCTGTTTACTATAAAGTTAATCTGGGGGAGCAGCCAGTGCATCATCTTGGCCCTTTTGTGGGCAGACACAAATAATTATTTCAGTGATGTAAGTCAGCCAAAGGCACTGTAGCCTCCTTAGCCTGAGCTGCTATACCTTGTTTCTTAGCATGGTGTGTGAGGTTGAGCTTGGTGTGGTTCTGTGCTAGTCACAAGTACCTGTGTTTGGGTCACAGAGCAAGTTTATATCTGATTGCAGTTTATTTATAAATATACCCCAGAGCAACCAAAAGCTTTTTTCTGTACCCCTTATGCTTGTTTGCTCCTTGGTTTTAACCAAGGTTCAGGCTGACTCTCTGTTTTACTCATTACAGTTGGCTAGAAAATGTGTGGGTTGTGCAGATGGCTCAGCCAAGCATCTGCATATCTGCATAAAACATGCAAAATCCTATAGTGCTCTGCAGCTTCCCACAAGCTTGTTCCACACAGATTAAATGCTGTGACTGCTGTTTCTTTTGCTTTTTGCCCATACAAGCTGAATGATAAAAACAGGTGCAATGTGCCAGCTCACAGATATTTCACATGCCCATATTAGTTCATGTACATACAAACCTGGGACTTACTCCAATTATGCGTCTGTTTGCAGAAGTGGAGCTGGCAATTTTCTCATACATGGGAATACAGTTGTTATGCACAGTATGCAAGCCCGTTACAGGCCGTTTTGATCACTGGATTTCAAGAATTTAGAAAGGCTGCTGAAAAGTTAATTGAAGCACTGACAAAGTACAGGCCCTGTTAGGATTTAGTTGTGGAGTTTTTTGCTGGTTTTTTGCTGGGGGAGGGAGCAGACTGGAAAGTAGTAATACAGTTCTTTCTAATCCATTGCAGGAGAATGGATGTAATTAAGGTCATTTTTCATAGAGAGCATCTTGACAGAGCTGTAGAAACATTTTAATAATGTTGAAGAAGTATAAAGTTGTGATTTAGCAGAGAAGCAGCATCCAAGCTGCTTGATTCTGAGAGTTCTGGGTGTGAAGTAGACCCTGTATTCAAAAAGAAGACCTTTCAAAAGTACGTTTTTCAAGCATGCTGCTTCTTGTCTTTAACATAAACTTCCTATTTTCTTCAGAAGACACATTTCTTCTAACAGCTTGTGGCACACTAGCTGCTTTTGGCACAGAAGGGCTCTTCTGGCAACAGGTTCTGCTAATTTAGTCATCTATTATCCTATGGCTGTCTTTTTGTTTGAAGTGGTGGGCTGATCTCATAAATGTGCCATTATGACAGCCTAATCTATGTAGAGTTCAGTGGCAGAGGGACTATTGCTGAGGTCTTCTGACACAGGAGAGTAAGTGTAAAGATGGCTTGGAGGATTGGGCAATTCCCAGGTGACAGTCAGGATCTCATTCCATGGTTTATTGAGTTGGGCATGGAGTTCTCTTAAGCTTACCTAGCATCCCAGTAGCTTTCTAGGGAGATTCTTTCCCAGCATGTCAGTTACCGTGTAACAGAATTAAAGTGTATTGTGGTATTATTTTAGCATCCACTGTGAAAGAGGGCATAAAACTGCTTGTGCTTTCATAGTCTGCCATGAATGTCAACTGTGTTTTAAAATGTATGTTTAACCTTCCTATTTAGCTTTTCCCTTGTTGCTTTCCCCACAGATGACAGGTTGTCTCAGATTTCTGCTCGCTCAGCAGCATCTAGCTCTCTGGCATCTCAGATACTGGAACGAGCTCAGAAGAGGAAGGATTTCTGGGGCAAGACATAATCTCTCCCACCTGTTGCATAGAAACTATTCTGTAAAACAATTTATTTTTTATAGCTTGTGGTGTACATTTTAAAAGTTGTGATTGTAGATATCATGCAGCACTCTTTCACTTACCACTGATGTGGCCCAACTTTTAGTACTTGCCATCCCAATTTAAAATTTTAATATTTAAACCATTGTTGAAAATGTAGATCCTTTATATCTGAGAGTTATGTCTTAAGTTACTGTGTCACAACAGCCATGTGGAGTTTGTTTGTTTGTTTTTTACAGTGGCACCTTTTGCAACAGAGACAATTACTTTTGTATGCAATGTGTGTGTTACTTCTCAAGGAATTCTGCTGCAGTCATGCAATGTGACCTGGGACAGCATAGAGGGGCAACATCATCATTCACTGAACACATCAGTTGCTTGATTTTAACCAGCTGTCTTCTATGAATTGTCAGTAAATCACAGTTCTGTAACAAAAAATTACTTTTTCCACTTGCTGCTTTGAACCTTTTACAAAAAAAAATTTACTATTTCTTAGTGAAGCTAACATGGAACAGACAGCATTTTGAGAAAAGGACACTAGCCTTTAGGGTTTGTTCATTGTCCACAGTATTTTGACTAGGATGACTATTAGAGTTCAGTGGATAGAGTACTGCAGCTTGTTAGAGGTACTGATGTGAACATTTTTCCTTTTGTAGGCAAGACCCATATTTATTGTTAATTTCAACTTCTCTGGAAAAGCAACTTCTGCCACCTTAAACAGTGGCCTTCCCCAGCCCCACTTCAAACTCAGGTATTCAGGAGTAGTTGATTTCTCTTCAAGTAAACTCAGGAGAATGTTTTGATTTTTTTGACTCTTGAGATTTTGATTACCTCTCCTCCCAGTTGCTTGTTTCTGGGAGACTGGCATACTGTCACAATTGTCACAGTGAAAAATGTTCACTCAGATGGTTTTATCTTTCCAAGTGAGACAAACAACTTAACATGAAGTAGAGAACGTGGGTGGATAGCAGGGATTTGGGGTCTTGTTGTGTGGCTTCAAGTTTTAATGTTATGTCATTCAGAAATTTTATACAAGAACAAATTATTTGAATTTTGTACATGTTTGCTTACATTTAAATTTTGTACACAGATTACTGAAAATAAAAAAGGTTGTTTGATTTGTTTCTATTCCAATTACATGAGATCAATTGGTAGGGCTGATTATGTTGGCACTTACCTGTTTATTTCAGTTTGGAATCATGACCCAGAACAAATGGCTGCTACACAGGCTGGAAGGTGGCAGTGCCTGAAGGGCCAATCCCCAAGAGGTGAGGTGTTGATTTGAAGAGTGCTATCCCAGCACTGGACCACGTTAGAAAACAACATCCACCTTTTCCAGAAATTGTGCATTGCAGTAACTGCCAACCAGTATAGTTGTTTGAAACACGTCAAAGCATTTTATTTGATATCAAGGCCTTTGGGGATTATTTTGTGTCGTGCACTTAATATGCAAGTTATGATTGATTAGAAAGTTTCTACTGAAAGGGAAACTTCATTTATGTGTAACAGCCTTTATGAAAATTGCCAGTTTTCCTCTAAAATTATAGGTTTATAATGGTAAACATAGTGGCTAGAAATGGAAATGATTTTGTTTAGAAGGGAATGTTGCTGCAGTGTATTGTCAGTGTGTCAGTGGGTTAATTTGTGTGTCTTCTGTCCATGTTCTTCATATGGTTCAACATGTTCTCATGGTTCTCTTGGCTGACAACTCTCATCATGCATTACTTCTCTACAAAAAAAACCCTGTAATTTGAATTTTGTAAACTATGTCCCCTTTCAAAATATTTTGTTTTTTCTAGGTTTGCATGGGATTCCTGGCTATCTGACAGCTCTGTCAGAGTTGTTTGTCCAGGCCTGAAAGTCATAGATATTTGAAACAACATAAATGCGAATTTTGCTCACAGCATTGCACTATGAGTCTGATGTCTCTGGGTAGCTCTGAGTTTGCTAGATGTAGAGGGACACCTCCCACTATACCAGGTTGCTCAAAGCCCCGTCCAACCTGGCCTTGAACACTTCCAGGAATGAGGCATCCACCGCTTCCCTGGGCAACCTATTCCAGTGTCTTACTCACAGTAAAGAATTTCCCCCTAATGTCTAATCTAAATCTCCCCTCTTTCAGTTTTAAGTCATTACCATTTGTTCTCTTGCTACAAGCCCTTGTAAAAAGTTCCTCTCCAGCTTTCCTGTAGCCCCTTCGGGTACTGGAAGGCTGCTATAATGTCTCCCCAGAGCCTTCTCCAGGCTGAACAACCCCAGCTCTCTCAGCCTGTCTTCATAGGAGAGGTGCTCCAGCCCTCTGATCATCTTTGTGGCCCTCCTCTGGACTTGCTCCAACAGATACGTATCTTTCTTGTGTATCATATCTTGCCTGAAATGCTCCAATTGAATTTACTTTTGGACAGAGGTATTTAAGGAAAATGTGGACAAGAGATCTTTGGAGTAATGCTAGTGCAAAGCTTCTGAAAGGATGTTCTTCTGTAGTCTTAAAGGCAGACAAAATTATGACTGGTTTCTGCTGTTGTTACCTAGTCCCAGAGGATTTTTCTTTTGTTTTTCTCAATATTTCAGTCCAGCTTTCAAACATTTCCTCTTGTGTTTTCCAGCAAGCTGAACATGGAAAAAAGATTCTTAAGTGCACCCTTTAGTAGTAATTACAAATGCATGCTGTACAGGGAATGTGTATTACTTTCTGTCAAGGAAGTCTTAAAAGCCTTGAAGTGGAGAGACCAAGTAGGTAAACAAGGAGGAAGGCAGTTGCCAATACGAGATCTGTCTAAGGAATAAGCAGCTTTGGGAGCTTGTCGACTTAAGGTCAAGATGTGCAAAACCAGTGCATTAATAATGGACCCAGTCAGTAAGTGTTGAATTAAATGTCTTCAGCTGCTGTTCCCAAGTTGGGTGTGCCTGCTGGGTGAGTCCCACTGCTGGACGTTCACAGCTCTCCACCACTTGTACAGGTACCTAAGCTGTCTCTTCCTCAGTGGCTGCTGCGAGCTAGGAGAAGGCTTTCCTTTACCCAGTATTCCTGCTGATAAAGCAGTCTGCCCCAGCCAGCCCACAACGAGCAGACTTGATTCCAGTCTGTCACTTCTCAAAAACTTCTCATCTTGCCAGACAATATGCCTGGTGACTGTCTGTGGGAATGAGAAGCGAGCGCAGTTCCTACTGCTGAATCTTTTTTTCAGCTAAAAATGGTTGATAGCCTGGGGGTTGGAACAAAGATCTCCCTCTTCCTAAAGCTCTAGCATCTTCTGCCTCCTCTCTCTGGCCAAATAATTTGTGGTTTCAGCACCTTTTTCAGCACTTAGGCAATTCCCACAGGGACGTTTGGATGCCCCTGAGTATAAGGAGAGTTTTAAGGATTTAGGTTAAATGCTTACAGTAGTAGCAAAGTAGTATTTAGGCACTTGCATCCTTTTATGGCTCTGGGCTTCCTTTTCAGTCACAATTTCCAGTGCCTTTCATGATGCATCAGCCTCCTCTACCTAAAATGCTGAAACATTGAACACTTTGAGAAGAATCAGTTGAAGCTTTCCAGCTCTGTGGGGGAATTTGGGAGAACATCTGGGACTGGAGGATCCTGTCCAAATAAAAAAAACACTGCTAGAACGTATTAGTTTTGCAGTAATATTTTGTTGATACTTTCAAATTTTAATGCTTTACCCAGGTAAGTTCTGAAACATAATGTGAAGTATATAAATGTCATTAACCTTAAAAACGTATCAGTCAAGGTTTTTTGTTCATCAGAGCTTGATTCCTTTTAAGGAAGGTGTAGGCAACAAGGCAGGTTTTTTGGGACATATGGTTTGAATGAAGTTCCAAGGCTACTCAGTGCTCTTCCAGTGATGCTTCAGTTGCTGTGGGTATGTTGTTACATAGGGATTTTTCAGCCTTTTTTGATCGATAGAGTCATATGGCTTCTGTATTGCTCACATAGATCCCTACATAGTGAGTAGCAACCTCCTGAAAAGAGGTTTGACTTCACTGATACCTTGCAGGCAGCCTGAGTTCCCCCTGGGTCTAAGGGCCACAGCCTGAAACCCAGTGTTTGTTGCAGAAAAATGACAAAGTTACTTACCAGCCACCAGCTTTCTCCATTCACTTTTTGGGTCCAGGTACTAAGATGTTTTCCTTATCTGACTCATGGTGTCATCGCTCTCTGGCAGATAGCAGTGGAGGAAAAAGGGATTTCCAAATACTATCTGTAATACTCAATTGGCAAATTTGTAGTACTTGAAGATGGGGGAGGAAGCACAGCTGCTTTGAACAATTTAGTGTGTGCTTTTTTGCATAATGCCATATTGCTTCATTACATCTGCCTGTTCCTCCAAGGCTGAGTCGGCATGTCATGTTCTGGTATCAGAGCAGTTCTTACTGTCTGGTAGAATTTGTCAGCAAAGAACCTCATCACTGTCTGATGTAAGTGGGAATTTTGCTGTGCCCTCTATGACCAATTTTTAATGTAGCCTGAAGCAAAATTGTTCCATTACCCAGATGCACACGAATGTGTGATAAAGAAAACAAGCTGACTGGTAATTTTCATGTGAAGCGACCTAAATTAATGTTCTGATTCCAGCAGCTATTCAAACCTTTGCAGACAGGAGCCTGAGGAAGAGAGGACAGGAGCTGTGATTAACTCTTTGGGGTGCAGTCAGTTCTTTGGCTTTGCTTGGCACTGAAACCTAGTGGGAAAGTGATCACACTGAAAGCAAAAGCTAGAGAGCAGACAGTGGATGCTACCTAACCAGAAAACTGCAGTTTAATAGAAATCCAAGTTTTGTTTTGATTTTTGATCCAAGTTTAATACTGTATTGAAGAAGGACACCTGTTTCCACATTAAAAATGTGATTGAGCTTCCTAAATATTCTGGTATTTACTACAGTTCATCTGTGTTGGATGTGAGCTGGTCTTGTGAGCTTTCTGTTTCACAGACTATGTTCTAAAGAAGGACTGACTGAGCCCTGCCTTGCAGATCTGAACCTGGTGTGGCTAACATACTGCCTGTTGGAAGAGTCCTGAGAAACTCTGAAGGATGGTGCTTGGTGGTCCTGCAGTGTCTTGTTAGGTTGGAGGACTGAGAACTGCAGAAGATTCACCTGAAGACTGGCAGGCTCCTGATAGTGTTTAGAGCTTACAGACCTTGTGTTGGATCTTTTATCCATTCATGGGGCTGGATTAAAGCTGTAGGAGCAGAAGTGCTCATTTGCTGATTACCTTGCTCGTTGCAGGGGGAGTTTGATGGTACAGTCATGGCAGCAAATTGTCCTTAGTGCAGACAGTTCTTCAGTGGAGGGGAAAAGGACAACTGAAGCTTCTTACTTCTTTCAACTTTCTTCAGAAGTCTTGATACAGTTGTCTGGTAAAGCACATGCCAGCTTTGTACATGCAACTGATTTACATATATTCCAGTTTACCTTCCTTGAGGTAACTAAGGCAGTGATCTGTGAAGGTGTCAAGTAGGCCTTAAAGCTTTTCCTTTTAACTGTGTTTATATCAGATATACACGCATATTGTATGTGTCTCTATGTATATGCGTGTGTGTAGAAATTTTTTTTGCTCCAGGTGACTTTGTTTAACGCTGTCACGTGCTGGGGTTTCTCCAAAGCACCTACTCTTAGACCTGAAGCAGAATAAAAATGATGGTGGCAGGATCCTGAAAGCCCATACTTCTGGATTTCTTCTTTCCTAGGTCCCTTTTATTGGTCCGGCACACGTGTACAGGCATCTGTGGGATGCAGCCTGTTTTGGAGAGCTGGGTGCCCAGATCTGGCTTTGAGGTCTCTTGTGCAGATGGGGGAAACCTGCCAAGGCTTGGTGCCCACCAGCTGGAGCTGGTTTGTGAGGTCCCAGAGCAGTGCTCTCATGAGAAGTGTGCTCTTTGTGTTTCCAGTGGGAAGCTGGCTCCAGTCTGCTTATGTATTTTAACTTAGACATGTAGCTAAAAACAGATAACCCAGGAAAACAGCATCAAAGTTGCTAGGCTGTACCTGTTTTGTTTTGTCTCGTTTTGGCTCCATAAATCTCACTTTCTTGACAATCATCCTATTCCAACAGGAAACTCGCTGACTCAGAGGCTCTTCTGGGAGATGGGCAATAGCACAACCTTGGGCTGGAGAAGGGCTGGGGCATAGGCTGTTGATTTCCTAGGGATGGATACAAACTAGAAGACTACTGTCCACAACACGAGAACTGTCACCTCCTTCTCTAGCAGCCCTGTTATGTAGAGTAACTGAGCAGCCCAGGACTCATCTTCAGGAGATGATGCTGAACTCAGAGCCGTCATGCAAGTGCTGGTGTATGGGCACTGTCTGGGCAAAAGTACTTCACCTTAAATAACATTGTTTGCCTTCAAAATAACTTTATTCAACTACTCAAGGTGGCCTGTATTTATTACATGACAGGACTGATGGTACCTGGTAAATCAAGGTGCATAATGCTGGGGCTATTTCTTAATCTGAGTAACTGTCACTGAGTTTTGGATTATAAACCAGCTTGCAGATATTTGTTCCCAGTTAGAATGGTTTTCTTTAAGATGCATTATTTCAATAATTCCGCTTTACCACTGAGTCACTGCTTGCAACCACACCACATTAACAGGAAGCACAGAAGTTTCAGTTCACCTGATCTGACTATTCGCAAGACATAGTTGGATATATGTAGGTCACTATGTAAAGAGACAGAGTCTCAGAATATGTGCACGATTTTACACTGTGAATTAAAAGAACTAACCATCCAATGGAAGGGTTAATAGTGGTGTCTTTCATGGCATCAGGCTGCATGCACTGAGATGGTCTAAATTACCTTTTCTGCCCTCTATGTGAGCTAAGTGATGGCTCCTATTAGTAAGTCTTGTTAAAACTCGTTTATGCTTTACTGATGTTGGCACCAGTTGTTTGCAGAGGCAGGACTACTGGACTAACATCTATTGCACTTCCATTGACACTGTTGGTTGTTTTTTTTTGTTTGTTTCCATATTAATCACTGAATCCTCCTGGCACTACAGCAACAGTACCACAGCAGTGGTCCTGGTGTAACAGTAGCAGCGTTGGCAGCAGCTGTTCAGTGTTGCCTCAATGTGTCTCTGGGTGGTTTTCTCTTGGAGTTCCGCTATAAGAATGTTTCTGAGGTGAGAACAAAGTTATTTAAAACAATAATGTAATTCTTGATTTAAATGTAATTAAATATAATTCTGGTTCTCTTCCACTTAGCATTTTTTTTAATTATAAGAAATACCAATTTTTATGAAGGTTATTATAGAGCATCTTCCACTTCAGAGACCCAGAAATTATCTAACAGAACCAACTGAAGGTCAGAAACAAAGATGCTTGAAGAAATATCAGATACATAAGCAAAAGTGTTCGTGTCAGAGGAAATGTGTTACTGGTTGTGTAGCAAAAGTGTTACTGTCAGGGGAGGTAGGTGAATTGCACATCCTCTGCAAAAAATTTGAGTCAGCAGTGTCTGTGCTGAGATCTGGCACAAGAGTCTTCCAAAGTCACCTATTCACTCTCAGGCTAAGCAACTATAATAACAATTCCACTTCTTCCAAAAGATTCACATCAAACCTATCATAAAAGTGCAAACCTATCACAAAAGTGCAAAATTATAGTGTCTTAATATCAGTACTGATACAATTTCCTCCACAGAAAATTAATCCCTTCTGTCTTTCCTAATGATCGTGCCCAGACGACACTTGCCTCTGTACTAGCTTATTTCCAAGTTTTATAAAGAAGAATCAACTTCCATTGCTGATGTTTTCATTGCTGGGCAGACGGCCGACCAAAATAAGGCTCTACTGGAGCTTGAGCTGAAACATGCTCTAATTCTGCTTTAATCTTTTCAAGCTTGAAAGTCTAGGCAAAAGCAGAGAAGAAGCAAGAGAAAACACAATGAACTAGATTGCAAAGGCCCTGGTGAAGGTCATGAGTATGACCTGAAAGTTGAGGATGCCTCTGGATAGATTGCCTGTTCAGTTTTAAGCACTATGTGACCTATGGTCCATTCGTACCAGTGTTTACGGAGGGAGAATTTCATTGCCAGGTAAAAGACCCAAGACGATGATAGACAGGCCCACTCTTCCACGTGCCTATTCATGACAATGTTCCAAGCCCAGTGTCCGATCCTGAAGATCATCCTAATAATGCATTATAATTCTAGCTGACTGAAAATGTATTAATTCCTACATGCCAGCGTGGTGGTCATGGTACCAACAGATGAATGTCAAAGTACAGTATTGGTTATTCACCTGTGGCCTCATTCAAACTAAGAAGGAAGTGTCTGTGGCTTTTGAGGCAGACGTGATGCATGCAGAGTTCCAGTCCTCCTCAAGAAATCCTGTCTTCAATATGGGTCAAGAAGTCATTGTCGAGAATATTCAACCGCTATGGTTTCTTAATGAATTAGGGAAACTTCATGTAATTACACTTTAGAAGTTTATTGCTGAGGTCAGTGGTAGGACTGGGACAGCAATTAACTCTTGGGACAGCACCAGGGCGGGGGGGGGGGAGGGGGAAATAAAGCCTGTGAACAATTTCAGATTTTTTTTCCAATTAATTATACTTGAAAAACAATGCAGAAGGTATTTTATGGAAGTTCAGACATCTTTGGTAGTTTTTAATTAAAATAAAAGCATAGCAGGTATGTATTAATGTAAGAATTTTATGTTTTAAACAGTGTTACTTGCCTCAAATACTAAAAATAGCATTAAATCTAGACAAAGCCATACATGAAAAGGAAAATTTCTTTTGCTCCTTCCCTCCTGCTTCCAACTCCCCTCCCCCTGACCCCCCAAGTTTGGAAAAGCAGTTTTTTTGTTTGGTTTGGGCTTGTTTTTTTGTTGGCTGTTTTTTCCCCCAAGAGTACATTGTTTTATAAAGAAAAGCTTGAGACTATCATGTATCATAAGAAATCTGCAATCCAGCCTTTGAGAGGAATTACCTGTTCCCATACCACTTGCTAGAATACTTGACAATGTTAACATAGGAAAGAGTTGGTGAGAAAGGCTGCTCTTTTAAGACATGTTCTTAAAATGCTTTTTTCCCACTTTCCTTTCCTTCCACTGATCTTTTCTGCCAGCTCTACAGTTCCGAGCAGCCTAGCAGCATGCTAGAGGGATGGAAGATAGGTTATGACAATTCACAGCTGCAAAAAAAAAGGCTAAATAGTGTGAAGGCTTTAGGAATGTTGCAAAAAAGGAATTTGTGAAATATGAATTAACAAACTTCTAATGGGCATTTCAGCATTTCAGTGTCATACCAGAGGCAGGGAGACAAACTAAACAAGTGAAATCAAGCTTTTTTTAAGGTGTCTGCAGGAGGACATTACAGCCAAAAAATAATGTGACTGAGAAAGGTGGCTAACAACATAGATGGGGGAAATACTTCCTTAAAGTCTAACTTAATATTTTCTATGAAAATAGGTATGTCCCGGTGTACGGTTTCTAATACTAGAGAAGCAGAGAGAGGAGATGCTGTGATCTCTGCATTAAAGAAGGCAAAGATTCAGGATCTAATTCCTCATTCTTCTGCCTTATGTTGTTTAAATATCTAGCAGTAGGCTGTGTGGAACTTGGGATGAGGTGGACTCTTCACAGCTATTTGAACAGATGCTCATGGCACAGCACCTGCTTACCCAGGTCATGAAGCCTCCTTGAGATTGGAGCCTGTCCTGGTTTGTTTTGGTGGGATTTTTGGTAGCGGAGGAAGGGCCGCAGGAGGGGGTCTAGTAAGAAGCTGAGAAGCTCCCCCTACTCCAAACACAGCCAAGGAGCCATTAGAGGGACAATAGATGCACCTCAGTAATTAACATATGAAAGAACGGCTATAACACCTGAGCAGAGAGGCACCTGGGGGAGAAGGGCTGTGCAGGAGGAGGAGTGGTGCTGGGGAAGGAGAGCGGTGCTGGTGGTTGGCGAGGAAGAAGGGAAGAAGGAGCCCAAGCGAAAGTTTCCCTGCAACCCATGGCGAGATGGCAGCTGTCCCCCTGCACTCGTGGAGGAACGTGGTGGAACATTCCCTGAAGGCGCCAGGAGGGGTGAACTTGCCCAGTGGACTTGGATTTTGTGGCCAGAGGATTTGCTGCCAGTGGACTCTGATTGTGCAGCTGTGGAAGACCCCGGTGCCAGGGGAGTTTGTTCCCGAAGCAGCCCGTGACTCTGTGGGAAGCCCAGGCTGGAGCAGCTCCAGACCTCGTGGGAAGGACTCATGAAGGAGAGGTTCGTGGAGGACTCTCTCCCATGGGAGGGACCCCGTGGGGAAGCAGGGAAGGACTGTAAGGAATCCTTCTTCCTGAGGAGGATGGCGCGGCAAGAACCACCAGCCTGTGAACTGACTCTAAACCCCATCCCCTGTCCCCCTGTGCCGCTGGGGGGAAGGAGGGAGACAAACCGGGAACAAAGTGATTTGGGCCCGGGAAGAAGGGAGGGTTGGGGTAACATATGCCAGCCCTGCTCTGCGTGTTGTCTGTGTCCTGTGTGTGTTTGATTAGTGTGAAATTAAATTATTATTTTTTCCCCAAGTTGAGTCTGTTTTGCCCAGGACCTTAATCAGTGAAGAACCCTCCTTGTCCTTTGTCTCGACCCATGAGCTTTGTCCTCCTCATCCCACAATGTGTGTGTTGGGGGAGCGGAAGTTCAGTGAGCAGCCATGGGGCTGCTCCTTTTTTGTTTTGTTGGGCCCAAACCATGACATTAATGGTGAGCCAGGCAGGAGAGAGACAAAGAACCAAGACAGAGCCACAAGAAAACGTCAGGCAAGCTGGATCCATGTCTAAACAGAGTAAGTGACCACAGGGATGGAAAGGTGAGATCCAGAAAGATGGGAAGACAGGGGGCCTGGACCAGGAGTAGGGCTGTGATCCCTCCTCAGGGAGGGTCCAAACATCCATTCACAGCTTTTGTTTTGGGGTCAGGACTGCTGCTGCATGAGCTAGTGGAGAAGTACAAGAAAGCTCAGTTAGAAGCAGACTGTGGTTATCAGACTGTATTTAACACCTGGCAAGGAGCTGGTGGGACTGCAGTTCAGGGGAGGCCAATCCTTCAAAACAGCCTCTCTGGGTTTCTCCCAGTTTGGCCTTTAACATCTGTCTTTTGGCTAAGTATAACTCAGCCTCCCATCTTCTCATTAACCTGCTCCTCCACTGGGCCTATTAACCTGACAAATGAAAAATTTATGGAAAAACGTTTATAAACATGTTCTTGAATAGCTTTGTGCTGCATTTTGTGTATGAACTAGGTGTTGACATCTGGAGTCCCGGCTTGCTTTCTGCCTCCTGCTGCAGTTAGGATGCTGTTGGAGGCTGGGCATGGCAATGAGTGGGATACCATGAGAAGAGGGTCATGGAAAGGGATACGGTGTTATGTCTCCAGGGTGAAAGGGGCAGGGGTGAGAGGCAGAGACCTGTGCAGAGCTGATGTGGTGGGTATCTGAGGAAAACTGAGAAAGGACTGAGGCATGGAGAGAAGAATTTCTGCTGTGGATGCATCAGGGGAGGCTAAAGCATAAACCAGGATCCAGGCAGCTTCTCACTAACAACTCAGCCTACAAGGTAAAGCTGATTCTGGCTCTTGCCCTGAGACCTTCAGCCATGATGGGTGAATTCCAGCCCCTGGAATGCTCCTGTTCACCCTCAGAGGCAGAGCTGGAGCCTTGGTTTTCCAGGTCAGATTTCTTGTATTTGTCATCTGTCTGCCATGTGGGCATTAGACAACCAGAAATTTGCATTTGTAACAGTTTTGCATCCTCATGCATTACCATCTCAGCTGGGTTGCAAATTACTCTCTGAAGACAGCACAGTTTCCCTTTAGCAACCTGCATAATATTTCAGGCTGAAGGTGCAACACTGCTTTTACATTAGCAGAACACGATCAGGAACATGGAAATCACCCGGATAAGTAAATGCATGACACCAGCTGTGGTCATTACACCCAGAATCAGCCTGGAATCAAGATAATTTTTTTGGAAAATGGGCATTTGGAGGTGAGGAATGTGATAAATGTAGTTTTGATCTGATCTCTCAGACAGGATTGCACAGTGATGAGCAGATGGCTGGTGACTCCAGTGGGCCACTGTGTGGGAAAGGGTATTTGAAGGGTGGAAACCATAGGTGATCAGGGCTTTGGGTCTGGTGTGGTCTCTGACCATTTGTGTACACCAGTCAGCACCAGTGGTGCACCAGTCTTTTACCACAAAAGATATTTTAAAAAATTATAAAAATAATATTATCTGCCATAAATTGCCAATCCGATTAGTGTGTCACAATCTGGACAGAAGGCACAAACCCACAAGCTTCTCAAGCACTTTTGTGCAAAAAGAATTCAGGATTCCTGACTCAGTAAAAGCCCCTACTTTGCCCTGCATTAAAACTTTGGTTTATTTTATAAGAAACTAAAGATTACAATGGCTTCAAAGTTGTATTTGTGGGTTTTGAAGTGGTTAGGTACTTCTCAGAAGAGGATACTGGAAAGTAATGCTGAGGTAATTTTTAATTCATCACCACTGGCTGGAAAAAAAAAAAGGCTGAGAGAGATGTTGGTGGCCCTATATAAGGTGCACCTCACCTCCTGCAGAGCACACCAAGAATCACAGCAAAGGTAAGGCTTGCAGCCTTTTTGCCTCTCTCCCTTTGCCTTGCCCACTCTCCCTGGTGCTAACACTACTCTCTCATCAGTGCTGAAGCTGCAATCTGCTGGGACAGACGACTTTGAATCGTGAGCCATGGCGTCCCTGCAAACCTTGACCAAGAGCTTCTCAGGATGGGTTGTCTTCTGCTGCTGCTGCTGCCTCCCTCTTTTTCTCACCAGCCCTCTACCTCCACAAGGGGCAGGGGTGGCTTCTACCACCCATCATGCCTGCAGGCTCAAGAAGACCCTCTTCCAGCCACCCTACATCAGGAATCGCACCTACACTTTGGCTAAAATGGTACAGTAACCCATGTGTCCATCATGGCAGGATCTGAACACCTCCTCCTCTGCTACTGCCCTGGCTTCTCACCTTCAGCATTTCTCTCTTTCCCATGACCTTCTCCAGAAAAATGTGTATTTGCAGTAAGGCAGAGTCTGGGCACGTGGAGTGGGTCTGTTGCCCTCTGGTTGTGTACCTTGGGAAGCTGCTGCTTCTTCTCCTCTGGCTCCCCAAGAGAAAAGCAGCCCCTGGCACAGCACAGTTCTTTCTCTCTAGCAGCTTCTGCTGCTGGGACAATCACGAAACATGAGCTTAAATGTTTCTGTTTGCTCAGTTCACTTGGAGCTGGACCTCTCTGAGACTCCAGCCATGGCCAGGCAGCTCCTCAGGCACCGTACCATGCTCTGCTTGGGCAGGTTTCTTGGCTGCTCTTGCCAGGGTGGGTCCCCCCTGGGGTACACCACTGACTGCTGCAGCATCATGTTGGCTGTGGGCCAACATGAGGTCAGCCACCTGCAACATCTGGTTAGTCATTATAACCACTACAACATCTGACATTTAAGAGGGGGACAGGAATTCAGACTTCTGCTTATTTATTTTCCAGTGATGCTGACTTTGAATATCACCAAGTTAATGGGAGAAACAGACGCAATGTCTAAGCTTATCTAGCCGTACCAGGCTGTGTATGGTGTCCATTCCCTTGTTTAACCTGCGCTATTATTGTTGATGAAAACCTTAGGGTTTATTATTAATTTTTAGGTAAGGCTCCCACCCCTACCTGACATTTCCTTTTTTTCCTCTCAGGCCAGGGTCTTGGACCAGGACACAGACAACAGGCTCATCGGACAGCAGCTCTTTGTTAACATCAAGGTAGGCTTTACACCAGGAGGCTGCTCTCTGTGTTCTTCTGCAGCCCTCATCTATCTCTTGCCATGATTTAACATCACCTCTTACTTGCACATATAGGAAAACAACCGCTGCTACATGATGAAGAGGGTTGCGGAGATTGTAGTGAAGGATGTCCTCCTCACTGAGGCCAAGGAGAAGTACCCATTGGCTAAGGAGGTGACAGAGTTCTTGGCATTCCTGACCTCTGAGGAGCTGAGGAGATGTGTGAGTAGCATTGTGTTTCTTTCCTTTCTCTGAGCCATGGCTCTTGTAGCTGCTCCTGAATCTCAGAGTGCTGTGAACAGCGGCAAAAGGCAGTGATGTGAAAGGAAACCTCAGATCAAAGATATCAGACTCAAAGTTTATAGAAAGGTGTGAAAAAGAAAAAAAAACCACCAAAAAAGCCATGTTGTTGTATACAGCTGCCAATGTTATGTCTGAATGTTTCTTTTGTTTTGTGTTTTTTTTAGGAATCCTCAGGACAGAAAGAGCACATTGAAAATAACCTTGAAGAAATGAAGACCAAAATGAAAGAGGTACATTTTTTCCTGACACTTTGAGAAAGCAGTTTCAGACTTCAGTAATTTCGTTGGATTAAGGCTGACCTAATCATGGAACAAACTCTGGAGATTATTTAGGATGTGAAGCCCGCAGGGGCATTAAGAGGGGATTAGTGCTATTTACACTTCCGGACCTCCTTCACTCATCCTGTTAACTCTCTGCATGTGTTGTTGTAATTTAAAATTGCCCTTCAGAAGTCAGGTTGCAGGTAATTGTATATGCTACTCCGGGTTTGAATGAGCCGGTTTATCACTTAGGGTGTGACTCTACTTGAGAGAATAAATTCTTAGTTCTGTTTCTGTGACAAGCCTAATTTCAATTTTTTGAGAAATATCCTGAAACTTGTATTCTGCTCTTTTTCAGTTGGGAGAGAACGGGAAGACTAAAGCCATTGGAGAACTGGATTTACTGTTTGAATACCTAGAAAATGCCTGTACAGATGCCCCAAAGAAGGGAGGGAACAAGAAGAGAAACTGAAAGAATTTCTGATCAGGCTTGAAAAGACATCTCTGAAAAACTCCTGCTGTTACTTAGATTGATTAACTATTCTATAACTACAACTCCCTCTCCCCTGTCCCCCATAAATGCAGTATATTTTTAATTTGTGCCCAAAATAGCAAGCTATGAGGGCACAGACAGGTTTCTGTATTGTATATGCTAAGATTTGACACCTGTGAATCAACTTCAGTCAAGTTAGGCAGTGATACTTAGCCAGGATGTTTTGAGCCTTTTACTGGGAAAACTCTCTTGAATATGTTGCCCCCTTCTGACTTTTACCTGAAAAGTTGGTATGTCAGACAAATTCAGAAATTATTTTTGTCATTCATATTTAATGGTAACTTATTTTAAGGTAATAATTATATGGTATTTTATTTATATATATTAATTGAAAAATATGCAGGGAAATGTATTTATGAAGCTGTACTCGAGGCTTTTAAATGAACTATGAATTTAAAACTGCAGTGTGATATTTATATGCAGATTTATTGTTTTATAAATGCTTACTTTTAATTTATTATAATAAATATCTTGGTTCTCAAATACTGCGTTACAGACCTTTTGCTTAAATTCAGGGGAGATGACACATATTGTGCCTGTGGGGCTGCTGGGCCAGCGGCTGCATTATTGTATCCAGAAAGGATGCAAGTTTGGTCCGGGAACATGCTCCTTCAACATAAGGCTGAAATTTCAACTTATGACAGGCCAGGGCTTAGCAGGGGACTTCTGCACTAGCCTTTCTTATTGGGGAGTGGTGGGAAAATAGCATCACTCCTGAGAATAGTGGGTTTGGTTCATTGATTCTTCCTCAGTACACCCATAGACAAGATCCCATCTTGAACAGCTGCTGGTGAAAAGTCTCAAACCACCCTCCCGGGGTTAGATGAGGCGGTGAGAAACAGGAGCTGCTATTGGAAACTCAGAGCACCGTGTTCTCACTGCCCCGTAGACATGCTGAGCACAGACAGTGCTCTGCAGCATCAGGGATTTGAGAGCACTTCAGAAGAGAAGTGCTTTGTGCCTACTCTCAGTACAAGCTCCCAGACAGAAAAAAAAACAAACCCAAAAAAGTCACTGAAGAGCAGTTTAATCCATCATTATCACTGTCCTTCAGCAATGTCCCTGGGAAAAGACAAAGGAGTTGCTCTGGTGCAGCCAGGGACATTGGTGGCTGGACCAAGGTTTAAGAGGTGAAAAGCATCCAGACAGTGAGCAACCCAGAGGAACTATGTCATAGCAGATTGTCAGCAACTGGTGAAAACTTCTTAAGCAAGGCTTTACCATTTATTTATTAGGGCAACAGGCATCCTGTCCACATCTGACAAAAACAAAACACTGTAAGTGTCCTAAAATAAAGGACTTGGGGTAGCAGTGAAGATGATGGGGGTGAACTTCTGCAAACACAGCATATCAGGGACATTCACATGCAAAAACACTTGCTAAAAAGATACCTAGAAGACACCCCATGCATAGATACTGTAATACGGGAAAACTGTTGCAAGGAAATCTACCTTGGTAGCTTAATCATTTAAATTCAAAGAGAAATCAAAGTTAGTCCAAAAATAGTCTCAACATGTCTTAAATCAGCTGTTGGAGTTAGATGTCACTGAAGTGGGATTAAACTATCCTCTGTTGCCCCTGAACCTAAGCAATTTTGAAATAAAAGTGTCCATCCATACCTTTTTTGAACAAGGTTTATGTGAACTGAAATGGTAACACTTTCCTGTAGGAACTAGAGGGGCATACAATCCATCTGGGTGATGGATGCCTGTTACCTGTCAAACTAGATGCAATCAACACGGTTTACTTTGCTGCACACTCTCATTTGCATCTCTCAGCATATGAATTACCTGCCTGTTCAGTCAAGGCAGAAGTGTCTCAACAGCGACAGCCAACCAAGCTTTAGCACCACATCAGATTGTTGGGGTTTAACCTTTTGCTGTATTCAGAAGGGTATTTATTTATTTTCCTTCTTGTGGCGTAAGCAATCATGTTGCCAAGAGCTGTTGGCTGGTGTCCTTTCTCTTATCACTCAAAACTGTGACAGCTGACAGCAAAGGGAGTGAGGCTAAGCGCCAAATGGAAAATTCATCTCACTGACCTTGGACAGACACAGTCTGTCTCCAAGCTACACTCCAACAGCTTGATGTCCTTTTTATATTGTGGTGCCCAAAACTGCGCGCAGTAATCAAGGTGAGGCCGCACCAGTGCAGAGTGGGACAATCACCTCCCTTGACCAGCTGGCAACACTGTGCTTGATGCACCCCATGACACGGGTGGCCCTCCTGGCTGCCAGGGCACACTGCTGGCTCATAGTTTGCCATCAGCCAGGATCCCCAGGTCCTTCTCCACCACACTGCTCTCCAGCCACTCATTCCCTAGTATGTAATTAGAATCAGGGTTACCATGTCCCAGGTGCAGAATCCAGCACTTGTCTTCATTAGACTTCGTGTGGTTGGTGACTGCCCAGCTCTCTAACTTGTTGAGGTCTCTCTGCAAGGCCTGCCTGCCCTTGAGGGAGTCGACAGCTCCTCCCAGTTTTGTATCATCAGCAAATTTGCTTAGAATTACTTCATGTCCTGCATCCAAGTCATTGATGAAGGTGATGAAGAGGACTGGGCCTAGGATGGAGCCCTGTGGGACCCCACTAGTGACTGGTCACCAGCCTGATCTTACCCCATTCATTGTAAGTCTTTGTGCTTGACCTGTAAGCCAGTTGCTCACCCATCACATGGTACTGTTGTCCAGCTGTATGCTGGACATTCTGTCCAGGAGAATAGTGTGAGAGACAGTATCAAAAGCCTTCCTTGATTATAAATGATTATAACTGAAGACTAGACCATGAAACACACACATGCTGTTCCCCCTTGACATAATCTCTTCACAAATGGATAAATAACTAATTTCCTTCTTGTACTTCCTTTAGGCCTCTTCCACATTATTCTTGTTGAGCTGCCCTACCCTGACATATGAAATCAATCTCTTGAGTTTTCCATGCTGATAAAAATGTAAAAACTAAGTCAACTATTTATTAACTACTCCAAGCTTGAAAACCACCACCTGGAAGACTCTACCATGGAAACCTCATGAGCTGCATGCCCTGGAAATGCCACACAGCAAAATTTGCAGAATTTCCTTCATAGGCTTTCTTGCAGAGCACATGTGACTTGTGGCTGTGTGAAGGATGGTAGGTGACAGTCCGTTTTGAACAGACAAAGGAAGTAGAAGTCAGAGGAATTTTCCCTTACAACCAGGGGAAATGTGTGGGACAGTTACTGACCAAAAGAAAATGAAGATGTCCTTTCAGTCAGGCAAGCTAATTTTCAATTCAGTCAATAGTTACAGCTCCAAAAAGGGAAGTCATGATTACACGTTTTATCATGACATTTTCTAAATAAAATATTTATGTTTCACTCTTCAAAGCAGGATTTTGGTTTAGAATGTATACTTTCTTTCAAAGGTTGAAAATAGATTTGAAAGCAAAATAAACCGTTTCATTTTGAGTTGGACAAGTGCTTTGTGCTGACCCAGAAGAGTTTTTTTGGTTTAATTTTTTGGTTGGGTCACCAAAGAGGAACTCTCTTGTTCACATCATTCTAATTTCTGTTGCCCTGTTTTCCTTTTCTCTCCCTGTCTTTAAGTCATGGTCTATTTGCAATTCCTAGAGTTCCTCATCCTAGTGCTGTTAAGGAAGGCACTTGCTCCATGTTCTTCATCGAGGACACTTCCATTGTAGAGGCTGGAGGACCTATTCCTGAGCAAAAATTTACAGAGCTGCCTACTGCCAACTGCGCATTTTGTTGGCTCTTCGCTTATATTAGGTGTCTGGAACAGGCACTTTCCTTTTTTTTTGCTGCACAGATAATTAGAAAAAAATACTTATACTAGCTCTGAAACTTCATAGTGTGAAGACTGGGGAACCCAAATAATGAATAGAAGTTTCCACATCCTGCTGAGTAGGTACTGGTGACGGTTTAAGAAGCATCTCTTAAATACATTGCATGGAGTTAGTGCATTTCTCAGTTATGAGATTTATGTTTAGTGTCTGAATCATACTCCTTAGGTGACCTAGAATACTAGAGGGGTGGTATTTCCAGTTTGCTGCTGAAAGTATATTCTAGACAAACCAGTGGCACGTGATTATGTCAGTCTGTGCTTTAAAGCACAATTAGCTAAACAGTTAGCTGCTTTGAAGAAGATATGGACAACACTGAACAACAGCAAATGCTTGATAACCTTTTCAGTCACAGCCACCATCAATACTCTCTGGATGTTTGCAAACTGGTGTAATCTGGAGCAGAACTGGCCTGCTAATGTGAAGCAAGACTGGCAGAGACCTTACAGTCAATCTCAGCCTAATGAGTGATGTTGCCAAGAAGCAGGTAATGACCATGGAAGGAAAACCTACAGTGCAGTTCTGTGGGACCTGGGGTATTTTTGGCAGTCCACTACCCCATGCCATGTTACTTAGTAATATGTTGTGTTAAAAGTAATGCAACCCCTCAGGGGATCCAGACTAGGGTTTTAGTCTATTCAATAATTTTTAGAAAGTATTATTTGAGTGATGTAAATTACAAAATACAAACTATGCTAAAGCTGATGGCATTTCTGGGGCTACCCATTTGTAACACCTTTTTCTTGGTTAACAAGCAGCTGCAGACCTCATCAGATGAACTGTAAGAATTTCACCACTAGCAAAAGTGATAATTATGTAAGTGAAAAGAAGTGAAGTCTAGGAAATCACTCTCTCTGTTTAAACTTTAAATTCCAAATCCCTGGCCAAATTCAGAGACATCAATGACTATAATTTAATCTGGAATTCACTGATGAATAGTTTAGAAAAGATGATGTTCCTACACCTTTCCACCTCTAAGGAGTAATTTAAAAAATATCTTGAGAAGAACTGTCCATTTGTCTTCAGCAAATTAACTCATGAGACTCGAATGTAAACATTTTTTTGAGTATGAAGGATTAAGGCACAGCATTAAATATTTCCATGATCAGGCCACTTTTCCTCTCTGAATAGGACTGAATAAAGAGAAAGGGCACCTCTTCTAAACTGAGAACAGTTTCTGTTTTGCTCAGGGCAACATGAATTGAAATGTTTTGAAAAAAGCAGACTGAAAAGTGCATTTTTGACTGGCTGACTAGAAATGGTGATATGGTTGTTTCTGTAAGAACCAGTAAGGTTCTTCAATAGCCCTAGTTTCAAGGGTTGAAATGCAAATTTGAAAAGGGCTGAATGCAAAAGTATACTGTTGTCTAAAAACTGCAAAATTGCGCTGATTTAAAGTTTATTTTGTCCTATAGTTTTCCAAAAGATGGTTGCTTCTGACTTTTCCAGCACATTTAAGGAGTGGTGATGATGTTCATTATGTGGAAAAAGTGGGGCACTCATGTATCTGTGGTAAAGTCTAAACCCAATGCAACTATGAAGATTCACTTTCTGATTTGTCCGTGCATTAGGCCTTGGCACAGAAGAGCTCCCCAGTTGATTAACTCATCACCTATCTGGTCCTGCTCCACCAAATATGTAAAGAAAATTCCTATTGACTTCAAAGAATATAAGATGAGGCTTGTAGTTTGTGCACATATCCATTTAATTGGATAATAGGGAAAAGGTGAAAGATTTCAATGCTGATGTTAACATGGAAGTGGTGAACTGGACTGCTCTGGTGAAAAGCTTGTTCCAGAAAGTCCAATGTATTGACACTTATTTAGGAACCAGACATTCCAAAACAAGGATTAGACACTGCTTGTCATGGCAGGGACCTTTTTATTTTTTAAGTCTAAAACAATCCAGGCTTTGGTGATTAGTTTTTGTCAAATGTGTCTCTAAAAGAGGTTTGACCAACCTTTCTCTCTCAGTAGTTATCCTTTATAATGTGATTTCTGCCAGTCTTGAATAGCAGAAGAAATTTCTGTCTCTCTCTCTCTCTTTTTTTTTTTTTTTAATTTTTTTTTGTTTTTTGTTTGTTTGTTTTGGGGGGGCAAGGGGTGTATATTTTATCACAAAAGAAAAAGGATAACTGAGATTTTAGGTAGACAAACCAGATTTAGGGATTATCAACTCTGATGCTCATTTTTTTTCTGGTAGATCAAAAATGTAGAATAATTGATTGTGGAACACAGCATTGGGCACACATGAAGATTATTTTGAAGGCATTAACTTGTCAACTTAAACACTGATCATTGCTCCTGCATGTAACAGAGGTTTCATTAAGTTTAGAAAAGCATCTTGGTTTGATGGGTCTCAGAAAATGCAAGACAGTTACTTGTACATGAAATGTGTAGTTTAACTTGACATGTGAGGATGAAGTCTCCAAAACAGGGAGCTGCTCAACCTTGGCATCATGCTCTCATTTTTAATCTATTAACAATCAGTTGTTACATGACTAGGACTTCTGGGCAATGAGTGGGAACAGACACACACAAACAGTGACCAGGACTCTGATCCTGCAAATAGGTAGAACACCACAAACCTTCCTCGTTTTGGCAATAGGCTTTTATGAGTCATCTGCCCCGGCTTTGGTGTCAGAAAGCCAGCTAGCAGCAGCTAGGTCCCCTCTATCAGCCTGAGAGGCTGAACAAAGACCTAGTCATCCAACCTCCAGTGGTCTATGGTTGGGCAAAACAAATCCCAGGCCTGGACTTCAGGGTGTTGTGGTGCTCACAGGTGAAGCTTTTGGCAAGAACCAGAAACAAGCATCTTTCTCTGTGATGTTTTACTCTGGAAACCTTTTGGCAGCAAGAATTTAAATTCAGATTTTGTTACTAATTTCTTAACTGTTTTCCATTGGTACATTTACACTACTGGCAGTTATGAACTTCAGTTCATGTTGGTAAGTCAGTGACATTGGAAATGAATCAATAACAGAGAATGCGTTGTTGGCGAGATGAACATAGGAGGTTTCTCTGAAAATAGGAAGAAGGGAGCGACTCATCTTTTCTACACTTCTGAAAAGTAAACCGGAGAACTTCTTAGAGCTGCAGCATGAAGTTTTGTCTGGAAGGGTTAGATTTATGCTGTTACCTCATGATCAGAAATGAGATACGAGAGAGGCTGCAGACTGATAATTTACCTCCTGTTCTTTGCTGTGTGGTTACAGGAGCATATTATAAATCAAATGCTTGCTTTTCAAAAGTGACAGATCAGTAAAAATAAACCTCAGTATGTTCAAAGGTATAGGCAAACATTTCTGTCCTGGGATAATTTCTAGGGCTTGCCTGCAAGTTTTGAAAAACATTGGTTGAATATCAAGGCAACAAAACTTCTGACTTTTATAGACCTGCTAATCTGGATGAAGTGGAGTCTGCTAGAAAAGTGTTCCTTCCCAAGGAAAGGAATTCTCATGTGGAAAAATTAACTTTCAGATACTAGAATAATAATAGTGGAAAAAAGTAATTAAAGTCAAGCCTTATGAGATTTTCCCAGCCCGTAAAGAGTGTTATAGATTTAACATCTTTCTGCTTATGTAACAAATACAAATAATCAGAAGAACAATGGCAAAAGGAATGTTTTTCCCTTTTCTTCTTGCAAATGGTTGCTTTGAAGCTTTGATTAAGACTGAAAGCTTTTTTATGGTGGATTTTTTTTGGGGGGGTGAGGGGTAGAAAATGGCTTTTGTTAAGGAACGAATATTCTGAGTTTCTCCTGAAAACAAAAAACAAATTAAGAGATTGAATGTTCTGATTTGCTCAAGAAGCTCTGAAAAATATTTGTAAAACATCTCTTCTGTATTTTATGCCTGTTTCTACATCATGGGCTACAGGCTAAGTAGAGACGAAAGCCTAAAAATTGGCTAAAGAGTAAAACTTCAGACAAACAAGCTTTCCAAAGTTAGATATAATCAGAATGTTTTTTGTTTTGGTTTGGTTGGGGTTTTTGTGTGTTTCATTTTTTGTTTGGGTTTTTTTTTGGTTTGTGGGTTTTTTTAATTTTCTAGAATAAATTACAAATAAAGTAGGAAATGTGAATGACATTATTATCTCCAGGGTTTCTCTAACTACAATTGTTTATATAAAGCAATTTAGATTTATTTATATTAACTGCATTAAGCAATGCTACATTTTAGATGGTAACACAAAGTTTCCCCATCATTTTAATTGGCAAGAATGCTCAGAATTTCCCTGACCTGAAATGAAAATTGCAGTGCATTTTTTGATGTATATGGCATCTGTTCTTTCTCTTTAAGTGCTATTTACATTTTATGACATTTAATTTTTCTATAACTTTTAGGAGTCTTTACAATATGATATCGTTTTTGTAAATACTGCCAACACAGATTTCACAGTGCCCTCAGGTACTTCTCTAGTGGCCTGTGTCACAAGATTTTACATGCTTTGGAAAATGAACCTCTCATAAGTAATTCATTATTCAGCTCCTATATCTTCTCTAGCAAAAAAAGTGCCAGGTGTGATCATATCTGATAATTAAATAGGTAAATTTTCCACAAAAAAATGACTGTAGTGATGAAAGCAGCACTTCACAAAGAAGGCAGATACAGAGTGAGAGAAGTCCGGAGATCTGAAGGCAAAGCTGGGGAGATGGCACCATGGCAGCAATCTTTGATTGTAGGTCACAGACTTCTCAGGGCTTGAGGACTTCTTCTAAGGGAAACTTAACTGAGGGAAGCATCTTCATTACCAATAGGCTTAAGGTCACCTGTGTGAGAATGGCAACTCCAATGGAAAAATACTCTGGAACAGCCTCTTGTTGTCTACTGTGCTGTTGTTTCCCTTGTTTTTATTCTCTCGTCCTACTGTTGATGAATCTAGGTTGCAGTCATTCTGCTGCAGACAGTCCAACTGCAGCCAGGATTTTGGCACAAATCTCACTTGGGAGAGAGAGGAGTATCCTGAGAGATGGCTTAGCAAGAATTTACTGTGGAGGAGTTTTTGTTGGGATTCAAAAGGCTAAATCTGATTCAGCTTTCAGCAAAAAAAGAAGGCCTTTAACTCCAAACCAAATAGATTACTTCAGTTCTTTACTGAAACTATGGAAATAACTGCAAGTAAACATTTATTACCTGTTGGTTTTTTTTTTTTCTGATGGTGGTTTGCTTTTTTTTTTAATTATTTTTTTAATGAAAGACTATTCTTGCCAATAAAAATTAACCATGATTTTTTTGTAATGTGTATGTTTTGCTGCCTGCCATTAACATGGCCACACTAGCTGAAAGATTCAATGGCAGTATTGCTCAACAGTGTCTGGTTAGGCTACTTATACCTCTGTATGTCCTAACTGACAATTGTAGTTTCTGAAAATTGTCCGGAAAATCTATTTAATTACTATTTTAAATTAAATTTCAAAATCTGTTTCTCACAGGATTTTACATTAATGACACAGCTGCCTCTGAGCAGTCTGCTCAATTTATGTCTAAAATAATGTCCTTTTCCAACACTAAGAAATGTTTCTGAGATGGAGGTTGTACTTCCTGCAGCTTCACAATCTTCTAGCCCAGCTCCCAGTTGACATTACTCATAGACCTGCACAAGCATCCTATGCTGGCATTGCCAAGGTGCTCCTCAGGGATGTCCTGGGTTAAGAGAACAGAGGGGAAAAAACCAGCCTAGCAACTGTGGGTATCTTCCTCCCCCAAAACCAGGCCCAGGTTTCCATCCGGTTTGCTTTTTTCCTTTCATAATTTTAGTACAACCTTTTTATAAAGTCATGATGAAATTACAACAGAAAGCAGGTCACAGACTCTTGAACATTCCTCTGTGTCACTAGAGTTTGGAATAGCTGCCTGCCTATGTGGGCAAGCTGACCTGTCTGTTCTTGCTGAGCACATCTGTAGGCTCTGCAGAAAAACTGCTGTATAGGGACTTCCCAACATGAGTTTGGTGGTAGCAGATGAATGTTTTCTAAAAAGTTTGGGGACAAAATCACTGTCACTAAATGAGATTACGTGACAAGTCAATGGGACCAATGTGAATATGCTCAAACACTTTTTCATGCCTCTTTCCTTAATAATCTCTTTTCTCAAATAGCAGTCTACCCATCAGACTACAAGAATGCGACTAGTAAAACCTATATACATAAAGACTTATGTCAAACTCAGGCCCTTGTCTAGCCATGAAGTGATTAGTGATTTTAATTACACAGCTGGAGAAATCTGAAGATATTCAGAGAGTGCTGAGCATTCTTTCAAAGTAGCTGATTGTAAAAATTACTACTGCTTCGAAAGCTTAAACTCTGTGCATAGAGGGAAAATTTTGTTTTTAGTACACTGTTGATTTCAAACTGGACGATGATTATACTCTGTAATCTGTCCCGGAAAAGTCTGGGTGTGATAAGAACTTCCTATCAGTTGGCTGAAATAAAACTTGCTTTGTAGAAAACTGTTGGCCATTCTTCAATAAACCCAAGAACAGAACCAACCCAATAGCACAGGGAGATCCATCACTTGAACAAGTTGGTGCTGTTTCTTGAAGATAAGAGCAGACTACCAGTATGTTTTATAGCAATTCACATTTGAGGCTTATTCAAAAGACATTACTCATAAAGTGCAAAATTATGCAAATGCCCAGAGGAAATGTAACTGGGTTTGGTTTTGTTGGGTTTGAGTCTGACTTGTGCTCTACGTAATGATTTAAATTTTTTTACGAAGTTTGTCTAAGACAGAGTGAAAAATTTATGGATGTAGTGGGTACATGGCCCTGGTCTTGAAGGCCTACAGAGGTAATTAAGGGACTGAAGCATCTTTCTTCTGAGGAGAGGCAGCCAGATTTTTGACTGTTCAGCCTGGAGAAGGGGCAGGAGATATTATCAATTTATATAAACACCTGAAGGGGGCGGTCAAAGAAGAGAGCTGGATTCCCCTCGGTGGTGTCCAGTAACAGGACAAGAGGCAATATGCACAAATTCAATTGTATGAAATTCCATCTGAACACAGTAAGATTTTTTATTGTAAGGGTGACCAAACATTGGCACAGGTTGCCAGAGAGGTTGTGGAGTCCCATCTTTGTAGATATTGAAAATCTGACTGGACACAAACCTGGGCAACGGGCTCTGAGTGGTCCTGCTTGAGCAGAGGGTTTGGACTACATGACACCCAGAGGTCCCTTCCAACCTTAACCTTTGTTGCTTCTCAACAAAGGCAGCTGAGGAGCACCTGGGCAGGCACCATGTAACTTCAGCGTGTAATGGGAAAAAGTGTAGCTATTTCATGGTTAGGCACCAGACTGAGATCCAGTCCTAGGCATCCAATATTTTTAGCCTTCTTAACACTGTCCCAGTTTCAGTTATGTGGAATTTTTTCCTAACCAGAGCAGTCTATGTACAATATTTAAGCAGGAGGTGCTAGTATCACCTATTCATGCTGTTCTGTTTTCCCCTTGCCTTTTATGACTATTGAAGCTGATGGCAGTGAATCTTTGGGTGCCTATGTGCTCTGTTTGCATGGGTAATTTACATATCTGTATGTGAAAAGCTGGCTAATAGTTGTTCAGTATTTGTACAAAATGTGTAACAGCTGCAATGGTTCCTACTATAATAATAGAAGGTTCCAAGAAATGGCATTTAAACACTGGTGGTTACTTTGTGCCTACCCATGTGTCTGTGCTCATTATAATCAGAGTCAGAAAACTGCAGAATCAGTTTTGGATGCTAGGAGCTGCTCTGTTCCAAACTTCCTTCTCTAACAGAGGCACGAGGGTATCTATTTTTAATGTCCTACAGTATGATTATCACACTCACTTTTTGGAAAATCTCAGTAGTCTTCATCTTTACTAATCAAATCACATTTCTGAGCACAAATACTGCAGTTCTTCATGTAGACTTATTTTTATTATTTTTTTTCAGAAGCTCAAAGTGAATTAAACAGGATAAGGGAAAAAAAGAAATAGTAGAGAATGGTCTTAAGAGACAGCGTAACATTAACAGCAGCCAAGCGAATATGAGTAATGTTTATAGGAAGCATAGGACTAACTTAGTTCTAGTTATACTAACAGGAAATCATATGAACAGAAAATGTGAAAGGTGAGAAGATTCTGAATTAAGAAACTAGATGAGACACTTTTTATGGATGGAGTTCAGAAAGCCAGTTAAGCCGCAAACCAACCAGTAGATATGATTGTTACCTTAAATAGACTAACAGAGCTTTGCAGCAGTGGTAGATGTATCTGTTAATTCTATATTGATCTAGATAATTTAATTTTAATTATGTCTCCTGAACTCTTCTGGATCAAGACAATTCCATGGCTAACAATAAGACTGTGAAGAAAGGATCTTCTCCGGGCTGGCAGTCTCATAAGCTCATATGGAGCACAGGTCACACAGCGCCTTCTTTGAAACAGTCCTTAGACAGGGTAAATCAGGCAAGATTTTCTTCTCTGATAAGTTGGCTACTCTGCTAAGTTTTGGTTGTTTGCTGTTTGTTGTTTGTGGGTTGTCTGTTGGTTTATTCCCCCTTTTTTCTTAGTTATTTTTCTTTCTCTTTCATTCTCATGATCATAAATTTTACACATTTTGTGTTAATGTTACACAGGAACTTTGCAGGTGTTTATCAGTATTGTATTGTTCCTTAAGTATTCACTGATAGGGTACATCTAAAATGTTCCATATGGAGAGAGCCCATTTCCTTTGGGGCAACCTCCTTGAAATCCTAGACTAGGCCTGGAAGCCAACGTGCTCGGTGGTGTGTTTTATTGTCCTCAGAGCGTCTCTGGACATATCAGTTCAACTGCCCATATAAAGCTGTGCAGATCTTTTCTGTCTTCATTGCTAAGAGGGCTGGAAACCTTGATTTAATTTCTTCCTCTGCTTCATGTAAGTTTAAAATACTGAATAATAAAGGTTCTTTGGTATTGTATTTTATTTATACTGTAATCATGTCTGAGTGCCCAAGTGGCACTAAAATCCAATTTATAAAGTACTACATGAGACTCCAGAAGAAAATGCATTTTCATTCTGAACAATTAACAGATGAGAAAGTTAAAGAATATTGGCTACTTTCTGACTAGCAATTAAGTCAGCATATCAGAAAAGGTGGAAGTGTAACCAATTTTACAGGATCAGGTATTAAATGGTTCCCACCTTGCTTCTATGACAGGAATGACAGGAAAGCTCTATTTCCTAATTATTTATAATTATGGTCGCCATGCATCTGCATCCATCTGCATTCTTTTGCACCAATCAGTTGAAAAGTTAGCCAGTTGAAAAGTTAGTCAATTCAGTAAGGTGTCTGCTGGTTCATGTGTGGAGTTCTCCAGAGCCCAACGCAACAGTGTCAGTGCTACAGCCCTCTAAGCACGCTGACAGGAGCTGACAGGACAGACAAAATGAAACTTGTGGGCTCAATGGTTTTCCAGCAACATCAGAAATTTCAGAGATGTTGAAAAGTATTGATTTTCTTGTGAAAAGCCATTGCAGAATGACTTTGTGACCCATTTATTCCAGGGAGTACCACACCTTGGGGGAACCCAAGGCATCCACACTCTATTCTTGTTATCACCCAAGATCTTACTCTAGGAACAAACTAGGAGTAAGTGACTAATCTGCTGTCCACATACTTTGTACTCTGAGGTTTGGTGCACCTCATTTGGCAAGCCTGACAGCATTTAGAGTGTTGAAGTACAGATCACAGTTCAAATGAGCACTAAAATGCACACAGGGCCTCAGGTCTCCATCATCTTCACTTTCCAGAAGTCTCAGGTCTCCTCCATTTGTTGGTCCTCTCTGTTCCTGGACGCCATCAGCAATTCAGTGCTGGTGAAGCTACTGGGATGTGTGGATGGTCCTGAAGTAAAATGCATTTTCCAGAGCAATATAGGTGGGATATTTAAAGCTGGATGTGAGTCCTGCTTGGCCTGGAGGCTGCATGAATGTTTGTGTAAATGGCCAGTGGGATCAAGGCTGGGTGAGTTTATTATCCAGCTCACATCACCCTTCTTCCTCCCAAAGCCTGCTCACGTCCCTGGCACAGGTGTGCTGGTCACGGCATAGAGGAGCAGACGGCTCTGCTGCTTGCTCTGGCAACTCGAGGTCCCTTTAAGTGGTATCAGTTGTAGTCTAAATCATTTTCTCTGATCTGTTGAAGCTCTTTTGTGTTGCTCTTGAAACATTAAAGGACTTCACTCCCTACTAGGTGAACATTTCAAGAGCTTGCTTTTACTTCCAACAAAAATGGTATCACTGTAGGCTGAAGTATTGCTATGCTGGACCAAATCCTGGTTTGTCCCTCTTCTTGCATACACCTCAGCCAGTCCCAGGGATCCTGACATTTAACTTCCTTCCTTCCTTGGCTTAAGAGCTTCACATTGTTGGTGTCACCACTGCATTTCCAAGTCTATACTTGTGATATTCCTTGCATGTCTGGAGTGGTACCTGAGAAAAACCTCATTATTTTGCTGTCTCAGAAGCAGGCCAGAGATACAGACTGCCCGATGTCTGTTGGAGCAACTGTGACCATCTGACTCTAGGGTTTTACTTATCTCACATCTGTGATGGGTTTGTTGGGACCTTGCACATTATTTCCCAGTGCCTGTGTCTCTCAGCAGGCTCATGACACAGCTTGATAGCCAGGCACACCCTGGTCCTTGAACAGAGCCCTCCCTGGAGCCTTCCCTTTCACAGTAAACAGCCTGCTGCTTCTATTGGGACAATTCTGCCCTGGCAAATACTAATTCATAGAATTTGTACTAGAATTCAAAGGATACTTTGGGTTACAAGAGACCTTTAAAGGTCATTTAGTACAACCTTTCCCTCAGTGAACAAGAACATCTTCAATTAGATCAGGTTGCTCAGAGCCCAAATCAACCTGACCTTGAATGTTTCCAGGGATGGGGCATCTATCACCTCCCTGGGCAACTAGTTCCAGTGTTTCACCATCTTCAATGTAAAAAAGTTCTTTGTTATATCTAGTAAAAATCTACTCTCTTAGTTTGAAACCACTACTCCTTGACCTATTGCAATGGGCCCTGCTAAACAGAGAAACAGATATTAGACATTAAAATAGGCAGCAAATCCCTTTGCTACCAGCTGCTATACCCCGAAAGAAAACACTTCCCAAAGTTTGGATAGAGAAGTTTTAAGGCAGCAAAATCCTTATAGGTAAGTGCTTTTCTAATCCTTTTTAGGGTAAATTAGAATTTTCTTTTTTTTTCTCTCCAAGCCATTACCTTTCAAAAAAGTGCTGTCATAAGGTTTTGTAGAATTTATTTATTTATTTTTTTTTAAAAGTCACACATTTGATACACTTGGTTACGAAATCAAACTAACCAGCACAACTACTTTTTTTCTCACTTGACCACCACTTAAATGAAAGAATACTTCTCACATGAGAGGGAAGTTCTTCTTTCTTGGAAACCTTGACCCAGCTGCCAGTAAATATGGAGATATCATTGAGAAAAACGTCACAGATGATTGCGGTCAAATTTGTTGAAAGTGGAGCAAGATGTATAAAAAAGCACAGCAACGACGCTGATCAGCCAGCATACGAGCAGTGGGTTATCTATGTGAGCATCTCGGTGCAGAAGCTGCTTGAGGGTTAACAAAATTAGGTTAACCTCTATCATCTAACCAGTCTTGCTGTATCACATAGTCTGCTGTGGCCATAGAGGCATGAAGATTTGGGAGTGAAGATGAAAGTATATTCTATTTTCAGTTCTGGGCGTTTTTTAGTTCTGCTTTGTCTTTTCACTGTGGAAGGAAAAAAGTCACCTTCAGGAAAGCATACCTGCCGAAAAGGACTCCTCTCCCAAGTGACAGAGAACCTGTATATCAAGGCAACTAGTTTAAAATCATCTGTTCCTGTAAGTTGATCCCAGTAGTTGAAAAGTTTATGTTATTTATAGATGCTTCTTTACCAGCTTCACTACTGAGCACCTGGAAATTTTAATAAGCCAAATAGTCTCTCTGTCCTGAGAGACACAGTAATGCTTCTACTCCTTTTGTAAAGATGGGAAAAAAAGAAGATGCATAGAGAGGTGGGATGAGTTTGCCATGCAAGAAGTTTGTAGCTAGGCTGGAATTGCACGGGATTTGCTGAGTCCTCATCCTACATCTGAAAAAGATGATGATGATTTCTATTATTACTACTAAGTTATGTACAAACCAGACTTAAAACTCTGTCTCCCTTTCTCTGCTTATGTTAAGTAACATTAACCCATTATATTTTACAGAAGGATCTCATCAAGAGCACAAGACTGCTTAAAAAGACAACAAAAGTGCTGTTTATGGTAAGATTTATACTACCGGTTTTTCGTTTTCTTACTTTGATTTTCCTTTGTAGAGACAGGAATGCGTGATGAAAAGGAATGACAACCAACACAAAAATCACTTGTGTTTAATTGGGAAGAACATTATGAAACCCACAGGTTTAATGAAGTCCTCTGCTTAGAGGAAGTGTGTTGTCTCTGCCCCATAGAAATGGGTATTTCCCTGGTACACGAGGGGAGAGTTGAACACAGTATGGGGAGAAAGAGGTGGATTTGGAAAGCCTGGCTGGAGGCACTTCTCTCTAGGCAGTTCCAGCGGTGTTCTGCCAGGAAAATTGGGGTGAGGGTGTTTGTCATGTCAGGGAGTAGTGTCCTCTTGGTAGCACTTGCTCCTCCTGGGAGCATCTGGCTGCATGTGGTCCTCCCCAGCAATGCTTTCAGCCACCAGCCATTCACATGCCACAGCCCCCATCCTGACAGCTGAGGCACCTTCTGCTGAGGGTGTGTGAAACTGAAGATAGCCCAGGGATGCTGCAGAGCATCCAGGACACCCAAGAAGCTGCTTTGGGTTTTGACCTCTACAGGTGCACAGGAAGAGGGAGATTAGAATTCCCCAGTGCGATTCAGCACAGGAGTGAGACTTGGGGTGCCAATTTGTAAGTGACTACAAGTGTGTGAGAAATTTTAGCTTCCTTAACACAGAGATCTAGTCAGCAGGGCCAACTGAGTTACCCTGAAGTAGAGACCTAGCGGCCTTTGAACTCCCCTGGATCTCATTGATTACCTTGAGCGTGAAGGCTCCTTGCTTTCCTGTGGGACCTACACAAGGATACCTGTATTTGGGTAGCTTAATCTGCAACTGCATTGCCCTCCTGGTGGGAATTTCACAGCTGTTACTAGGTTCCAGTGCCTAGAAACAGGTGTGTAGGTATTTGAAATACCTTTGGGCATCCAAGATGTCCCACAGTCCAGGCAGACATGACACAGGGTGTACAGGATGACTGGTCTCTTCTGGAGCAGCAGTTAGGGATGGGTGGGATACCCTGCAGCATCTCAAATGGTATGGGACACTGACATGGAGGAATGGAACGACAACATCCACAATGACTCCCACAATTTGGCGAAGCTGGTCTGACTTAAGTCCATAGTTCATCTTCCGTTTATCCTTTGTGAGTTAAATAGATTTGTTGCTGTCAATTCTGCTCACAGTTGGTCTTACCAACACTCCTTTGGCTGCCAGCACAGCATCTGCCTGCCTTTTCTTCAGAAACCACAGGGATACATTGAGCTGTTTAAAAAAGAAGGAAGCAATCTAATAGGATACTAAAATTAATGAAAATGTTTTTATTGATTGTATGCTTTCTAAAACACATAATTTTATGAGGCTGCAGCTTTAGACCAAAGTTGAATTGAGAGGTTTTCATCTGGCAACTCTTTGCCTGCTTTGTTTTCAGACAAACTGCAATGTTCGAGATCAGCTCCTCTCTTTCTACATGAAAAATGTTTTCAGTCATCTTGGAGTAGCAAGCGACAAGTTGTACATTATTAGTGCCTTCCACGTCCTGCAAACAAACATGAACGCCTGTGTGAGTATATTCCTCACAGCCAAACTAACTTTGTCCAGCTGTAAGGCTAGAGAAGGGCTCCATCTCAGTTCTTCAGCAGACAGAGAGGGTGATTCAGAGTCACAGCGTGCACCACATCACAGAGAACCCAACTTCCCAAGGGCCTCCCCGCTGGGGCCAGGGAAGTTTAACACTGCTCATTTCCTCCCAGAGTGAAATTGCAGGCAGCAGGCAAGGTGGTGGAGATACCATGGAGACAAGCCACTTCCCCGCTGATAATGTCACCTTGTGCTGCCCTCTCAGCACCAAAGCTGCAAAGAGACAGGGTAATCACAGGGAGAAAGGTGGCTCCTCAGGTTTCCATGGTGTAACAGTGGTTATGCTTTACTTCTTCAAGAGTTTACACACTGGACATGTGTAATCTTTACTCACATGTCATCTCTTCTCCTCCACACTGAGTTTTGGAAGGGCTGGTATGTCTCATGAGTAAGCAGAGACTGCAATTATGCAGCAAGCACATTGGAGCAGTTTCCATGTGTTGGCTATGCCCACAGTTAGAGCAGGTTGTTAGGGAGCGATGCTGCTCACCGGCAAAATGTCCCTAGAATGGATCCGTGTGTTCTAGGGAAAAGGCACTTCTACCAACATCATGGCACCATCCCACCCTGTAAATAACAGCAGGACAGCAGTTAAAGCACATTTTGTCCATGCAAATACCAACACATATGATGCTAAGACAACACTGTCACTTGTGGATAATTTCTTTCCTCATCTTATTTTTAAGGGTAGATTAATAACAACAGAGTGTGACTTAAAACTTTATGCCCCATTGCTATTTTCTTCCCTAAATGTGCCATCCTCAGAAATCACAATGTCCCAAAAACTGGAGGGTGATCTAGGGTGAAATGTAGACATGGATATCCAGCCAAATGTCTATAGTAATTTTAAAAAGTGAGGGGAGGTTGAGAAATTGATGAAATGTTAATGAATTGAGACTTTGTCTAATCTGAATTTTGTGTGTAGCATGATAGAAAAGGTCATTGGTTCTACATGCACACAATTATTTGCAATGCAAAAATAAGCAGCTTCAGTGATCTCTTTGCGCAGTTAGAGCTCATAACACAACAGGATTAATTGTATAATGTAAAAAGATTAAAATCTCAATGGGAGAAAACTCCAGCACCTTTCAGGTTCTGCATTTAAAACCATGCTAAACAGTTGCAACTTACAGTCATTATTTACAGCATTCAACACATTGCTGTGCTGTGCTGTCAAAATGCCAGATTTTGTATAGCATAATATTATTTACAGAGATTTCCTTCTTCTCTGGAATAGCAACTGCACCCTGTACAAGTGCCAGTACTCATGAGGAGTTCAGACTGTCAACTGTGACTGAATTCAGAATAACAGTTATGCTGAAACACTCTCAGCAACTGGAGCTTGCCATGTAACTTAGTAATACATTTGCTTCTGTGCTGTATGGAGACAAAATGCTGCAGATTTCTCAAAGCTCCTACATTCATTTTCATAGCTAGTGCTAGTGTTCTTACCCAACACCAGTCTAAACATAACAATTTATATTTCTGGATCTTAAAAAAAAACTGGTAGGAGAGAAAAGAATTCCTCTGCCAGTAGAAAAACAATAGGTCTTTAAGAAATGATGGCTTCTCATGATTTTCTAGGAGACAGCTAGTTTCTGGAAACTAACTTTTAAAAAAGTATTTGTATGAATTCAAAACCACCAATACAAAACTATGTGAAAGAATAATAGAAACTGGGAACAAAATAAAAGTAATGGATCCTTTCTAATTTACTAATTACTAATAGTAACTTTGGGATTTCATCAATATATTATTCCTCAATAAATTGTCAATCTCATTCATTCATCTGAACAAGGTCTTTAATTTTTACTACCTAGGTGAGTTATATGATGTTTATCAGAAGGGATTTCTACCACGGCAATGGTGAAATATAATGAATTGGTTACCTTTCAAAGATAAAGTTCTTTATACAATTGAAGGAAACAGTGATACTTTTTGTCACAGTTTGACTCAGGATCAACAACAATGCTCTTGATCCCTCCCCCTGGCTGGAGGCAGAGCCCTCCTAATGTTAAGCAGTAGAGGTGGATGCACCGTTCTGGATGGAGACTGGTGCAGCCAGTGCACATGCTCACCCTATATCCTGCAGTAAACTCAGGCTCTAAGTCAGCCAACTAAAGGTAGGCATGCTATTTAAGAAACATAAGCAACGTTTGTCTCCAAAACACGTCCAAAGGCCTTGTACTGTGTTATGATTCTCACCCTGCCATTTTTTATCTTGTCCAAGCATGGAAACTTAATTATTTTCCAACAATTTAGGATCCTGACTCCTCTTTTACAAAACCACATAGATACTAAATTGTCTCAATCCCTTTTCTGCAGTGAAATCAGGCTCTTCTGCATGGATTATGACTGCACGGTAAAGGGAGCAGGTATTTTTCCTTGGATACTGGGAGCACCCCCCTGCAGCTGTTCAGGGCCAGGCTAGATGGGGCTCTGGTCTAGTGGGAGGTGTCCCTGCCCATGCAGGGGGGTTGGAACCTGATGATCTTTTAGGTCCTTTCCAACCCAAACCACTCTATGATTCTACGATTTAGTGGAGTCACCTCTCCTTCCCGTGTGCCCAGGAATTCTGCCTTTTGCCTTTTTGACACACGGCGTCCCCCTTGACAGAACGGAAAATACCTGATGTTCCCGCATTTTTCCTTGAAAAACCCATCCCCCTTGCCCCGGAGAGGGGGGGATTGCTGGCGCAGCTGGGAGAGCTGATCCCAAGGGCAGCCCAAGCATCCCCCGGGGCCGCGCCAGCCCGGGACCCTCGGCCGCGCTGCCCTGCAGAGGCACCACCAGCACCTGCAAGTGAGAGGTTGTTGGCTGATTCAGGTGGGATGCCCGGGAGATGGGTTAGGGTCTTGCTGGCAAAGCTCCCAGTCATCTTCATGGAACGCTTCGTTTGACAAAAGGGTGCAGGATTTGCCTGTGATTAGCCAGACGGTGGAAGAATTGTCAGGAAAATCGGGGGTGGGGGGGAAGCATAAAGTAACTTTATAAACATATTTAGAGGGTTTGCAGAAAAATACAAAATTGCCCTTTGTTCTTTGCAAAGCTCTCTGGCCCTTCACCTCACCTTTGCTGAAGGTTGAGACCTAAAGGGCCTGGAATCTCAGAATTAGGCTATGCTGTATGAAAGCTGTAACTGCAACTGATGCAAGTGTTTGATGGTAAGATTTAGTGGTACTCATATTGCATTATTTTTGTGCTGTGAGCTCAACTTTCCAGAAAGCACACAGGTAAAATAACACATTTGTAGTAACAGGAGACACTGGAGTGATGCTGAGTTGATGCATTTTACCAGTAGTCCTGTGGTGCCACACTGTGTCTTCCTCCTCACTATGTCTTTACCTCAGCATCTTTGCTGCAACAAGCTCTTTTGGTTTCTTTTCATCCCTTCAGCATCCATGTGCTCCATCCACAAGGTTAACATCTGCTGTCAAAAAATTAAAGAATACATTTCTTAAGGTAAGAGCAGGAGGCACTGGCTCCCAGCTGCACTGTCAGAGAGGTGTGGGTGGTTTCTTTTCTAACGTATTTATCTTCTTGACAGCTTGGCCAGAAGGGAATCTACAAGGCCATCCATGAGCTGGATATTCTCCTTCCTTGGATTCAGGCCTACATACACACTGTCCTATGAAGGATGAGGAGGTGACAGACAACATGTAGCTTCTGAGCTGAGAACAGCTCCTTACCCAAAAGGCCTGAAAATCAACCAACAGCTGGACGTACAGTGGGCCTGACAGGAACTCAGTCTCACGGAAGGAGAGCCTCTGTAATACAGGGGCATAGAGAGGGATTTTCAAGAGCTGTCATGGTTGGTCTGGCATAGCAGCTCCTCCTCTCCTGCAGTACGAGGGCAACCTCCAGAGCAGCTACAGCATGATCCACTTCTCGTCCTGCCTTCCACCTGCCCTGCAGGCACCCCTGGGCACATTGCAAGAGCTCCACTTGAAATCTGCTACTGCGCAGATCAGACACAATGTCCCGCGTGCTGTGGGCACAATCTAGCTATGCCTTCTGCCACCCTGTGTGATTACAATTCAAAGCAATGAGGGCCACTTTTGAAAGTCCCTCCCCTAAGATATATTTGTGTGTGTGTGTTATAGATATTTAACAGTATATGCAAGCTGTTCTACCTATAAGTAAGAGAACTAATTTTATACTGCTTGTTGTTAATATTAATTTAAGTTAATAATTGATCCCTAATAAACATACTGCAGTTAATATCAAAACTTTGGCCTAAACTCATGCTTGACCTTCAGATGTTACATGCTCTACATGAGATCACACTACACAGAAAACACAATAAATGGATCACTATTGATTGGGATTGCAAAATGGCTTGAAAGAGATTTATGGGAAGTTGTTTCTCAAATGGTGGTTTCCAAAATATGTTTAATGTTGTGTAGAATGAAGAAGGAGTTTTAGTTTTCTCACATTTTGAAAGATTTACCAGAAGAAGCTATCTAGGTGATGAAAATATTCCCAGTCTTCATGTTGGTATTTTCACAGGGCTGAGATTTTGCAAAATCTGCTGGTCTTCATCCAGGTGAGTTTCTAGTGGCTGGTGAGAGTTGAGGAGAGAGAAGAGCATTATCTCTTCTTTAAACTTGCAAATCACTGCCCCGCATCCTGGAGAGAAGGAAGCATGAAGCTATGAGTGATTCCAGCTTGCGATATGCTTCTGCTAGGATTACAGCTATGTGCTAGCCCATACTCCAGCAGCTCCTTACAACCCCAATTCACCTCTCCCTGTCCCCAAACTGCCCACAATTTGTCCTTCCTGATGCCTCAGAGACCTGGAAAGTGGTTGGTTTTCTCTTCCAGCTTCTTCCGAAGCTTTGCAACACATTGTGTCAGCACTGGCCACTTGTGGCAAAAGCCAAAGAAAAGCAATATTAAATTGCAATGCATTAGTACCCTCTACTTCATTAAAAAAGTAAGGAAGGATCCCATCATTTTGGGAACCTACCAAACATTCAGCAAAGCTCAATGACAGCAGCTGCTGATGACAATGCACTATTTCTAACAAATTATCCTGGACAAATGCAAAGGCTTATCTTCAATGGGAACACAAGGCAATTTATTGATACCTCCATTTTATATGAAGAACAGTGGAACAAAGACATGAGCCTTTCAAGGACAGGCAATAACCTGTCATGCCACTGGCTTTCTAGCTTTGTATCCAGCAATTATCATCTAGGAATTATATTAGTTACATTTTGAAATATAGGACTTTTTTTGTTTAAGTACAATGGTGGATCCTCTTGGGAAATACCACTGACTGACTATGGTCCTGGGACAGCAAGAACAGTGTGGATTTCACGCACTCAGTGTATTCTGGAGTTCAGCACTGGTACACATTTTTTGCAGGGGCCTCTTAATGTGCCTGTATTAACTTTAGTACTCACATATTAAACATCCCAGTTCAGAGGAGCTGACTAGGCCTGTCTGTTAAAGCATTAGGGTAAACACTGGAGATGTTTTAGACTAAGAATTATGTAAAGAAATGTTCAGATGTGGTAGTTTGTCTGCTGAGATTTTTTTTCCACCAGCATGATTTCATCTGATTATGTATATCTCACAGGTTTGATAAAACAAAGGGCTGACTTGAAGAACTCTAAAAGGAGGAAAAAATCCAACAGTCTGTTCTTTGGACAGTTCTCAGGTATACTCCATTTTTTGTTACTCTTCTGAAGACAGGAAATCAGTTATGCAGGCAAAAGGAAATATGATACATGAATAAATTGATGTTGCCTTTCACAGAACTAGTCGGAGAGTGACTGAAAGCTTCCCTATGCAGAGTTCTTTTTTTTTTAACTTGTATAATTTTCTTATAATCTTTGATGTCCAGCTTCCTCAGCCATTGATATGAACAGACAGACCTTGGGAATAGACTGCCCAGATGACCATAGCAGGAGTGAAGAGAAGAGGGATAATGTTTTGTAGGATAAATTCAGTTGCTAACTGTCCTATAAAAGCTAGTCAGTAGCTAATTCTCAAAAAAACCCAACAAAAAAACCCCTCATAAAAGAATTCAACCAGTGAGGATTATATAATCTACTAAAATTGTTCCTAGTACCTTGGCATTATAAATTCTAATCTGTTCCTTGTGAAGCATAATAGATATGCCTGACAACAAATGTTCTTATGCATGTTCTTTCTTACTTTGGGAGACAGAAAACCTAATGTACCATCCTCATGGTGATTTTAAATTTGACAGGAACCTGCCAATCCAAAACACATATATAGAGTAATATATAAAAGGCACAGGTTTGGCAAGGAAAGCAGCTTCATGTCCCTTATCCTAGAGGAATACCAGCTCCAGATGAATGCCTGGCATGTTTACCAATGAGGTATAGATTTCATTCTCTATTTAATTAATGGTGTTATGTTGTGTTAATTAATTATTGGTTATTTTATAGCTAGAGGGAGTTGCAGTGTATGACACACCAGGTTTTGTTGCAGTACCTTACCAGGCAACTGTATTTTATTTGCATGAACTATATTATTAAACAAGTAAGTCCAAACATAGCAGTCCTGTCTCTGAGGAATCACCTTCAAATTATTTAGATCTTACTGAATTTCCTTTTTTTTGATGTTTTGGAAAGCTCTCCTTATATTGTAAGATGACACCTAGGAGCCTAATGATACTGAAACCCAGTTCCAACTCTTTCTTTCAGAATTCATGAAACTGGCTGTTGCTAAAATAATACATTCAGGGAAAACAAGCCAGCCCAGTGCTTCAATTAACAGGAGATTGCCGAGACTGACCAGGGCAGACACAGGACCCCAAAGGGCAGGACCTGTCCTGGCCACACATGGCTGGAGCAGGAGCCTGAAGGTTTCACAGAGTGCGATGCTTGCTCCAGGATGAGCTGGACAGTGGAGAGACCCAAGAAAAGGGATACATACCTGGCTGAGGGTATGTTCACTTGCTCACCTGTAAGACCATAACTGCATCGTTTCAAAAATTTGCCCTGTGGATGGACAATTGCCATGAACTCCCAGCATCCTGCAGAGTCAGTATTCAACATCAGCTTGCAGGATCAGGGCAAATGTTTGATACAAGGGGGCTGCAACTCAGAATGTACTTTTTTTCAATCAAAACCAAAATGGTTAATTAGGGGAACAGTGGCAAAGATGGTATATTTAACATGACGATCTTTTCCGAGCATATAATTTAATTTTAATTTAACATGGTGGCCTGTTTTGTGGAATTATTAATGTAGCTGATCCGTTTGTTTGTGAGATTTAGGTTTGCTTTCTGTTTAAATGTTTTTGTCTAAACTCTGGTGTATAGAATTGAAAACTAACCATGGGCGTGTCCTCTCCAGCCTTCATCAGTCATCACCATCCATGCTTCACAGCTGGCAAAGATCAGTAGCTGAAATCCGGGGACTCAGCACAAGGCCCTCCATGGCTGCAAGAGGGGCTGCTCCTTCTCCAACCTAGAAGGGAGCCAGTGACACCTGCCAACAGGAAAACTTCCATGTCTAATTCAGAGGATCCATGGGCAATATTTTGATGTGATTCAAGTTGCTGAAAATTTTTCTTGTGTAATTTTTGCTGAGCTACCATATCCAGTTAATGGGATTTTCAGGTGGTTTGGGTTTTTTGTTTGTTTGGTTTTTTTTTTTTTTTGCTTTTGCTTTTGTTTGTTTGTTTGTTTTTTTCCCCCTTATTTCTCCTCTTGTGGATGTTCAGTGTTGAAAAATAAAAATTCCAGAAGTGGTCTACAATGGTTGCATGTGGATTATTCACGTGGATTATTTTTGCTTTCTGCTCTGCTAAGGAGCAAAGGTGGATATGAGCTTTGTGGCTGAAAATAATTTCACAAAAAGAGCACTGCTGCCTTTTTCCAAGAGATGCAGAGGTACACAGGTGACATACAAAGACATGGATGAACTTTGAAATGGGTCTTAATGGATCAGATAGCTAATTTTTACAGATTCCAGCTGGATTTAGGTGATTTGTCTGATTATGTATCAATGCACCATTAGCACCTTCTTCCATGATGGCTGCCGTGGAAGGGTGAGGAAGGACAAGCCTGGCTGCCATGCTTGTGTTCCCAGGCGTCAGTCTCTTGGCACGTTGTATGCCTTCATGCAGTAATGCAAATTGCATTGCCAAAGCAATTAAACACTCCTGAATGAAAGGCAAAATATGGCATCTGCAAAATAAAGGTCATTATTCAACAGAGAAGTCTTGTGATAAATGACAGATGCCATGCACAGGCCACTTGGCAACAAAAATTGTTTTGTATGTTCACAAAAACATAGCAAAAGAATTAGTACTAAATATATTTAACTGATGATTTGAGGTAGTAATATGGACAAACAGAAAGCTTTTTAATTCTTCAGAGGAAACTCTAGGTGTCACTCTTAGAAAACAAGAGTCTTGTTCGTCCGAGTTTACTTCTGACTTCAGTTGATGGAGAAAGTGTTGGAGCATGCTTTGTAGGTAGTTTCCTGAGACAGGTATGCAGTTGGATTAGAAGGATGGGTTGTTGCTGTTTGTTTTCTTTTTACTTCAATTGCCACAAACTTAGAATCACAGAATCACAGAATCTTAGGGGTTGGAAGGGACCTCGAAAGATCATCTAGTCCAGCCCCCCTGCCAGTGCAGGATCACCTAGAGCACATCACACAGGAATGTGTCCAGATGGCTTTTGAATGTCTCCAGAGAAGGAGACTCCACAGCCTCTCTGGGCAGCCTGTTCCAGTGCTCTGTCACTGAACCGGAAGTTAAAATGCCGGGGAAGAAAGATGAGCATATAACAAAAAACTAGGGTTAGAAGTCATACACAAATTCAGTCCCTGGTTTTACTACAGACTTCCCATGTGATCATAGACCAGTTGCTTCATGAAGGTCTGTTCTCATTTGGCCAATGAAAAAATTGTCTTTTGATTATATGCCTAAGCTAATTTGTCTTTGCTTTGCATACAGAAATCCTCAGAAGAAAATTAATACTTGTGTAGTATTAATTGTTGACTTTGCGAAGTGTGGCTCGTCTTACCACAGTGCTTCGGCCTTTTTGGAGTAATGACTCAGAACATGGAAAGAAAGGTATTTTGTGACTGTTACTGCAACTAGAAGAGAGAAAAATATGTGACTGTTTATTAAAATTGTCACTAGCTCATAACTTCTTGAAAAACACTGATCTAGTGAAAGTGGCAGCTGCACATGCAATTTTGGTGTTACATAAATAATACAGCAACAGTCAGCAAAGACAACAGTTTCCATCACAGACAAGACCATATATGAGCTTTCTCTCTTTCCTCTGAAGTGCTTTTTTCTCTGAACTGCAAAATGTTCAGACCAGAGACTATCCCTTTATACGTAATTCCTGCTGTAACCAGAACCATTAACAGCAAATTCCTCATCTCGGAGGCCTCAGGTGATGTTATAATGTAGGCCTTAGGAAATGCTGGGGTAGTTTTCCACATGCAGCATTAGAAGGAACTTTTTTTTTCCCTGAAACATAGGAATAAGAATGGGATTTATACAGGGACGTAACTTGTGCTGGATTTGGCCATTTGATCACTGTTTCTTCATGCCCACAATATATGCCAATTTCTAGAGAACGCATTAGCAGCTTTCTCAATGCAAAGGTGAAATGTGTACACTTTTTTGTCTCACGATTCATAAGATGCTTCTTGAAATACCTCCCTGTAGCCACTGAGCCCAGGTATGAATCAAGTCATCCTCCCCTGCAGCACCTATGGAGCATTGAGTGGGAGATGGCTGCAAAGATAAAGGGTGCCTGGGCAAGCAGTGCTGTTACAGGAACAGAAAGGTTACAGCCATGCTGTTATGGCCCTGCAGCTCCCCCCTTCTCTAGACAAGCTTCTTTGTGTTGTAAATAGCGACTGCCATGGGAGTACCCGCCCCTGAAAACCGACAGGAGCTGCTGAGCTGTGGGACACGCACTTTCCAGGAACGCATGTGGAGAACGGGCTTACCTTAATTCAGTTTTCATTTAAAAATCAGTATCTATCTTGGTATTCCTATTCTGTTGGCTCCAGGGGAAAAGAGATTAAGAAATGTAAAGGAAGGCAGGTCTGAGGAGCATTGCCAGAGGTAAAAGGGAGGTAGTGTAAATATAATACCATCAAGTGGAGCTGGAGGCCATCATGGAATAAAGATGCTCGTGACATATGTCAGCAGGAGGTTTGAATGATAAATTGCAAAACATTATGGATAATGCTTTTTCAGTCCTGTGGATGGGTTTGCAGTTCTGAAAGGCAACAAAAATTGTAAAGCCACAGGGTCACAGGGTGAATGAGACTGCCTGAGGCCTCTGGAGGCCTCTGGTCTGACCTGCTGTTCAAAGCAGAGTCCACCGGGAGGCTGCACCAGGCTGTCTGAGGCTTTATCTAGATGGGTCTTGAAGACCTTGGGTAGGAGGCATAGAAGACTGACTTTGAAGGGCAAGCGCATCATTTTTGGACAGGGTAAAGTATTATGGAGCTGGATGCAGCCACAGTGTGAGCCGTGGGAATGTGCAGTGTGCATGCACATCACACCCAGCAGTCCCCTCCTTTGTCCTGGCAAACCCACCTCTGTGTCCAGATATAAATAAAACAATTATAGTCCCATGGTGGCTGTTGGTGGTCAGTGCCTCTGTGAAAAGGGCAGATGATGGACAAGGGGCTTTGTTGCCACAGCAGAAAGGAAAACTACAAGCAGCTGTCTGGCCACAAAACATTGTGCAAGGTGAATGACAAACTGCAGGAGAGCATCAAGTCCTGCAAAAGGAACGAATCAAATGAATTTTGAAATAGAATTAAGGCAGATGAGAAGTCATAGACATTTCTCTTTGGTAAGTTATTTCTGAAGAAGATTGCAGGCCCCTCACCAGTGACAGTGAGACTTTTGGTTTTTATCTGGAATGAACAGAAATATGCAGACATGGGACACATCTTGGGGACCCTACAGGCCAAAGCTGCTATTCTTGCGAGAGTCAGCTTGAAACCAAGGAAAGCACTCTGACCTCTTCTTGGAGTGGGGCTGGTGGTCATGGGTGGTCCAAGGCCCTGGGTGGAAACCAGCCTGCTTCTGCTCCTGCTTGTCTCCTTGCAGCAAAGGCACCATAATGGAGCTTTTCCTTGTGTAGCCCAGAAAAAGGAACACACATATTTCCCTGCTCCTTGACCACTGACCCTGGCTTGTCTAAGAATGCCTCCCATCCCTGCCATGGGTCATGATACCTTTTTTAGAGATGTGTCACCTCCTTGGAAACCAGCTTTCTGGCTCAACGACCTGGCAAAGCAACAGCACAAGAACATGCCATGCTAAAACGTAAGTAGTAATAGCTACTTGATTACCATTCCCCGATTTTTTAGTTTTCAGAGATAAAAACCTGAAAAAATCTAAATTTAACATGTTTTAATGAAAGAAGGTGTGTAAAGGGAGAGGGAACTAGCAGAAGCTGGCATGGGAATGAGGAAGAAGGGTGATGATGGGTGAGGAGAGCTACCTGGGGTGTTTGTCTCTCAGCCTTAGCCTTAGTGTGTTAACCCATTTTGCACATTAGAAAATCTTTTTTAAGGCAGCAGGGAGTGGAGATTCCAGCAGCTGGAGTTGCAGAGAAAAATACTGAAATTCAATTAGAGATTATGGATGAGGTTGTCTATAGATACTAATTTCATTACTGGCTTAAAAACAGTGTTTAGAATAGTCTATAATTGTGATAGTGGTAGGGACAGGTCCTGCAATTTTCAATAAATGAGGGGCAACATAATATTTCTTATGAAAAGGATAAAAATAATTTCTATGAAATAAATCCAAGAGACATTCTGTGGAGACTGTTTACATTTCTGCAGTCCCTTCTGATTCTGGAAATACCTGGATTCACTTTGTGTTCTTTTAATTATCTCAGAAATGGGTTCATCAATGACAATTCATCCTCTCTGAACCACACACAGAAGTTGCTGCTAAGTTTGGAGGAAGATCACTTAGTTTGATTGTTTCAAAGCACCTGCTCAAATGCAGTACCCCACAGTACTGAAGGGGTGATATCAAAAGAGTTGCAGGAGGTTTTTTTAAGGAGCTTCTCTGGAGCTGTCAATAAAGTTGTCACAGGCATCACAGTGGAAGCTAATATTTTTCTTTTAGACCAAAGATGCTGCAGAGAAAACTCCCTTGGGCCACACTCAGTGCTTCTGCAACAGCAGCAAACACCGCTCCTTCCAACACTCTCCCCAGTATCACTGGCCATGATGGCCTGGGAAACAGAAAAAGGAAACTTCCCTAGGATGCCTCCTGGCCTGGAGGTCGGCAGCTGTGTTAGCTGCCTGCTTCAGCCTCAGATCCCATCACCAGCCGATTTTATGCAACAGGTTGTGGAGGTGGGTGTTTTGCCATGTCTCCTGATCTACCAAAACCCCATCTGAACAAGCTGAATACTGCAAACATTTTATCTGCAGCTTAATCAGTGAACTGGTGATCACCAATGGGCCAGTGTCACCTGGGTACACAAAACTTAATTTTTCTTCGGGGTGCATAGAGGATTGCTTTTGCTTTTCAAACAAACTTTTAGTCAATATTCATATTTTTCTTCTCTTTAAGGCCTCAAAAATACCTGTGCATGCCAGACATTATAACAGAGTCTAGGATTTTTGGGTACCTCCCTTGTTCATGTTAACTTGTTGATGCTTTTCCTTCTTCTTTCCCCCAGTGCTGCTCATTTAAGTCAGTTTGCTACTCATGGTGTAACCATGCTTTTTACCAAGCTGATGAGAAGGAAATAACTTCCTTGAAAAAGCAAAGGTGCAGAGAAGTTTTTTTTGTTTGCTTGTTTCTCCCAAAACTTTAATGAACAGTAGTTAACAGCAAAGTACATCACAGTGGTTTTATCGTTGCAGGTGAAGCTCTATAGCCAGTGTCAATTGTTGATAAAACATTATCAATTATTTCCTGTTTTCTCCCTCCTCACGTGAGAGAAGTGGTTTGTGCCAGCCCAGAATATCATGGTGCCTAACCACAAGTGAAGAATGCACTGACATCTCCGAGACAAATTTTGTCGTGTCAGTGTAAATGTTTTCTGTGTTCCTGTACAACCCTTAGGGAATAACCAGAAGCTCTTTCCAAGTGATGAAGAAAACTACAGAGATAAACCACAGGCATGGTAAATGAGTCACTTGAAAAAACTATTTACAAACGAGCCTCTTAGATGTGAGGAAAAAAAGATATATTTTTTTTTTGGTGAATGAGAAACCACACGCTGCCAGTGGAAAAGGCAGCCTGTTTTCTGTTTTTCTACCCGCAGCAGGGGAAAGGGTGTTTCATATATGCTGCCACCCCGACAGGGCTGGCAGATGTGAATCCCAAGTAGGTGGACAACTGTGGCTGGAGAAGGGCAGCCCATGTCAGCCATGACCCGGGAGTTTCTCAGGTGGTTACCAGCCATTGCCCCTGTGCCTGGGGAGACTCCCCTGCACAGAGGGGACCCGCAAGGTGGATGGCAACGGAGTGGCTGTGCAGCTTCTCGGTTTCAGTCTATTTCTAGTATTTTGGGCCAATGCTGATATGCTTGTAGGAAGAGGAACAGTTTTCTAACTCTAAGAAGTGTTGGGAAAATTGTTGTTCTTTTGAAAAAAATCCCATTCCACTTGAGCAAAGAACAAGGCATTCAAAGCTTGGAGGAAATTGCAGTGTAGCAAATGGGTGTAGAGTTGGGTGCAGGGCTGTAATTTGAGGCAGTTGGATCAGCCTCTCCAAGACCAGCAAACTGCCCTGTACTCCCGAATAGTTCTGCTGACTCCGAACAGTGATCGAGGTGAATATTTTGGTAATATGGACCTTGCACATCTAATAGATATGTTCAGCACAATCTGATTTTTGTGGGACAGAAGATCCTGGTGCTTATTCCTCTGTATAGAGAAAAACCAGGTGAATCTTTGTGGGAGGTTTTTATAGATGAAAAGGAAGAGACCACACTGATGTGCTCAAGGGCTACAATCCAGCAGAGTATTTCGCAGACTTAAACTCTAGGGTGAGTGTTTTAGTAACTGTAAAAAGGGTTAATAATTGTTATAAACATGTTGTACTGTGGCAAAAAGTGTGAATATAGGTGCTCAGATCATCCATGAATGAAGACTACTGAGAGGAAGTAGAAAGATGTTGTAACTTCTGCACGTTGTTTTACTATTGATTTTTGGAGTATGTTCCAACTTTTCATTTCTTTGAAACACTGGGAAATTGCAAAAGATTTAAAGGAGAATAATAAGAAAATGTGGCTTCTGGTGAAAACAAGACATTAAAGATTTTAGTTCAATCCCATCCATGACAGGAAAGATCAACTAGATTGCAGTTAATCTACAAAAGTGACTTGGTAAGAAAAAACAGTTTCCTCCAGACAGATAGAAGAAAGGGCAGCAAAGTTTTACTCTTCAGTACTAAAATCAGGAAATCCAGTTTTCCTGGAACTAGCAATAAGACAGCCACTCACCAAATCAACTGGTATACAAGTTCACTTCTAAGACTGTAAATCAAAACTGTACATTTTTTTGTGAGTTGCATCCACCAGAAACTGAACTCAAGGGTGGAATGAGATGCTTCAAAGAAGTTTTGGACCTGGGAACCTTTCCCTATTCTTTTGGAAAGGCAGTTCCATAATCTCACACTCTGATTACAAGAAGTCTTCCATCCTTTGGTCTAAATTTACTCATGACCAGTTTATAGCTGTTTCATCTAGTATCAGTTTATTCTGTTGGCTTACATCACTTCCTGAATTTGCTGTTTTCCCTCTCTAATGTAGCTCAGATAACAATTATGTCCTCTCTTGGCCTTTGTTTTTCTGTAGCTGAACAAAACAAACTCTTCTAGATTCCTTTTACAAAACAGGAGCTCTCTACTTGTTGTCTGGACCGTTTCTAGTTTGAACTAATCTATATAGCACAGGGTTAACCCACAACTGTACATTGGCATTATTCCCTACCTCTAACTTCTGGAAATACCTTGACCCGTTTACCTTCACAGAGTCCATTTCCATCACAGCGTTGCCTTGATTGGCTCCTGTGATGAGCAGTGGCAACATGGGTTTGTTCTCTTCCTCCAAAGGGTGCCCTCCCAACTTCTTCTGACTAGAAGCCACACACCTGGATTGCCATTTGCACAGTCCCCTTTATCCCAATTTAATAATTGCATCCTCAAATAATTTAAGTTCTTCTCTCATCAATCTGCCTTTGACTGAACCCAGGCTGTATTTTATTCTTTTCCTTCCTTGTCTTTCATGGTTGATTATTTCATAGTTTGTTCTAAAGCCTTGCACACCACTCTTGTCAGATAATGTATTTTCCTGCCTTGCTTGTCATTTTCTCCTTTCTTAGTGACAGCTATTGCATTTGCAGTTCTGCAATCTGAAAGTGCTACCACTCACTTGATAGATGGATTAAAATTTCTCCCAACTTCGACTAGATTTTTAAGTGCCCATTTTTGATCTGTTTCCTTGATGAGAGAACCTTTAACTTTACCTTCTTGCTTCTGTTTTTGCCTTAGAGGAGATTATTTCCATTCCTGTCACTATTAGTCATCTTGACTGTGTGTCTGTGCTCTGTGTGAGCAACTCTCAAAATTATCTTGCTCACCTACTACATTCATCAGTGCTTCTTAATGTCCACATCCATACTGGAAATGGAGATGAATTGTCTACTTAAATAGACAATCCAGCACAGTCTTAACCTGTAAAAGCATCACTTCTTCTCTTTCATACCCCTTTTAGACATCCAAGATGCAGTTACCCCTGCTCATCAGTCCTTTCTTCTGTCCCTAGGGCTGATATTCTTGAGAAGGTGGTTGGGTTGGCTGCTCTCATCAGAATGGGATCACAGAAAAGCCCAGGTTGAAGGGGAGCCCTGGAGACACATGGTCCAACCTTCTGCTGTAACTAGGGTCTTGGTTAAAGTTATCTAGGGCCCTGTCAAGCACAGTGATGAGTACTTGAAGATAGGTTCCACTACTTCTTTGGGCAACCTATTCTGATGTTTAATTTTTCTCATGTTGAATATCCTCCAGAAGCAACTTGAGCCTGTTGCACCTTGACCTTTCACCACACATGTGTGAAAAGGGTACTTCCATCTTCTCTTTAAACTACCTTTTGGGTAGTAGAAAACTATGGCTAAATACCCCTGAACCTTCTCACCTTGTATGTGGACAAACCCAATTCCTTCAGTCTTTTTTCAAAGGCAGAGGTCTCCAACCCTCTAGTCACACTGGAGGCCAAACACCTGTGGATGAACCTTCTCCCAAATTCAGTGTATCTCTTGAGCTGGGGGGACCAAAGATAGATGCACTGTACTGGGTGTGGCCTGACAACTGCCAAGCAGAGTCAGAGAAAGAACATTCTAGGACCTGCTGGCTGTAAGTTTGTTGATGCAACCCAGGATAGCATTTGCCTTCACTGCTGCAAAGATGAAATCCAGCTGTCCAACAGCACTTCCAGTTCCTCTTCAGCAGACCTATGCTCCTGTCTGTGATATTTTTCTTCTTTACTTTTGAGGCAAATTCTCAATAATCTTGCACTTCTGACTTTCAGAAACTCCAGTCTTGCTTCATGTTTACCTTTACCTTTGGACCCAGTGATTGGTTGCTCTAGCTTCTCAGAATATTTGTTTTTGAAATGAAAATATAATTATTTGACTGAAAAGTTACAACTCATGTAACAACATCCAGACTTATTCAGAGAATTAACATCTACCCTAAACAACACATTTCCCAGTAGTACTTACCTTCTCAGTCAGGTTGCTTTTCGTTATGTTTTATCTTTATCCAACCAGGGACTGGATGGTGGACACCTTACATAACTCCAGAGGAATGTGTTTTACTACAATATTTTACCCAGTCCCGTTATGTTTTGTCCAAGACACTCCTTGAGACATTTTGACTTTTGCTTCCTTCTATGATATACAAAATTTCTTCATCACCCCCACTTTTACTTCTGCATTTCTTAGACTTTGTTGTCTGTGCTCTAGACATGTCGACTATTTCACTATTTTAATTTCATTCCTTTGGCAGGACTTCTGGAGGTACTCTAAGACCTAAAGACTTCCTAAGCCTGTTAATATCAACAAAGCATAACCTTGTGATTTGAGGTGACTAGAAAAATGTGAATCCATGCCTTCTTCAGCTAATCTACACCTCATTATCATTAATTCCCTGACATGGCAGTTCCTGCAAAGTCTTCCTTGGAAGCAGAGGAAAAATTGATGCATCCCACAACAGTCTCTTCTGAGTGCAATTCAAGATGCAATGCCAGAAATTCTAGGGTTTTTAATAGGTTTCCATATGTACCCAGGTATGAGAAGATTAATGAATATTTGAAAATGTTTAATTGCTTCTTCCACAAGAATATATTTCTGTTTGCTTATTTGTCTACTTGTGCCTGATTAGTCTGATTGAGGGTCTAGTACCAGCAACATTTTCATTTCCTGTTTCCCATTGCTTAGACCATTCAACTTTGGCTCTTAAACCTTTCAAATAAGATATCAGAAATTGTTGCAAGGTATCTTACATCTTCATTAGCAAAAGGGGCAATAATACAGCAGTTGAACTGTAAGTTAAAAAAAACCAAAACAACTGGCATTGAGAACCCACCTTCTACACTGCATTTGTTTTCATTTGTTTTGAACTAGCTCTAATTTGGCCCCATGGCCTGGACACCTGTTAAAAACTGGGGAATATCAAGTGAGTTTCTGAAACAATATTCCAGTTTTATTTTATCTGAAAGGAATTCATTCTTCCGGGCTCCAAGAGAGATCTCAAATGCAACTCGATGTACTGTGAGTGGCGATGTCTGAAAGACTGGTTTTAAATTCCTATGTATGGAACAAATGGCACACTAATGTAAAAGATCTTATTGATATGCTAGTTCACCTTATATGGGATGGAAAAAAAAATTAGCTAATCTAAAATTCCTTTGGGTAATTTTGAGCAACTATTGAACCATAATTGCTCTTTTTCTGAAAGAAAAATCTCTTAAGCAAAGAGGAGAGCATTTCAAGGGTGCTGATGAAAACCAGAGTTGGTGTTTCTGAACTCTGAGCCATTCCCAATTGAAATTCAACTTGTGTATCTGCTTTTTCAAACTTGTGAAAGAACAGCTGTACCTTGCCTGTGTATGTGGAGACAGGCCACACCTGTGTACATCACAGCTAAAGCCTGGTGTATCATACCTCCTCTACTTCTGATACCCATAGTAACTAGATTAAAACAACCCTGGCTGTGGCAGCACATGGTACAGCTTCTCCTCCACTTTTGCTGCAAAAATATGCACAGAATAGGTTGATGAGGCAAACCAGAGGTATTGAAAAAGGATGAAGTAAGAAGTCAGGGCTCTGTAGGCTTTTATGTGAAACAATGAGATTAGTTTAAATGGGAGGGTAAGGCTCCTTTCGTAATTCTTTTTCATAAGTTTTGGAAGTTTTTCATAACTGCCATATAGACTTTCCTAGGTATTAACTATCTCTTGGGTAATTGATGGAATGAAAATGCTTTCACAACAGTCAAATAGCTGTAGTAGGAAAGCTGCTCCCACTCCTTATGGTAATTAACTCGTACAGACACTTTATCAATATGTGGGCCATAATTAGTAGAACAACCTTGCTGTTGCTTAGCTGCAAATTTTAATGAAAGTGTCAGGGGCTAAATTAGTATGAGACTTCCGATACTCTCAAATTTGGTTTAAATTGCTGACTGTGTTACAAAGTTACTGCCTAGGAAGGAGCTGACAGCTAGAGAAACTGCCTAAGTTTCGTTTCCTTAGGAAAAAAGATTAGCAACACCACCTGCCACAGTAACTACGTTTGTTATGCTATCAAGAATGTTTTTTGTTCATCTCCAACATTTGCTTGTTTTATTGTCTTTGTAGAAACTTGCTGTATTTTAGTTTGGGTACAGAGACTCATTAGCCTCTTCAAAAAAGCAACACAAATTTAGTTCTCTCATGTCTTGGTCTTTTAAGTATTTATTACTAGCTAAGTCTAAAGTTGAGCAGAGGGTATCCATCCAGAGCACTTGGTAGCTGTGTTCCCGACTGTTGAAAAAAGAAGATATGTGACTTTAAAATAAGGTGCATCTACACTCGACCCACAGTTGCTCTTCTATAGGCAGCCTTGTTTCCTGTGAAGATGAAGAGGAAATGTACTCTAGGGTGTGAAGCATTGCTTCATTTTTTTAACTACTAAAAAGCAAAGGTCTTGCATATTCCTACTTTCACTTTAAATTCTGAATCTAAATGGGAAGTTTTTGCAAGAAAATGACTCTCAAGAAGTCCAGTTCTAAGTAAAAAGTTATCTGTGGATGGATTGCTTGTACGCCTTATTTTCTGGTGTGCTTCTAAGTGGTCTGGAGACAGGACAGAAAAAGGTAGGACCAGATCTGCATACTTACTTGCTTTTTTTCCTGTGAGTAAAGATGAGTGGCATGCTTAGTCACACAATTATGAATGGCACTAAAGAGAATGATGGGCAATGGGAATCCCCACCAAACCATCTCCTGGATTGTTTTAGAAGAAAGGATTGCATCACTCAGCAGATTTCTACTAGGAAACTTCCCGTGGATGTTTCCAAATGGTTATGACAAAAAATGCTCACTCTGTAGGCTGGTTTGAAATATTGAATGGATACTTTCTTAGTGATGCTTGAATCAGATAGTTGAGCTAGCCTCCAACATATGTTCACACCTACACACTTGTGTTTACATGTACATGTGTGACATTTAATTATTACAAATTGTGTAAAGGGTAACATGTGAAGATGATCAGATTTTTCCCCAAAATGCTTATATTTCAACTTAAAAACATCAGGAAGGAATTAAAAGCATTACAGGACTGCTTTCACTAGTGTTTTCTTCCAAATTTAAATAAGAGTATTAATTACCAACAATAAATGTGCCTGTAGGATAAAGATACTTAAACTGTGAAAAGAAATGCCACTGTACAATGAAAACTTGAATGGCATGTGAATTCCTTGCTAAAAACTAGACCAAAAAGCTCCAATGCAAATAAAAGCCCACAATGTAGAAAATCAACACAAGGAGAAGAAATGAATCACAAAACTCAACACGTGGAGAACATTCAGTGAACATGATGGGAGGAAGACGAGTGGGGCTGCCTCACCAATGGGTTGAAAGCTTGAAAAGTACCCTGTGGATGTAGCAGTGAGAATGTACAAGAAGCATTGTGCTCATTGGAGGGCTATGATTTCGAATGTTATCAATCTGCAACAAATTTTCAGCAGTCCTTGCTATTTCAGGAGGTCACAAGCTGTCCTGTGATTAGGTCAATGCAGACTTCTGAGTGGGTTCACCCAGCACATGCTGAAACTGACAACTGATTCAAGACCAGCATGCTTTGGTCTTCTATCTCTTAGAATAACATGGTTCTCTTGAAAAAGGGCCATGAGGTTATTGCACATACCTGGAAGTGCAGATGGATTTTTGGCTTCTTTTGAAGATGGATCTGATCCTATGAAAATGAAACTGAGCATCAGACTGAGAAAATAACAGAGGTCTTTCTGGATTGAGAGTTAAGGTATAGAGGAAAGCATGCTCTTGTTTACTGGGAATTCGGTAAAGACACTCTGAATAAAACATCTGATGGCTTTCTATCTATTAATGTACAACAAAGGTAGATATCTGCATATATATTCACAGGAAATGGCAGAAACTCAGAGCCACATAATGCAGTCAGGCCAAATTACAGTGGAACTGGTTTTTAATGAATTATTTTTCTTAAAGTAGGTTAAAATGTTGCCATCAAAATCATGGAAATACTCTGGCAAAGGCCATGGAAATACTAGCATGCTGGCCTTGTAAAAGCCATGGCTATTAGTGAAGAATTAGAAAACCTTGGAAAATCACTCTGGGAAGAACTGTTTTAATAACATCTATCTTTATTTTGTAGAAGACTTTACACCCACCAAGTCCCAAAGTGCCTTACCTGAAGTCATAATGTTGTACTGGTAGCATTGGATTGTTAACATTGCCAAGTTAACATTAAAAATCAGCAGTATGAATGTTGTATGCTGCTCGTGCCTACAAAGCCTAGGCAGAAGTATCTAAAAAATCTTTAGAAAGAACCTTGAAACAATTACATTTAAATTGTAATTTTTAAATTTGTCTTATTGAGAAGAACTTCTAGAAGTTCTTGTTTCCAGTCTTTTCTCTGCAACTAAGGTGATTTTGAAAATGATTAGAAAAAAATCCCAACCCCAAAACTCTAAAATAAACCCTGTGAGTCATGAAATCACATAAGACAAGAAGCTGCATCTTTAAAAAGGAAAAAAACCCCTTTAAGATTCATGATATAATGCTCAGAACTGGCAGCAACTCCAAAGGATGTTACAGTGCTGAAAACAGAAATGTTCCAAGAGTAGTTTATTCTTTTTGGAAGAATGAAGAAGAGCAAATTAAAATTAAAGATTTTTGTGGCAAAGTCTATAGACACTCTGGTTGTAGCACAGGAGGTATTCTATGCAACACCAGCCATACTTTGGGCTTCTGCTGTGCCACCAGTTCTACTGCTTTTCCATTGGACATAAACTAAAAGTGGATCAGATTTGAAATCTTCTTCTCTTTTATGGATAATATATTTTAATCTGGAGTTGGATATGTGAAAAGATTCTGAGCTCTAGAAACACAGAGTAAAAATGTACTCCATGTTTTTCTTCTACTGTTTTCTACAATGATATAATTGTTTTCTATACTTCACTATTAGAAAAATAGCGTTTTAGGATTGTATCTCCCTTTCTCATGGTTAGCTCCCACTGGTAACTCACGGTTTTTTAATCATTCATACATGTATACTGTGTTGGGGTTTTTTTGCAGAGCTGGAAATCCAGCCTTTACCAGTCTGAAACACGGCACAAGAAACAAGGAGGATTTTTAAATCTGCATTAAGTGTTGGTGTCCACTCACAATCAGCACTGAGGAAACATATGTTACAAGTGCCTTTGTGCAGTCTTAGAATTTCTTGTACACACCAGTTCAATAGTCTTTCAAGGAAAGGGAGGGGGGTTAGGAGCATGCTCATTTTTATAAACAGGGACATTAGCTACTCATAATAGGGACAGCTGATCTGAGAAAAAATATTTGTTATTATCTCCACATGCTCCAGAAAGTAATTGTAAAATGAGTCCTGAACATTCCCATTATGCTACTAACGCAAGGTGAGGGTCATTCAGTAAGAAGTGGCCAGGAAGTCCACAACAGTGTGTGAGAAAGGCCAGTCCAGAACAGCTGTTAACAGGTATCTTCTTCTTCCTGGGCAAGGCAAAACTTGAACTATTATTTATAGAATGGATGAGTACTCAGACCATGAGGGATCAGTTATTTCCTCTTACTAATTCAGAAACTTGTTATTTCATGGGGAAAGGTTTTCCCAAACTATGAACATTTTTCCATCCCACATGGGATTACCAAATTGACATGGTGAAGTATGAAACAGATGTGTCATTCAAGGTACTATGATTTTAATGATCTTATACTTACACTCTAATCACTTCAAGTTGCACCCCTAAGCTCATTATCAGCACATCTGTCTCTCTAGATGGCTAACACCACTGGGTGTTACTTTTCTCTTCCTTCGCTTTCTTTGGAAGACTCAGCACCTACTGTGTGTCAGAAATCTTGTGAGTGGGAAGAGGGATCAATAAAATACATTTTCCCATTAACAATTGCCTGCAGACAGGAGTGTGTAATGGAGGCCAAAGGTTCTTCCTTGTCTCGTATTTCAGATGGTACAAACTGGTTTTCCGGTTCCGTCAAAAAATAGCTTTTCTAAAAAGTGCTTGGAATGGGTAGGATAAAGTATTTTATTTTGAAAAATTACAAGGCAGTTAATTTTGAGAATTTCAGAACTTCCCCCCCACCCTGAAATTGTTTTCTTATAAAACAAAGTAGCATTTTTGTGCCGACATTATCCCTAATGACCATTGGAAACATCCTCTAAAGCACAGATGGTTGCAAGGAGTAGACAGCTACACCCACCACAATGTGTAGCACCAAGGGAACATATCCCTGTCTGTAAGACAGTGGTGGGTTTTGTTTTTGTGGTAGGGAAAAATATTACGGTGTGTTCGTAAGCGTTAGTTGCAAAGTCATGGAGCCTGATCATGCAGACATCTACTTTGTGGATAGTATTAAGATGAGTAACAATGTTTAGTAGCTATCTAGCACTGGTACAATGCATACGCAAATTTAATCACTTAAACCCCTTAGCCCCCCCAGCACTGTGAAGGAGGAACCGCAGGAATTATTTTTGCTCCCTTATAGGAAAGGGAGGCTAAGAGGTGAGGTGTGATTTAAGGTCAGAATGACAGCTCAGAGAGGGTTTTCCAACCCTGAGCTGCCTTCCTTGAGCAGTGGTAACAGAGGAAGCCACGGAGTTCTAGAGAAATGAAAGTATAGTATAGATCTTCTGGTCTGGTAAGGGCAATTCCTTACTGATGACTCAGCTAGTGTGCTGAGCAGTACGCATAAAACAAAAAAAAGAAAGGGAAAAACCTTTAGTCAGTGGTCATAATGAAATCTGACATGACTTTGCAAGGGTAATTGGTGTAAGGTGTTGTATGAACAGAGGGGTGTGAAACCTCTGCTTTGCATGAAGAGTCAGATAACTTCCAGGCAGCAAAATGAAAAAATGCCTTGGTTTAATTTCCTGCTGTGTTTGGAACAGATGACAGTCCAGCTGTGACGATGGACCCACACAGAGGATGGCTCCAATCCTATGTAGCACAAGACTTTTCAATACTCTTCTGGCATCTGTCTAGTAAAGGGCAGGTATTTGCAGGATACCCCAGATTTTGTTTGTAGCAATGTTGATGCTCAGGAAAGGCAGTGCAGAGGAGCCCTCTGAACCCGAGTCTTTCTCACAACTTGACTGTTCATGGTTTTAGGGCAACAAGACATACACTGGAGACCAGTGATCTGTTTCAGCACTTTGGGAGGAATGGGAAGCAGAACAGGGCTTGGAGGTGAGCAGGACCTCTGGGACTCAAGAACCCTCATGTTCTGACCTTCTGCTCTAGGCTGTTGCCTAGTTTCAAAACGATTTGCAGAGAGGTGATGGTGTCAATAAAAGAGAACATTGACATGAGCATGTCAACATTAATGGGATGCCGTTTATTCAAATGTAAAGGATTTGGAAAAAGGATCCTATATTTCTGTATTATAATACATTTCTGTCCAACTGATGATTTACCACAGGTAAATCAACCCTTTCTTTGAGAATTTGAATGTGGAGACAACTAGAAGGCCTGAATTTAGTCTCCACAGGCAGGAGAGGATACCTGAAAGTCAGACCTGCACTCCGAACAAACTATGACAGAGCCAGACATCATGGCTTTCTTCTTCTTTGTTTTTCACTTAATTTCTTGCTTTGTTTTATGATATAATATTTGTAGGGCTGCTTAGTGGGCAAAGGACAGCAATGGGACTAGGAGACCCTGTTTGTGTTGCCAGGTTTGCCTTTCCTAGATGCTGAATGATCATTAATTATCCCATTGCTTTGTGATATCATCTTCTTACCTGCAAATTTGGATGCTTGGTAGTGGCCTCCTTGGAAAGGTGAGGCAATCTAGTGATAAAATTAGACTTAAACCCCCCAAAACTTTAACCAGTATCTACAAAAGATGAGTGCCATATATAACAGGAATGATTTTTCTTCTATCACTTGACATCTGCCTTCCAACACTTTGACAAAGAATTACTCCATAGGCTAATGGCCAGATGACATGCATCAGCACATGTCTCCCACATTGTAAAATATGCTTGGTTTTGGATTGGAAGGGAGTTTTGAGAATTGCCTTGTCCAATCTCTCTGCCAGGGACAGGCACAATAACTTTGTGTTTTTTGTAAAGTGTTTTGAAACATTCTTCAATAGTATTACTGCTTCATCTCCATGTCAACGCTTCCAGCAATCCAGTTATTGCTTAACCTGTTCTAATTTCCTAAACTAAAATCAATATGGGCATTGCATAGTGCAGTACTACCCCAAGCAGATTACAGCCCTAATTTTGTGTTGTGAGATGTGTGGCACCTGTCTGCTCTGCTATTCCCATGAATTTTCGGCATGCAGCTTTTGGGCCTGTGATTGCTAATTCTTGTTGCTGCAAAATGGCAATTCCCTGTTTGAAATGGTAGTAAGAAGACTAGATCTATTCCACAGATGGATGTTCTCTTTCAAGGTGCAGGTGAAAAAGATTCAATGGTGTTAGTGGTAATTCACTGAGATGAGAAGTGCTGCTGGGGAAGGTGCCAGCTTCTTGCAAGGAACAGTCAAAGAGCCATCTGGGGCTGTGCTGGAGAGCTCAAATCATACCTTGGGACCAGTTTAATTCTCATCTGTTTCTGACAAGCTGCAGCCTGGGTGAACTGGGACCACAAGTGTGCTGTTCCTGATCCTCTGTCTTTTCTTTTCCCTGTGGGCTCCTTCTTTCTTTCCCTTGCAGGCTCCTGCCTACCTCACATTCATATACTGCAGCCTAAAATTACTCTGATTTCTTTATAAGACTCTTCACAGCAAGTTCTTTTCCCGTGATATCCATCAAGGCAGAATTCAGCTCCAATACAAAAACCTTTTCCCCAGCTATTCTCAATTCAGTTGTTTCAGGGGTCCATATGCACTTGGACACCATCCTGTCTGTCTTCAATTGGGCTTTTTTTCATCCATTTATTTCTATTTTCATACTATACTTAAGTGAAAAAATGAATGGGCAGGTAAAGAACTTTAATTATTGCCAAGCAAGAAGTGTTTCAAGAACCACAGAGGAATTTAATATGATGCATCATTACATCCATGCTGGAGCCTCATTTTCCGTGAGTCTATTTTGAATTTGGAGGTGAAGAATGAGAAAGTGTCAGAAATGCACTATACACCATGGAAAGAACGCAAATAATGTTTCACAAAAGGACAGTAGTAGGTGGAATGTTTAGATCTCTAAGTGGCTCTGAAGAATGCTGTGGCAATCTCAGTGGTTGCTTTAAAGGAATACCAGAAATGAGTTGACTTATACTGACCCTTTAACCACACAATATGATTTTTTTTCAGATAGCATGCGAGGATGTGCTTAAGCCACAATGCACAGTCCTCAATCAGTTATTATAATTTTCCCCTTTTCCCCAGCCGTGTGTGAAAGAAACTTCAGAATCTGCCACGTAAATGTTACCCATTGATGAACCACTATAAATTTTTCCAGGCCCATGCTTTAAGAAAGATGCTTTCGAGGGATTCCCTTGATTAGCCAAAAATGGAGGGTTCTTATCTAACACTATCTTGTCTAAATTTACACAGCCTATGATGACGAAATAAAAAAATCTCAAGACCAGGTTTAAATACCACTGACAGGCAGATGAAGTTCATTCGTCTACTATCTTCTAATAGAAGAACTAACTATTAGAAGTTGAAGCTCACTGCTTTTAGAACTGACATCTCCCAGAACTTCTCTGAGCATTTTAACTGAACCATCACCAAGAAAATGACTTGCCAGACCTACAGTTTGCTTGTTCTGTCTCTCATCATTATTTATTTTGGACATTTTGGAAACAGCTTAAATCTTCCTCTACTTCAAAATGATATAGACCAACTGAAAGCTGACTTTGTAAGTATGGTCTTCTACTGCATTTCTCTTCTGCTTGTGCTTTAGATACAGTCCAGACTTGAGCACTGCTTGACATACTCAGTTTGTACCAACAGAGGGTAAGCATGGAACATATTTTTCAGGTATACCTTTTTTAAAACAAGAATATGGACAATTTCTTTGGTTTTCCTAGAGTCTTTCACTAACATGATTCAGTTTTTCAATAGTCATAGTTATGTTTGCATTTCTTTCAGGGTCACTCTTCCTTTCACAAGAGCTTCTCCTATCTCCATTCAGCCTTTGATTACATGGAATGTTTTATAACAAGAAATCTTAATGCAATTTATGATGAATTAATGAATCTTGATTAAGTTCTATTCAGATGCAACTTACTGACACTTTTTTAGTTTTAGGTTAGTAATGCTAATAGGGAATTTAGTATTAGTTAGCAATATAAACTAAAGAATTTTTGCTTTAAGAAATGCATCTGGCACTTATGCTTGGTAGTAGTAAGAGTGTGTTTCCCGAAGGTGATTCCTACTGCTTATTCTTTTGAAATTCCCTATCTGTGACTAGGATCTGGGATGGGAATGTTATCTGGCATGATACTACTTTTTTTCAGGCAGACTTTTGTTAACTTAATAATGTAAAGTTAATTCATCCATCTTCATCCAGGAGGCATTAAAGTAGTTCACAGCTGAGTTCAGCTGGAATTATTAATAGAGATAAGAGATCTACAATATACTCACTTCTAATTAACAGCTTTTACTCTCAATATTTTTTTCCTTTAATGCATGAAAGTAGCTGCAAGAGTATGCTCCTATTTTCAGCTCTGATTTTGCCAGAATTTTGTGCACATGGAAGTTGAAATTTGCTAGTCAAAGAATCATCCTGCAGTACTGCACAATAAAGCCCAGTGTGGAACTTCCTTGTTTGCAGATTCATAGGAAGCTGGCTGTAAAGTTGGCCTTGTATCTTAAATTTGTCATCAGCATATATCAGAAAGATTCTCACTTGAGTGGACATAACTGTGTTGGAGAGATCCTGAGCCGTGGTGAGCTTCTTGCACTGACATTAAAAACTGGTCCACAGCAGGTGCTCCCCACCTTTCAGAAGAAGAGCAAAACAAGGCTTGGCAATGATGTGCTCAGCATGGGGAGCTAGCCAGCCTATGAGGTTTCTGTCAGCCTGCAAGTTTTCCCTTTACAGTCGCTATATTTAAATTACTGAGCAGACAAAAAAGGAAATAGTGACTGTTGTATACAAAAAAAGAAAAAAAAAAGACACACAGAAGAGGAAATGATTCAGTTTACCTTTCCTTGGTAGGAGAATTGTATTGCTCTTTGTTTCCTAGAATCTGCCACATTGTATGGCATGGTGTGGCTAACATCTAATGGTTAAACTCCATCCCTGAAAGCCTTAGCGTAGCCCACTAACCTTGTATATCCCACTCCAGTTCTACAAACGGTAGTCTTATACTGAAGTTAATTTTTTTCTTCTTCCATATGAGATTTTACTAAGACTGAATAAATTCAAGGCCACAGACTACAAACGTTGACTTACCAGAAAACATGCCAAGATCGGATCTGACAATTTTCTACCTGTTTGCTATGCTTATGAAGATGAATTATCAGCTGTCAGTACCAAAACTTGCAAGGAGTGTTTGGTAAAACAGATGGTGCTAGATGTCTCTATTCAGATGAGTTACAGCAGGAGGAGACGTTGAAAAACAGACTAATGATATTTCTGGTACTAAGCAGTCATCCAAAGCACTTCAGTGCTTAGAGAAGTGGAAGCATTGTAATAAATATAGGACAGCAGTGCAAAGATCATGTAGTTCTGGTTTTTACTGCTCATTTGAATACAGAATACAAATTTGCCTTCTGGTAAGTATTGTTTGTATAACAGATATGTTTGTTCTTTGTTGCAGAACTCAAGTCATTCAGATGTTGCTGACGGTGGACCTATTTTTATGGGGAAACTGATAAACTGGACAGAGGTGAGTCAGAACTAGATATGACAAAGCGTCTCCGGTGCTTTGTGGGGTACTTTTAGTGCAAAGCAGCTCCCAGGGCCAGTGTAACCAGCTGGAGTAGAAGGAATACTAGCAGAGGCCATTTCAGTAGCTTGGAAATGAGAAAACAATCCCCCTAAAAATGCTTCCCATAAAGATTGAGGTGCTTTTTACTGCACCACAAATGGATTCCGAGGTACAACCAAGTCCAAGAGATGAGTTGCAGCATCTTCTTTATCATCCTGTTTCAAGCAACAGTGAGAACCCCTGCATGCTGCATTTTAACTTCGTTCATTTTCCTGCTGATGGGCCCTCACGGCTCTTTCTTTCTGACTGCTTTTCCACAGAGAAATGAAAAAAGGATCATCCTGAGCCAGATTGTTTCCAAGTACTTGGAAATGCTTGAAAACACTGACAAGTCAAAGGCGCACGTCAGGCACATATTTGAGGAGCTTTTTACTCTGAAAAATCATCTTCTTGATGGCTCAAAGAAGATTGAAGACCTCAAGAACCTGGAAAAGCTTCAGGTAAGGCTCTTCCTCTGCCTCCAAGGCTCATGATGCTGTATTTCCAGTTGAGATTTGAGTGTGACTCAAGCTGATAATGATCCAGTAACCCGTCTGGCAAGCCCCGTCCGGCTCAGCTGGCTCTGGCAAACCTAATGTTTCCAGCTGCAGGGGCTGCTGTGGGTCTGCGGTGTGGGGTGTCAGCGTGGGGGGCACCTGCCCACCCTGAGCTGTGCCAGAGTCTGGCACTGATGTGCCAGCAGCACTGCTGCGTCACCTGCCCACGAGAACTGCCACTGACACAACTGTTTGTGGTTTAGAAATTGGTCAGGAAAGTTGTGCTCAGCTACAGATTCTCTGCGGGCTTTGGAGGCACTTGGCTTGTTGAGCAAGTGCCAGTGGCATGAACCACCAACCTTTGCAGAGGTTCACAGCCAGTACCCTGGTGGAGTTAGCTGCTCCTGGATAACTCATACATCATGACAACAACACAGAATAGCTCTGTCTCACAGAATGTGTCTGGTCTGTGGCACATTACAAAGCAACATAGAAAGTGGGAAGCAAACATCTGTGACAAAGCGGGTCTTTGTTGTAGGAATTAGTTAGCAGAGTAATTGGAAACTGCAGATGTTAATCTGGTTTGGCCTGGTGGCAGCGTAGATTAGGATATGATCAGCAAATAATTATAGCTCTTGACATGGCCTTCATTCTATTTGTTTCTTACTTATAACAGATGAGTGACTTGACAATTCAACGCAAAGCTGTGCATGAGATGTTTGGTGTCTTACAAAGGCTGGCGGAGACTTCAGCTTCTCTCAAAAGGAAAAGGAGCCAGTCTCAGAGGAGGTGCAGATGCTGGTGACATTGTATGACTGACCTTTAGTACTGAGTGATTGTGCAAATTTTGTTATGATGCCTGTATTTTTATTTCAATCTTTTAATTGAGATTTTATACTTTTATTTATTAATATTTAAGTATTTTAAATAATTATTTATAAAGAAACACCAATTAAAGTATTTCTACCTCCTACTACTATATAAGAACTGACTTTGTCTTAAAATCCTGTCTGTTATATGTTTGTTGACCTGAAAATACAGAATGAAACAATGTTTACCCAGTTTCCATATAGAAATTCTGAAATTATATGATACAATACCCAGCTTTCCATCTGGTGCTGTCTGGAGAGAGGGGTGTTACAAAATTACTCTTATCAGTCATCTGTTCGGGATGGAGATGCAAGAAGCAATATGGGGAAGTTTCTGTGAGCAGGGAAGTGTATTCATATCTGCTTACTTCTAAGCATATCTAAATCCAAATCAAGTGAATAGACATGCTTAAAGATAAGCAAATGATTAAGCACTTTTCTGAACTAGGGGATGGCTGATTAATTGGTGGTAATTATCATTATGCACTGAAGTTGCCAGGACATCAGGCTACTTGGCAACTCCAAGAAATGTGACCAGCTATAGCACTGATTTGACTTCAACTTGCTGATTTTGAGAAATTCTGTATTTTTTTTGTACTGAATAATTTAAATGTGTCTGATGTAAGTTTATTTATTTTGAGGTAGTAGTATGGAAGTATTTTATCTCAAGGACTATATTTTTGTACCAGAATATTATTTAAAACTTTGGATTTCTCAGTGGAAACTTTCTTAAATTTGTATATTACAAAAATAAATACATTAATAAACAAAAAAATACGCTTGCATATTTATTCACTAGAATCTCTGTCAAGTAGAAGGCAAGTCTTGCTCTATGTTGTTACAAAAGGTGGCCTGCCTGCCCTGGTATATAAAAACATATTTTATTTCCTTCCACCTGCCCAAAATTTGGGAATAGACAATGATTTTGAAGAAATCTGGCAGAAGGGTCTACAGTTCCCAAACTTTTTAAGTTCTGTTTGCATTTTTATGAGAAAACATAATTTTGCTTGTAAGAATGTGTTGATAATTTTAGATTTGTTGTTACTCTGATTTAGAATAATAGAATCATAGAATTGTAGAAAGAATGGTTTGGGTTGGAAGGGACCTTAAATATCATCTAGTTCCAATCCTCTGCATGGGCAGGAACACCTTCCACTCAACCAGGTTGCTCAAAGCCCCATCCAACCTGCCCTTGAACACTTCTAGGGAGGGGGAATCCACAACTTCCCTGGGTAACCTGCTACAGTGTCTCACCACCCTCATAGTGAAGAATTTATTCCTAACCTAAGCCTACCTTTTTCAGTTTAAAGCCACTCCCCCTTCTACTGTCACTACATGCCCATGTAACAGGTCCATTTCCAGCTTTCCTGTAGCCCCCTTCAGGTACTGGAAGACTGCTATAAGCTGTCCCCAGAGCCTTATAAAATAAAAGACACTTTGAAATTTCTCTGCTAGTTGAAGTTCTGGAGCCTAGATCAAGGTCAATCCACCTGCTGGGCTGTCTGCGAGTGGTACAAGCTGGAGGCCTGGGTCTGCTCAGGCTTTGGCCAATCTCAGAGGTCTGGGATTGGGCTTGGGGAGGGGTGTTGATGGGGTTTCCAAAGTCTCTGGTCCTCAGAGGTTTACCAAGCAAATTATCTGGGGGTAAACGGGTTGGGCTGACTGGGAATGGGGAATTCCCGACAACATGGGACCTTCAGCTTCCCCTTGAACTCTGGATGAATCAGCAAATCCCAGAAATAGTGCTCCACTGAGTCCAAAGTTTAGTAGTAGTAAGTCTAACAAGTTCAGTTGCAATTCTTGCAGCCCTTCCTACTCCCATGGGCCCAGCTGTCTCCCTTGGTGTAAGGTACCTTCATTCATATCCTCATTTTACAGACATAGCCAAATGACAGTAATCTTGGAGATCTGAACTGATTTTGAAGGAAACAGCTGGTTTTGTTTGTATTCATCACAGCCACACATATGGCATGTGAGATGCCATTTTCTCCCATTCCAAGACTAAGCATGAGGTGCCTCAGTATGCATTTGACACAGGTAATGTGTCCTTCTGTGCACACTTTCTTTCTTGGGATATTACTTAAAAGAGACTAGTCAGCCAGCTGTAGCAACTTCTATTAAAAAAAAAAACAGAAGAGGAAAAAAGGAAAAAAAAGAAAAGAATAAGAGAAGAAAAAGATGAAAGAGAAAAGGATGAGAGGAGAGGAGATGAGAGACTGAAAAAAATTACAGTTCTTCCACACTTTTCTAAAGAGGTCCCTGGAAAAACAATTAAAGAGCATGCTAGACATCCAGCAGGAATAATATTTACCCATCCACCCTGCCTTAGCTGCATGTACCCAAGCTTGTGTCATTTTCTGTGCCATCCCATGCATTGCTGCTGTTACTTCATTAAATCTGACTCAAAACAGCAGGGGGTTGGGCAGAGGTTGTTGCTCTAGTCATAATTTCCTGGGTTCTTCTCATCCTAATGCTGGGTAGCAGAGGCAGAGAAGCAGGGAGGGAACAAGCAGCTGGGAGATGGAGTAGCAGCTGACACTGTTGGCAAAATGTGTTTGTGAATGCTGATTTCAGTAGTTTAGTGATTTTGGTTTTTTGTTTGCTTGGTTTTTATTTTTGTTGTTTTTTTGTTTGGGTAGTTGGTTGGTGTCTTTTGTTTGTTTGTTTTGTTTTGTTTTTCTTAAGTATTCTAATTCCCAACTTGAAATTTTAAAAGCATCTTTAAACCTTTCATATTGAATCCAACACCAGACATAGCAGAGATTCACCAGTGCTGCTATAGTTACCTAATCACTCAAAGGAATCCAAACAATTTGTTTCTCATACTGGCCTCCCCCTGAGTTCTCCCTACCCATTGTAAGCCTGAGAGACCCATTTCTACAGGATGTCTAAGAGAAACTGCTGAACTGATTAATTCCTTGCTTTGCTCTGTTAATGTAGTCATAGTGATAGAGAAGAAAAATCAGCCTCCACAAGACCATGATTTTTCCCCTCAGTTGTATGCCATACAAATGAGGCAATTCACTTTAAACAGGGAATTCTGTTATCTCTTTTCTTGCATGCATGGGAGTCCTCTGCCTTCTCTTCTATGTCGTTCCTCCCTATATATCCAAGCAAGGAAGGCATTTCCAGCTAATCTAAATTTAAGAAGAAAATTAATTTTAATGGCTACCCTAAATTTTTACAAAGTTTTGGATGCTTTTACTGAAGGTCAGCACAACTTTTTCCAGCTATGTAGCCACAAAAACAGAGTTAATAGATGCACATACATGGGCATGAAAAGATATTATCTACTATTTAGTAGTTAAAATTAGAAATGAGAAAAATCAAAAGAAAAAACAGTCTCATCTCAGATATTCACTGAGGTTTATGCATCACTTCTGCAGCATATTGACTGTGTCCTTGCTTTCTATTCCTGGAAATTATCAGCCCTGATTTTAGTCCACCATTTAATCACCTTCTTACTCAGTATTTTGAAGTCCTTTAAAAACTCTTTGCAGCTACACCTCCCCTCTGGTATCCTGAATAGCTTAATACATCAGCAAACTTAATTATGAATATGAATATGAATAACTAAGTTACTATGAGTAACATAGTACATCAACAAACTTTGTTATCTCACAGCTCACCCTGTTTCCCAAACCACTGATGGCTACATTAGACGACACAGGCTCTGGCAAGCCCTCTCATCACCAAATCCACTTAACTGCAACAAACATTCACTGATTCCTCCCCTTAATTTGTTATCTTTTAACCAGTTCCATATTTATGTGAGGACTTTCTTAACACGTAACTTAATTTCTTTGGTAGCTTTCCTGTGAGATTCAACTGAGATTCTTTTGCAGATCCAAGCACATGATGCTATTTCGGTTCTCCCTTTTCTGTGTATTCACTGGCTCTTCAGCAGACTCTATAACCAAGAAGTGGGGTATATCCTGTCACAAATATCATATTAACTACTCTGTCATGCACCACATTAATCCATGGGCTAGTTGTCTTGGTATTGGAATGTCCGCTTTACTGGTTTGCAATGTTCTGGAATTGCCCTGAGGCCTTTTAGAAAATTTAACAGCCAATAGGGCCACTTAGTCCATCCCTCACAGTCTCTAGTCCAGCAGGACTCTTGGGTGAAAGCTGTCAGCTCAAATCCATCCTTGAGACCATCTTCCTACAGTAGCCTAGGAGTGAGCATGAGGTCTATTTTTCTCAGTGGGAAGCGGAAATAATGAAAAGTCAAAAAAGGTCTGGAGGTGCAAAAAACACAAACCTTGTATATGGCTGTGGAATTTTCAGCCCAAAATAGCTATTTATGCAAAAACTCTCACCTATCTGCTATTTTGTGTGGGACAGAGAAGTGATAACAGCAGGTTCTTCAGTGCAAGGCATGTATGTAGTCTGGTGAAGTAGGTGAGGAGTGGATAACAGTCTAGTAACAGCAATAAATACAACATCTGGATGAATTATGTAGCAGTTAGTCCTGATGCAGGATAGTAAAATCAGGCCACCCATCTTCCAACTTCCTAGTTTTCTTTTATTTTCAATATTCCCCCTCACAGTGAGCAAACTCTTGCTGGGAAGCAATAAGGAAGGTTTACACTAAAAATTTACCTGCGGAATTCCTCGATCCATGGCAAGACCAACTGTGGCTGTACAGTGGTCACATCATTCCAGAGGGAAATAAAAATGAAAGAGGGTTCAGTTCCTCATCACACAAAGTGGATAGGAATCTCCTGCACCACTCCATGCTTACTGCTACCTCACAGGCAAGATGAATGACGGGAAGGGAGTCATGTAAACCTGGTCTCTAAATCAGCCCAGGACTGTGAGTTACTGCCTCTGCAACACCTTTTGGTTGCTGCACTTAGAGTTTTGCAAGATCAGGCCCGTACAGAGTTGGATCTCCTTTGAAGTCACGTGTCTGCTGAGCACACGAGTGCATACACAGCATGTACATTGCATGATGCAATTTACAGTTTTTGGTCAGTGATACATACAGGAACATATTGGTTGAAGACGGCTGAGGATTTATCTGTGCTCATGCCTGGATTCTATTCTTTCCAGTGTGCTCACATGGAGCTGGCAGTTTTCTGGAAGATGCTATTTACAAGAGTAAAGAACACCTAGTATTTCTCCACATACTGGATCCATGTAATTAAACAAAATGCCTTAAAACATACCTGTTTGTATAAAAGTGTTCTTGAAGAGTGTATCATCATATACAATGAACCCAAAGCCAAGGACACTTTAAAAGAAAGTAATTCCACAACTCACAATTTTGTTGTCCTCAAGCTGTTAACATTATCAGTTGTAAGGAAATTCCCTCAAACTCACCCTTCATACACGCTCCTGAAGGTCAAACAAGAGATGTTGCTCACTGGTCCCTCTCCTTTTAAGGCCTGCAGACCTCTTGTCCTTAACACACTTTCATGTCTCCCTGCGTTATCATCCTGTGTCCTCCTCCACAGATTTCTGGCTGCATTCTCGAAGACTGTAGGTGTCAATGATATATGTTCTTTTAAGAACAAATTTAGACTTTCCACTTCAGTTTCATCTTTAGAAGGAAAATTGAATGGAAACACTATGCAAATAACACTTTCTATCAATTAGAATTTATTTTCTGGGATTTATAGAATATTTCCTCCCCACTGAAGCTGTATTTACTTGACTGTGCTATTTCAAAGAACGGTGATGCTAAATTGAGTGGTGTAAATAACACTTACAATACTGAACTGAAAATTTGGCTACCAGGCTAAATAAATGCTAAAGAACTCAGTCTCTCCCAATTCATTGCAATGACTGAGTTCTGTTCTTCGCTATCACTAGTGAAAAGTCAGTTGGATGCGTAATTCCTTGTGAAGCTGATACTACTGCAAGAGGAATTATACAGGTTTCTGCTACAGGTTGATTGATTTAAAAAGTCACAAAAGTCAATGGAAAGATTTCTTTAGATTTATAAGTTATTTGAATTGGGTAATTGGGTTCTGGATATATGATACAAGGCTTTATCTTTTTTATTTTTACCTTTAGTGGTGGGCCCAAATAAATTACTTTAATTTAAAAAAAAAAAAAAATCTAGAAGAGGCTGAGACTAGTATAGATCCTGCACTTTCTTGATTTTGTATTAAGAAGAACCACACTATTTACTGAGAATATTCCCAGTTTTCCCTAAATTTTCCCTTTTTGTTTCAAAGTTCCTCAAATTTCACCTGGTATACAGGTTGAAGAAGTATGAAGAATATGGATTGATCTACATAATCAGAAACCCACCACACACCATGGGATCTATTTAATTTGGATGGTCCGGCCTTGCAATCTTTTGGTTCCTGAATCATGTTTCTCTTTTGGCCCATTCAGACACAGACAAAGCGAGCACCTTTGACTTAATGCTGGAAAGATGTTATTACTCACTGTAAAGCTAAACTCTTTTGGTTTTGATTACAAAGAAATATGCTGAAGTCCTTTCCCTCATTTAGCCCAGTAGAAGAACATTTGAAATAGAATCCCTGTGAATTTAGAAAAGAGTCACAATTTATTGACAAATGACAACATTCTCAAGGTACATAAAATATCAGAAAACAATTAATTAAAAATGTGTATGGTACTTATGAGAGATTTGTAGAAAATATATAAAATGCTATAATTTGCTCTAGGTCATTCTTGTGCTTGTTGTCTTGGTTTGTAAATTAACAAAGACGTTTAAGAAAAATGGTGTATGGACTAATACATTTCTCATATAAACAAACAGTAAGTGATGAAAGTCCATCTATGCGACCCAGCTGATTATGTTCAAACTGCTTATCTATCGATGTTTTTTTTCCCCACAGACTTTGTAAAAACTATTTTCTTCTTGAGCACTGCAAAAAAATAGCTTAGTATGCATCTGAGACTGTGTTTATCACAAGTGGCTAGTGATATGGATACAAAAGGAAAAAATTATTCATTTTAAAACCTTGAACCAGTCTTAGTAAGCTAGCTCTTCATTTTCAGAGAGTTCTTATGAATTCTAAAATTACATATAGATCAACCACACAAATGCTACATGAACACATTCTAGAGGAAGAACAGCAATTAAGAGAAGAAATCCTCACGCATTTTTGCCTGTATCTCCAAAATAAGCTATATACAGATGGACAAAATAGGTATCTTTTAAACTGCACAGAGAAAAACAGAGTCTCAGATGAAAAGAGTCACTTTGGATCAGTAGTTTCTATCCAGTGATAGAAATTACTTCCTAAAAAGCATTTCACATGCTGTTTAAAAAACAGTAAAAAATATCATAAGCCCAAATATAATTTAATCTGCAACTTTTACAGAAATGATGTTTGACTACCCATGGATCCCACTGGCCGAAAGCCCTGTCTCAAACCAGAAGTGTCTCTGAGGACATAGAGATGGGCTGTCTGACCTCTAGACTTTAGAGCTCTAGGCTGAAGGTCCGTCCTCCTTCTACAGCTATTCAATAGCTGTAGGCACTTTTTTAACCATAAAACATTAATTTCACATTTTTTAAATTTTGTTAGACCATGTACAACGTCCATTCACATATTTTCAATTTTGCTAGGCCGTTCTCTACTCCAGAGAGACTTTTCTGATAAACTTTCTGAAACCGCGTGACGAAACAGCCAGCAACACAGAAGAATTTTCAAGAAGGCACTTTTAATATTGGATCTACTTATTTTTTACTTGTCAGTGTGACCTATCATTTCCAGGTGCTTGTGTGCATTTCTCTGTGGGACACTTCTGAATGTGCAATGCAGTGATGTAGCAGGGATCTTAGGAAGTACCGAGTCAGGATCTACATCTGACTCAGCACCTCCATCTGGGTCAGCACTTGCTTTCAGGTGGGAAAAAATAGGAAATACATTTGCCCTGCTCCTCTTCCCACACGGAAAACTTTGCTCCCACTGGCACCTGTGCTCCTTGGTACCTTCTCCAGCCTCATATTCAGTCTGAATGAGCTACAGCTGAGTAACCACTTAGTGGTTCAGATAGGAAAATTAGCAGGGTTTTAGGCTGGTTTTAACATTCCTCCTCAATCCCTGCTTCAATTTCAAATTTACCCTGCCTTTCTGTGACTTCTTTGTAACTAGGTATTTATACCTCTGGTCAGCTTTTTTTCCCACTCTCAGGAAAGTTCTCTGGTTTGTTTTTTTTTTCCTGCTTGGCCCTTTCCGGAGTTCAGCTTCCCTGAGTTGATGAACAGGGCCAAAACTCATCCATTCTCATGGATCTCTTTTCAGAACTTACTGCTTCCCATGAGATAATGGTAGCTGAGCACAAAGGAAATCTCTATCAGATGAACAGATGTGTGTTTGTATTAATACATGCGTGTCTATTTTCAGAAAAGCCCAAACCACCCTTTCTTCACCCTCAGCCCCTACACCTTAAGAAACTGCACAAGTCAGCTGTGCAATTTAGCAGCTTCTAAAAATAATTACTTGACTTTATTATGACCATCCTCATCTTCTCTCTATTACTTATTCTTTTTTATCACACTCACATCCTGGGTTTATGAAACTTGTGAGCTTGGATAAAACATTGTTAATAAATTTAGTACAGCTGATACTGTTATCTCTGTCCCTTTCATCTTTTATGGTATCCATTAATTGGAGAGATTCTACTCACCCACATGGGAAATAATGAGTGTAACAATTAAGTGTAGGAGTTTTACTTATTGTCTGGCTATTTCTTACCTGTAGCTAATTGGTTTCATCTTCATAGGAAAGTCTGTGGGTTTTACTTCTTTTCGCTGCTGTTTTCTTCCTGGTAGTTATTGTCAGTTTGTCTCGGAGTTAGAAGAGCAAAGGCATGTATAATAAATAGAGTGTCCAAGTAGCTTTAGCTATTCTGATATATCAGCATGAACACTGTTACTGTTTTTCTACTCCAAGGAGGACAGAGAGGGCACAGATGGCCTGAAGTTTAAAAATACCTAATTGAGGGTTAGCCCAAGAAGAAAGACGAATTTCCGTTTCACAATAGTCCTGCTTTGCCTCCCCAAAGTACAGGCACACAACATTTTATCCTACAAAGAGATGCACACAGTCATGAAACTTGTCCAGAAAACAACATTTCTGCAGCACAATAAATTTATTTATTCTGAGCACCTGGACTGCACACTTGAGTTTAACCACTAAATAAAATTGTTGAAAAGGAAAAGTTAGCTTTTGTGTGTTGGAGAAGGCTGTGGTGAGGGCAAGGCCTGTAATGAAATTCAGAAGAAAAGGTCCAACACAGTACCAACATCTGATAGCCTGGCTTAGTATCACCACATCTTTCACAGATTGCCAGAAGCAACCCAAATTTTCTTTCCACCAGACATGCAATTATAAGAGGTGCTGAACTGAGTGGACAGAAATTTGCCCCTGGGCTGGGCAACAGAGAGGACCTGTCAGGAACGTGTGCAGCTCAGCGCCAACCCCTGCCTGCCTTCAGCTTGCACAGGTGGCTAAAACGACAGAAAAACCAACTGTAGACCTCATGAAATAGTGAGTAACTGCTACCATGGCTCACAGTGAGGTATAGCTCAAAGGTGCCATGGATTCCCTGCATATAGTATATAGCATTACATACCTCCTCTTGCTGGGCTGCTTGCAAGCAGAGATGGTCTAGCCAACTGTTAACAATTTTGAGGTGAACAAACTTTTATTAAGAAGAGGAATTAATCCCACCATGAACTTACTCAGTTGTGGTCAAAACTAAGCAGCGAGCACAGCTTACAGCAAAGGAGCAAGGGGTTCAAACGAAACACATTAAAGCTGCACTTAAATGATCTTCCTTATGTGCCCTTTGGTGTAGCTGTATGTAGAAAAAAAAAGGCACTGAATTAGTCACAGAGCTATTTAACAAGTTGTCTGGCTGAGTCATAAAAGCAAAGTGACATTAAAGTAATAAAAAATATGAGCAACCAAAAAAAAAACCCAACACAACAACTTGTTTGTGGTTACTTTTCCAAGACCGTAAAGAAACTGTGAAAAGGAGTGGCTAATGTCAAGTCAAGGGTGATCATTACTACAAAGGCACAGAGAGAAACTGCATCACCAGTTGACTGATACTGTTTTACAAGAAAATAATTTAAATGTTCATATAGTTTAAAAAACAATTAAAAACAAAATATCATTAAAAAGTATATCACTCATGGTAATTAAAAATTGCTCAGACACATCTCTGTTGCAGATACAGAAACACAGGGCAAACAGCATGGCAAGGGGTTCTCTCACCTGAAGAATGAGCAGGAAAATGTGACTGGAGATAAACACATTTAGGTGCAAAGTGACTGTGCATGTTCGGCAGGTCTGTGGCTCCCTCTCTGGGGGACTGGCAAAGATGTCCTGAAGCTTGGGGATTGCATCCTGATGCAGGCCGATTGCTGGAATGGCCTGTGATGCCGCAGATAAATCATCACCTCCATGGACAAGGGGTAAATCAACCCAAGTTCAGGAGCTGCTGCTAAGGATAGGGTGTGTTTGTAAGCATGTGGAGCATTACAGCATCCACACTTGGTGTCTGCCATCTCAGGAGAGGCTGAATCCATTGAATGTTTCCATCCAGCTCCTCAAGCCTTCCTTCCCTCCCCTCAGCTGTTTTCCAAGGAAGATAACATTTTTCCATAGATGGAAACCTATACACATTGATTTGCTCATCTTCAATATCTTACACTAATAGTGCCATATATGTCTGTAATTTCTTTAATTCTGTATTGTCTAGGCTGGTTTATTCATTTGCTGTTAAGCTGGAGCAGTAATTACACATATGACTTCATCTGGAAATGACTCATTTTCAAATTCTTGAGCAGTTACCCCTGCATCATTGGTGTTACCATCCTGTAGTAAACCTATCTGCTGAGCAAACAGGATTCCCAAAAGATGACAAACAGGACTGTAGAAGCTGTGGGAATAGTTCTGTTACTCTTGGAGAATGTTAGGATTTGTTAATTTACATAGTATAAAAGCTAGATTTTTTGCCAGAGCTAAAGTGGCAAAACTCATGCACTTCTGTCTAAGATGGAATTTGGAGTTTCCCATCTGGAGCCCTGGGTCACAATGTTTCATTGTTATCATTTTTTGGGAAGGATAAAAATAAAAAGAGAGTTTTTTCATATTTTCTTTTGTTCCAAGTGGCTTATGCTGTAGGATTAGTTATATAATATTACACTCATATTCCTCTTCAGATTGACAGCAAGGTAGATATCTCAAAGTGAAGCAAACAAGGCTGGTGACATCATTGACAAGAGAAATTCATAGGGACAAAAGCAACCTTGGGAGGTTTGCATTTCACTTCTCCACTCCTTCTTAATGAAACATTGTGGAAAATACTACGAATTTACTGAATTGGTTATTTCTGTTGGCTGGAAAATTTCAGTTTCTCATTGTACTTTTTTAATTCCTGAAGAAAACAGGCTCACTTCATGTTCTCCACTCTTAAACACAGGACTTTCCAGCTAGAGGCTGTTAAATCTCTTGGTATTCTGCCTCAGCTTTACGCCAGTGGGAAACATGATCAGGGTGTGCCATATGAGGCTAACCAAGTTACCGCTGCCGTTCTGCGAGGGGTTTTTCTGCTAGAAAATATACCTGCTGAAACCACAGGCTTCTCCTGAATCTTGCATACAGAGTAGGCTTTGGGGTCACAGGCACATACAAGAGGCCAATGCTGACTTCCTATTACAAGCACAACTGCCTCTTTTTCCAGGAGTTTCAACAAATTTCAACAAAATAAACAAAAAAAAGGTAATTTTATGTCACGGTTTGACTCAGGGTCAGCAACTGAACGAGCGACAACAATGCTCTCAATCCCCTGTCCTCTCCCCCAGGTAGGGAAAGGAGAGAGACTTTCCAGATTGAGAACTAAACTCAACAACTTCAATTAAATACTAATAATAAGAAAATAGGTACAATTATATACAAATGTGTTCAGGAATGTGCAAAACTCTATTGCCTCCCTGCACCCCCAGCAACCTGAGCTGTGAGCAGTTTTGAAACGTCCTGGGGCGCTGCCAGAGGGAGTAGCAGAGCAGGCAGGAGCTGAGGGGAGAGTCATAAAGGTCAGAGATGCACAAGCCTGGGGATCAATGGTGATGGATGGATGGAGTCCTCCTGGACACCAGTCATGGATGGAAGAGAAGGGAAGAAGAAACAGAAAGGAAGTTGTCTTCTGTGATCTCCGACCTTACACCGAGCTTTTGTAGATACATGAAATAGAATACTTCGTTCAGTTTTGCTGTCTGCCTAGTCCACCCTCCCTAAGGGAGAGTTACAGATACAACTCTTCTGCTCCCTGTAGCATCTGAGGCAGCAGAGCAAAGTGACCTTGGTGTCTCAACAGTAACATATACATTCCAGCATTGTCAGTCCGCTAGCTGGAAAACTTGCTGCTAGTTGAAAGAGAGCTCTCAAAAGAAAAAAATAATTGGTAGAAGGAAAATTGGCTTCATCCTGATTCAAACCAGGACAGTCTGGTAGGTCTCACTAGCTTGTGTACACACATTCTTCTTACCAGTTTTTCACTGAAACATGGTATCAGTGAGTTTAGAAGAACAATATGAAGCAAATGTGTGGCCAAGAAAGAAAGAAAGAAAGAAAGACTGGGAACAGCTACTGCAGCAGAATATAAGAAGCAGAAGATATATCTATCATTCGGAAAAGTGGACATTTTCAAGGCAAACCAATGGTTGCTACCTTATGTGAGTAGGATCATCTCTTCAGATGTATTTTTTGTGAAAATCTGAAGCCAGACTTGCCAACCCTCAAGGAATTCAACTGATAAGACATGAAAAAACATGCAAAGTATGACTGAGGAAATATCAGATAAAGAGAATCTAAGAATGAGTGATAACTATCAACTGAGGTGAGTGAAAATGAAAGCTAAATGAGGAAGGATAAAGCCTTTGAAATTCAGAATGGGTGAAATCAGATTTCACATTTTTTAATTCTGCGTAAGGGCCGGTCTGATATTGCACATTTAGCCTGTGGCACAAAGGCCTTGCTAGATCTTGAATAAGGTTACTCTAAATTGTAGCTCTACATGCAAACTCTAGACGAGTGTTTTAAAATTTAATGCTAAATATCAAACTGTGTTAAGTGGGAGTTGTTGGTGTGGTATGAAACCATTAATTCATTCCTTGGAGACTTGATAAAGTGCAATGCAAATCACTCATGCACATCAGCCTCCACTGAGTCCTTTTTACATTTGTGTACAAAATGCTAGAGAAGGGACCACTGAACTTTTCTTATATCTTGTTTTGTGGTCTCCACTAACTCTAGAGGCCAACAGGTGGCTATCAGCTCTCACCTCTGCTTACAGACCACCCTGCCATTCTGCTTCAAAAGTGATGCATCTTCTGCTTTGCCTACCAAGGACAGGTCCCCCTGCTGTCTTGTTATGTATGGTGTGAACTTCCAAAAGTATTCTCACCTAGTTTATCTTTATTGTCACAGAAGCATCCTCTCTCCTCCCAAATAAAAAAAAAAAAGTCTTCAATTATACACAGCGAAGTTTCACCTTGGGATGAAGAAAACAAAGAACCTGCAGCTCAAGGAGACCTTGGAGGCAGCTTTATCCTCACCTGAGCCAGGTTATCATGCTGGTGGATACGTCCCTTTATGAATCTGTTCTTCGTAACACACAACTATAGTAACATGCAGCCATAAATTCCTGTTAAGGACCAAGCCAGAGTAGCTCTTTCTCCTATGGTTTCCAGTACTGTCAAGGTGCAGAAAATGGCCATGAAAAGGTGTACATTCCAGGTCACCTGGAGCAGAAAGGCTCACAGGGCCACACTCTGGGGAGGAGAGGTGTTGGGCTGTCCTGCAGCCCCTCATCCTGGCACAGCTGCAAACCATACACTGTCATTGATGACCAAGAGTCCTTTGATGACTGATCTGACCCAGGCCATGGGACACTGAGGTGTCACACTCAGCAGCTGGGAGCTTCTGGGAGACAATGAAGGCCACACTACATTCACATGCAGTCACAGCCTCTACACTAGCCCCAAGGAGGATGCAGGAGCCCTGCCATCTCCTGGGCCTGGGTCGACCCTGGCACCCAGCTGGGGATGCTGGGCAGAGGCCACACATGGCTGGTGTGGTGCCAGTGGGGCGGTTATACCCCTCTCAGCTCTGCATTTCTAGTCCCATCTCTCATTGCCTCACCCCGCTGATCTAGCTGTATGTGGGATGTGTAAACAGCTGGTTTTCAAAAGGTCAAGTTGGAAAAATAACCAAAACACAAGGAAATACACCCAAGAAAAAGGTGCTTTGAATGTTTTGCTTGCTTCCTACTTTCTGTCAGCCAGTTCAAAAGGTCTTCAGTGCCTTCACCACGTGACTTTCTGCTATCCTAGGCCACAAGGCACCGGTGTTAAATGCAATCACACAGTGTTCCCAGGTACCTTCACACTGCAGAAACTATTTCCTCTGAAACTGCTCAGCAGAAATGTGGGGCTATAGAACACCACACACAGAGCTTGTTTCTTCACCCACCCCTGCAGTGCCAAGGTGAAGCCCACACATGTGAGTATTGAATCAACACATCCCACACACTTTGACCAAGCATAGCACAAAGCACCAAGCAAGGTCAAATGGCAGCTCCTCAAGTCTCTTTACATCAGCCAGCCTGGGCATAAACTGAATTGAGGTGGCTGCTGTTCAGATTCAGCCCTCTAGGCAGGTGGGATGCTCAGCTAGCCCAGTGGCTGCAGGGTTCAGTAGCTTCTGCCTCCATCCCAGACCAGCAAAGTAAGTGCTTATCTTCATCTGCCTGATCATGAATTATCAGCTTGAGGAAAGACTGCTAGCTGAGGAATGAGATTTTGCACATTTCCTGGCTTCTCTAGTCAATGGAGAGCAAAAGGTTCAACAAATTGAATCCTTTTCTCTTCTGGATGGTGAAGATGGGGATACAGGAAAGCATTTTATATAGAATTGACCAACTAATATGGATACTGCTAGCTTTAATCACCTTTCTTCTATCCTTGAAAAGGAGAAAAAAACTGGAATTCCATCACCAATGTTATTCATTATATGTATCACAGAAGGGACTCACCAGTCACAACTGAAAGACTACAGAATAAAGTTTCAGCTACATGTACTAATACTTACTCATACCTTATTCTACCTATTATCAGTGACACCAGCCACTTCTATTTAAGTCATGTAAAATGAACTTCTTTGGCTCTGGGGACTATGCCTCTAGGAGCTGCACAACTCAATAGGAGATAGCAAGTAGGAAAACATGAAGTTTGAGTTCTTAAGCATAGCTTAGAATGATACACAGAGCAAAAGAGATCTTTTGCAAGCTCCTTCCGAGCTGACTGATCACTAGAAACGTCCCCACCAGTCAGGCATTGCAGAGTAGCAAGGTTTATCATGGCAGAACAAAATGTCTGTAAATATCTTAAAAATTTTTATTTGCCATATGCTTGTTTCATGCTTCCTACAAGCTGTGGTAGCACAGCAGCCAGTCTAGCTACTGTTATGAAAAAAGCCCCCACAAATCAAAATAAATCAAATAATATTTCTTATTTGTTAGAACAAGCTTGCTTAGTTTCATTTTGTATTACGAGCCCACAGAAGGCTTACAGGAAATTTCAGCTGGTAACATGTAAATTTACGGTAATTGTGTATTAGCACCAGATGCAGCTGACCACAAGATGCATGCTTCAGAAAAAAATGAATTGTTCAATACTAGCAGGGCAGTAAATGACAGGAAACAAACCTGCCTGAAGCTACCACAGGTTTTTAAGCCTGTGAATCTCAGAAAAAAAAAAAAAACAACAAAATGTGTTCTAATGAAATTCCCACAAGAAAAAAGACATATGGTAGTAAAAGTTAGACTGCAGGGAAAATGAGGCTTTTCATTTGTTACACTATAAGAGTGTACTGCTCTGAGGGACCTATTATTGGCACACGAAGCAAAAAGTTGAGGTAGGGGCACTCCTTCCCCTCCAGCAGGGCAAAGATTTTTTTTGGTGCTGCTTCGTTTCCCTCACATAATTTTCTATGTCTAGCACAATCTGTCTTCTTATGCACCAAGTGTTCAGTGTCCTCCTACATGCTCCTCAAATTTATTTCCTTCTTTTTTTTTCCCCATAGATTTTACAGAACCATTCAGGTCGGAAAAGACCCTTGGGATCACCAAGTCCAACCGTCATCCCTACTCTACAAAGTTCTCCCCTAAACCATCTCCACCAACACCACATCCAAACGACTCTTAAACACATCCAGCCATGGTGACTCAACCACCTCCCTGGGCAGACTGTTCCAGTGTCTAACCACTCTTTCTGTGAAAAAAATTTTCCTAATGTCCAGTCTAAACCTCCCCTGTTGCAGCTTGAGGCCATTCCCTCTTGTTCTGTTGCTAATTACCTGTGGGAAGAGACCAGCACCAGCCTCTCTACAATGACCTTTCAGGTAGTTGTAGAGAGTGAATGAGGTCTCCCCTCAGCCTCCTGTTTCTCAGACTAAATATTCCCAGCTCCTTCAAGCTTTCTTCGTAAGATTTATTCTCTAGGCCCTTCTTCAGCTGAAAAACCATTAAGTCTTCAGCCAAAGGCAACCGCAAGATTCCAGAAGCTGCCACAGGAAATCATTGTGGACTACAGGAATCCAGCCCCTCCAAAAAATCCCAACAGCCTGTTTTGGTCGCTCACAAAGTCTAGCAATCTATCCCATTGCCTTTTGTGAAAAACAGGATTTCTTGACAGTTACATCTCCACTTTTCCAGGTGGATACCATCTTCTTCAAAGTATTTTTCCACTGGCTCTGTAGAAACAGCATAACCTTCATGCACCAAGGAAAACAACATCAGGCCTGACTTTGGTAAAACATGAAAATGAATGTTATGATGGTTGTAAGAACCTAACATACAATTAACTGAGCCATCATATGATGCATATGAAAGACTGAGATGTATAGGGCCTGCAGGAGGTCAGAATGCACCAGACAATGATACACCATGCAAAAGGCAGGCACTAATTTTTCTAGCTGAATAAGATTGCTCGATTTCAAGATACTCCTGAGGAAAACATAAGAAAATAGTATAAATGTCAAACTAACCACAGCTAACACCTGATCACAGCAACAAGTTTTGTCAGCCAAAGGGTATGAGAAGCATTAAAGGTAACATTTTCTAAAATGACTGAATCTTTTGGGATATACTTCCCTTATTTACAATTTTCTCCTCCTTTGCAAGTGAGCTCAGTGTTCCTGTCTCCTAAATATCTGAAGATATTTAAATGTAAATACCTAAAAGCCCCTAAGTGTCCAAAAAAAGCCTTTTGAGGCAGCTCATATACACACACAGAACTGGAATGCAATTACTTCGCTTTTTCAAATAGTTGTAGCAGCAAGTAGGTTTTTTCCTCATTGTTTACTAGTATGAGGTGGTGCATTGTATTATATAAATAATATTTATGCTTCTTTGGAGCAAAGGAGTTTAGCTGCAAATGAGGGATAATTTCTAAATCAAAAGACTAAATCCCCTGTGGTTTTTGGCTGCTTTAGATGGGCAAGTTAACTGCATCTGGAAAATCTCATCCAATATCTTCATGTAGAGTTTCAGGTTACAATGCAGGAACTCATCTGTCAAAGAGAGAAAAAAACCAAGACTTAGTCTCAAGCAACCTCTGTGGCAGCAAGATTGTGTGCTGCTTAACCACAAAAAGGCACATATTGCAGCTACTTAGGTTTGCTAAACATTATTAAAGAGACTTACACCTCTTTTAAATCTACTAGGGGCCAACTCCTTATCTCTTGAATTCAGTGACTAGCAATCCCTTTACTTCTGTAAACTTGGAATCAGGCCCAGAATGAAGATGCAACAGGGACATTAAAATAATAAAATGGAAAAGAAATTGACTTCTTATTTGTAAATTTAAAAAGTGTGTTTTCTGTGTTACAGACATGGAGTATAATAAATTCTGTGCCTAGACTTAAAAATTGCTTCTCTCCAGTCAAGTAAAGCAATACCTTTTTGGGCAATGTGTTGTTTATATGTTAGGATATTGCTCTTCTGAGAGAAATATCCTCTCTGGTGAATCAAATGTAAATAAAATCTAACAGCACAAACAGATTTACAGAGAACAAAGCCTGCCAGACAACTCATTATAGAAGCTAGCAGAGTTGTGAGAAGATTGCAAGTGTATTTCTCAGATTATTCCTAGTGTTTTGTAATATTTTTCCAATAATTCTCCATAATACCTTAATTCTAGAGGAAGACAAAAAGTATACAAATTCATCTCACCAGGACACTGAGCTTTCTTCATTTACTTTCAAACCTGTCTTAAAACTCCCCAGCTAATTTTACAGCATGCAAAAACCACAACAGGCAATAGGAAGTAGTCCAAAAGTGATTGTGGATGATTATAGGCTGGATTAACACTTGCAAAGGTCTTGCAATTTCGACAGAAAAGCTAAGCATTTGGAACATTTTTCTTTAGGGCAAGTTGTGAAGATTCTTGTAGAGACTAGAAGAGGTTCATAGTTCATCCCTGAACGAGGAAATTTTGATTGTTCTATTCAAGAAACATAAAAATGTGGTTGATTTTACTGCCACTTTCTTTCAAGGTGAACCACATAAAAATTCCAAAGACTTCTGACCATTCCTTATCAGGTGCTAAATCTACAGCATCTTACGGGTGGGATTCTCTTTAAACAGACTGCTCAAGGAAATAGAAACTTCTCATTCAGACACTGCAGTTTGCTTTGCCACGTTTCACAGCATTTTACAGGAGATGGCACAGGCTATTACTTCAATTTTAGAAAGAGAAATAGAAACAGAAAAGGATAAAATAATTGACAAAAGGCATAGAGGAAATCACAGAACAGGTCAGCAGACTTGCTGAAGTTATCAGCATCAAAACTGACAAATAAATATTGATAACAGTTTTATTAACCTTCTTCAGCTTCCTCCCTGTTAGATGTCTATATTAATGAAAGCCAAGGTACCCACCAAAATAGCAGAGGAAAACTTAGTTCAGTTTAATTCCTCAGGATACAAGTATAATAAGACTAATAAATAAAGTGGCTTCATACTGTTTTAAAATAAGCTTCATTTCAAATTCAGGGAAGAAACTTCTGTGCTGAAATAATAATCCATCCTAGAAGGCCAAGATGGACTCATCTCTGGCATGTATTGTTACAACCAGTCTTCTGCACAAAGGGTTAAAAAACATGTCTACTGAGAGGTAGTCAAATGTTTTGAGAGTGACCCTTTCATTTGCTCCAATGCTAACATAAAATTTTTAACAAATCCTTCTTTTGAAGAATAGGGATTAGAAGCCCTTTCTGATGTAATTGTACCACACCTGACTTCCTCATAAAAAATTCTTTATTGTGATAGCTGTTTCTGCAAGTAATGACATTCTTGTCTCTCCTGTTCAACAGAAGGCTGCTCTTTAGGAATAATCTTTTAATGTAACTATATGTAGCAATTCCTATCCATTTGTTCTTCAGCCAGGACTTTCCCTACCTTAAATAATACTTTTCCCTTCCTGATGCGCACACACAATGAACAATGTACACAGATTGCTATTCTCTGAACATATTCCCATTTCAATATGTCTTTCTCAGAGTGGCATGTTTGGAACTGTATGTAGTATTCAAGACGCACTATTATTTTCATTTCTCTGGCAATGAGTTGACAACTTGGAGACTGGGAGTCATTGATATGTGGAGAAACAGGGGTGTTACTGCAGAAATACAGTGTCTGACCCACAACATCCTTCTGGGAATATTGGCATGGCACTTAGGCAAGCTTTCCTTGTCTTTATTTAATATTTTTAAGAGGCAAAATCCATAAAAAAAAGCTACAGTAAACCATATATGCCACATTTAAGCCAAGCCTGGGGACAAATCAAATATCTATTAATTTGTTTTTTTCTATTGGCACTTAGTGATTGAGCTATTTTTCTGACAGCCTTGAAAACTTGTTTAAAGGAACCACTGGATGTAAGTAAAATTATTTCCACCCTCATTATTTTAAAGAATTCATGTAAAATTAACAGAATTAATGGAGTGCAGCAGTTATGAGGCTATGGAAAAAAAAAAGACCAACACCAAACAAACCAACAAAAAACCAACCAACAAACAAACAAAAAGAGCACCCAGCTTTCTGGCTCCCTCTTTAGGAGCGAAAGGGAAAGCTGGAAGTGTACCTCACCGGCTGCATTTACTTTCATTTGCAGCTCTCTGGCTCCTCTGGAAGGAAAAGAAGTGGAGGCATGTCTTCTTGCTGCCAGGTGTAATTTATTTGCTTCTGCAACATTTCATAAAACTTTGGGGGAGATTTTTCTCATATGATTTTATAAAGGATATCTTAGGAAAGGAGAACACAGATTAAAAGATGAGATTAAGGTGAACTGCTAAAGGCAAGCACACAGGCAAATTCTCCTAGAGATGTGTGGAAAAGCTTTGAAGGAACTGCTTCAAAGCCATTGAGCCATATTCTGCCAGTTCAGAGCCTGGGTGTGCAGAGAGGACTGAGCACAGCATCCACCACAGTGGTCCTCCTCTGCCATCCTGGGTACCCTCTGAAAAGCCTGGGGCACCGAGCATGGTCATAGAATCATAGAATCATAGAATCATAGAATCATAGGGGTTGGAAGGGACCTCGAAAGATCATCTAGTCCAACCCCCCTGCCAGAGCAGGGTCACCTAGAGTACATCACACAGGAAGGCATCCAGGCGGGTTTTGAATGTCTCCAGAGAAGGAGACTCCACAACCTCTCTGGGCAGCCTGTTCCAGTGCTCTGTCACTCTTACAGTAAAAAAATTTTTCCTGATGTTCATCTTAAACCTCCTATGCTCCAACTTGTATCCATTACCCCTTGTCCTATCACTGGTCTTCACTGAAAAAAGCTTAACTCCATCGTCTTGACACTCACCCTTTACATATTTGTAAACATTGATGAGGTCCCCCCTCAGTCTCCTTTTCTCCAAACTAAAGAGACCCAGCTCCCTCAGCCTTTCCTCATAAGGGAGATGTTCCACTCCCTTAATCATCCTTGTGGCTCTGCGCTGGACTCTTTCAAGCACTTCCCTGTCCTTCTTGAACTGAGGGGCCCAGAACTGGACACAATATTCCAGATGTGGCCTCACCAATGCAGAATAGAGGGGGAGGAGAACCTCTCTTGACCTACTAACCACACCCTTTCTAATACACCCCAGGATGCCATTGGCCTTCTTAGCCACAAGGGCACACTGCTGACTCATGGTCATCCTCCTGTCTACCATGACCCCCAGGTCCCTTTCACCTACACTGCTCTCCAGCAGGTCAGCCCCCAACCTGTACTGGTGCATGGCGTTTTTCTTCCCCAAATGCAAAACTCTACACTTGCTCTTGTTAAACTTCATCAGGTTTTTCCCCGCCCAAGTCTCCAGCCTGTCTAAGTCTCTCTGAATGGCAGCACAGCCTTCTGGTGTGTCAGCCACTCCTCCCAGCTTGGTGTCATCAGCAAACTTGCTGAGGGTACATTCTGTGCCCTCATCCAGGTCGTTGATGAAGATATTGAACAACACCGGTCCCAGTACCGACCCCTGAGGGACTCCACTAGTCACAGGCCTCCAACTAGATTCTGCCCCATTGACTACAACTCTCTGACTTCTTCCTTTCAACCAGTTCTTGATCCACCTCACTGCCTGATCATCAAACCCATACTTGATCAACTTATCTACAAGGATGCTGTGGGAGACGGTGTCAAATGCTTTACTGAAATCAAGATAGACCACATCCACTGCTCTACCATCATCTATCCACCTAGTAATTTCCTCATAGAAGGCTATGAGGTTAGTCAAACATGACTTACCCTTGGTAAAACCATGTTGACTGCTCTTGATGACCCCCATCTCCTTGATATGTCTAGAGATAGTGCCAAGGACAAGTTGTTCCATTACCTTTCCAGGGATGGAGGTGAGGCTGACCGGTCTATAGTTACCCGGGTCCTCCTTCTTGCCCTTCTTGTAGACTGGAGTGACGTTTGCTATCCTCCAGTCCTCAGGCACCTCTCCAGTTACCCATGACTTACCGAAGATGATGGAGAGTGGACTAGCAATGACCTCCGCCAGCTCCCTCAGCACCCTTGGATGCATTTCATCCGGACCCATCGATTTATGGATGTCCAGATTATGCAACTGATCCCTAACCCAATCCTCATCTACTATGTCCTCACCTATCTTGACTACTTCTGGGGTTATATGAATCTGGGGCTCATGGGAAAAGCCTGCAGGAGTAAAGACAGAGGCAAAGAAGGCATTCAGCACCTCTGCCTTCTTCATATCCTCTGTCACCAGGGCACCCACCTCATTCAGCAGTGGGCCTATATTGCCTCTGGTATTAGCTTTGTTGGCTATGTATTTGAAAAAGCCCTTTCTACTGTCCTTAACCCGACTTGCAAGGTTAAGTTCCAAGGAGGCCTTAGCTTTCCTAGTTGCCTCCCTACATTCCCTGACAACATTCCTATATTCCTCCCAAGTAACCAGCCCCTCCTTCCATGATCTATAGATTTTCCTCTTCCACTTGAGTTTCCCCAGCAGTTCCTTTTTTAACCACGCTGGTCTCCTAGCTCCCTTACTAGATTTTCTACCCATTGGGACACACTGATGCTGTGCTTGCAAGAAGTGGTCCTTGAATATTGTCCAGCTATCTTGAGCCCCTTTACCTTCTAGCACTCTGTCCCATGGGACTTCCCTTAACAATTGGTTGAGGAGGCCGAAGTTTGCTCTGTAGAAGTCCAGGGTTCTGGTCCTGCTGGAAATTCTGTTCCTCCCACACAGGATCCTGAACTCCACCATCTCATGGTCGCTGCAGCCAAGGTTGCCATTGACCACCACTGCTTCAATAAGGCCCTCCTTGTTGGTGAGCACAAGATCCAGCAGCGCTCCTCTTCTAGTCGGCTCATCCACCATTTGCATTAAGAAGTTGTCATCAATGCATTGGAGGAACCTCCTAGACTGTGAAAGGCTGGCTGTATAAGTCTTCCAGCAGATATCGGGATAGTTAAAATCTCCCATGAGGACCAAGGACTGCAGTTGTGAGGCTGCTTTCAGCTGCCTGTAGAAAGCCTCATCAACTTCCTCATCTTGATCAGGAGGTCTGTAGTAGACCCCCACAACTGTGTCACCCATACTACCCTGTCCTTTAATTCTTACCCACAGAATTTCAACTCGCCCCTCATCAGCCCCTGTACAAAACTCAATACATTCTAGTTGCTCTCTCACATAAAGAGCAACTCCACCACCTCGCTTCACCGACCGATCTTTCCTAAAAAGCACATAGCCATCCATGGCCACATTCCAGTCGTGTGAGCTGTCCCACCATGTCTCTGTTATTGCTACCAGATCATAACCCTTAGACCGCACACAGACCTCTAACTCTTCCTGTTTATTCCCCATGCTGCGTGCATTGGTGTACAGGCATTTCAGGAAGCAAGTAGAGCACATCGGTGGGACTAAATCCTCCTTAGCCCATCCTCCTACAGGCCCTGGTATGTTCCTCTTGGGCTTGTCCCTAACAGACCCAGTTTTCTCCCCTTCCCCCTTCACATCTAGTTTAAAGCTCTCTCAATGAGCCCTGCTAAGTCCTGCCCCAAAAGCCTTTTCCCCCTCTGGGACAGGTGCATCCCACCCGCCACCATCAGGCCAGGTGTCTCATAGAGCAGCCCATGATCAAAAAAGCCAAAGCCCTGCCTTTGGCACCAGTCTCTTAGCCATTCGTTCATCATTAAACTCTTCCTGCTTATCTCTCCACCCATTCTTGCAGGAGGTATGGAGGCAAACACGACTTGTGCTCCAGACCCCCTAACTAGCCGTCCCAGGGCCCTGAAGTCTCTCTTCATTGCCCTTACATTTCTTGTAGTAATTTCGTCACTGCCAACCTGAAAAATCAGCAGTGGGTAGTAATCAGATGGATTTACCATACTAGAGAGTTTCCTTTTAACATCTCTAATGCGAGCCCCAGGGAGGCAGCAGACCTCCCTGTGGGATGGGTCAGGTCTACAGATGGGCCCCTCTGTTCCCCTCAGAAGGGAGTCACCCACCACAACTACCCTCCTTTCCTTCTTAGTTGAAGAAGTCCTAAGTCGTGGAGCTGAGCGACAAGTCATAGGCGGTTCACTAGACATATCTGTCACTCCAGCTTCATTTTCCTTTCCCTGAAGTTCCAAGACCTCGTACCTATTCTTCAAGGGCAATTCGGAGGATGGACGGAGTTGGGAGGGTTTTTTCTTGCCTCTCCGAGGACGGACCTCCCTCCATTCCTCCATGTTCCTAAAGTTCTCTCCTTCTGTCTGAGAACAGGAGGGGAGGGGATCCATCACTTGTTCTAGCATCTCTTCCTCCTGCCCTTGCCTCAGGGTTTGACTCCACCAATCTATTTCATTCTCACATTCTCTGATAATTCTCAGTCTTTCAACCTCCTCTGTCAGTCTAACCACCTGCCTGAGGAGATCATCGATTTGCTCGCACCGCACACACGCGGTGCCACTGGCTCCCTCTGGCACCAGTGCCAGGCTCAGGCACTCGCTGCAGCCAGAGACCTGCACGGCTGCGTGCCTGCTCAGAACCTCCGTCTGAGTTCCCATATCCTTCTTCAATACAGTTTTAGGGCGTGTTGCCACCATGCTAGAGAAATTTACTGGTGTTCTCTGCTTCCTGCCTCCACTCACGCCGCTCTCCCCCTGCCCTCGCGCCACTTCACTTCCTGTGATGGCCGCTGCCGCTCTGCGCTCTCACCGCTGCCGCGTGCTCTGAGGGAGCTGCCGAGATGGCCGCTTTTAAACCTTGCCGCGGTTCTCAGCCACACCCCCTGCCACGTCAGCCTTCCTGCTCCTCTCAGGATTCCCGCTCAGACTCGGGTCTCCTCGCTCTGCTCCGGCTTCGCCGTCTCCGGGAAGCCCGGTCTCTTCTCTAACCCTCAGTAATTAAAGGAGCAGCTCTCACCGCTGCCGCTCTGCGCTCTCACCGCTGCCGCGTGCTCTGAGGGAGCTGCCGAGATGGCCGCTTTTAAACCTTGCCGCGGTTCTCAGCCACACCCCCTGCCACGTCAGCCTTCCTGCTCCTCTCAGGATTCCCGCTCAGACTCGGGTCTCCTCGCTCTGCTCCGGCTTCGCCGTCTCCGGGAAGCCCGGTCTCTTCTCTAACCCTCAGTAATTAAAGGAGCAGCTCTCACCGCTGCCGCTCTGCGCTCTCACCGCTGCCGCGTGCGGTCAGAGCATGCTAATATCTCCCATATTCAGGAATTGACCAAAAAGACTTCCCTTTGCTTTTCCTATCTGGAGTCTTCTTGGCAGGAGGTGGTGATATTGTAAATGGGATGTCAGGAGTAGGCTATGCTGAAAAGCTTGGCTGACCATCAGGCAAGCCTATTCATGGGCCACTGATACCAGATTTTCTGAGCAAGTATTTTCCTGCTGGAAAAAAGCCCTCGTCTTTGCCAGTGTGACAGCTAGGTCATGGCAGAAGAGTCTCACTACTTGATTGAAGATGTTGCTTCTTTTTCTACCAGAATGATACAGCCATACAACAAACATCTGAATGACAGAAAGCAGCTAATACATTTCAACCTCTAATAGCCATAAAATGACAGTGAAATACACTTAGGGGGGATTGCAAGGTGAGCAGCAGTTAGTGAAAGACAAGAGGCAGCCGAGCAGTCTCAGTCCAGGGTTGTCACCTGGTGCTGCAGTTCTGTGAGTGCAAGGGCCAGTGTCTGCTGGTGGATGGCAGGCAGGGATGGGGAGGTGGCAGAGATAACTTAAGGAGACTACACAAAACCCCCTCTGAAACAGCAGCTGCTGGTAGGTTTGTTCCCCCATGCTGGGGAAAGGACCTGAAGATTTAACGTGCTGATTGTGAGGTCTTGATCTGAGGAAATTATTTTTGGAAGCTCCCCGTGCTGCTGTGAGTGTGTTAACTAGAAACTGGCACTGCAGGCTTTAAATGGACAACATCCTGATTTTCCTTGAAAAAAAGCACATTTGTGTAAAAAATGTGGGGATTACAAAATAATTTCCTTCTGCAACTTTTCTGTGTTGCTACTTTGTGTATTGTTAAATGCTTTCACTTCTGTTAACAGCAGAGGAAAAAGCAGTAAGCGTTACTAACAGCCGCTGAAGACACAAAGGCAGGGTCTTCGATTTCCATAGCAATTCTGCTGGGGTTGAGATTTCTTATTTCTTCTTTACTGTAAAAAAAACCCCACTGTGAAAAGGCTACCCTCTGTTTTTCCCTGTGTGTCCCTTCTTTGCAGAAGTACTTGGGCGCAGAAAGAATGAACACTTAACATAAAATGGAGTGCTTGCTTCCTGTGGTTATGCATTTCTCTTTGTTGAGAAGCCCAGCAAAGTAATTTCTACCTCCGCGGCTGCACCAGGTCATGTACAACTGAGGTGTTTCCTTGAAAACTGCCTTGTGTCAGCTTACTCATCATCTCTTTCACTGAAGATGAGTTCCTGCCTCATCATCATAATAAAATTACTCACCATAAATTCAAAGGCTTTGGACTAAAGTTTACCCACAGATAAGCAGCTTCAGAACTCATCTTTGCAGAAAGACAGTAGTTTACTGCAAAATGAAAATACTCTGAGAGTTGTTATCATCAATACTATTATTGTTGTTATTTCTACATGCCTGTACCTGAATTTTCCTTCTTTGTTTTCGATAGGGGTAGGATGTGCCTTGTGGGCAGCACAGCTTTCTAACCTCTTGTACAACCTTTGCTCTGTTGACACAAAGAACCATCTCATGTGCAGGAGGCACATTCTCACCCCAGTTTCACTTCTCTCATGGCTTACTGTACCAAGAAAAAAAAAACTACACAAAGTCAGCTGAAGTAAATGGCTATTTTTTCTGCTTACTTCAATGGACCTTCTGTGTGGACATGTGGGGTGGGTAAGAATTGGATCTTCTCAGGCAGTGGTGCAACAGCAAAAAGGCTCTCAGGACATTCCTGATTGCATGATGGAATAGTTTCAGTCTGGCCATGTAACACAGACCCCTGTTTTACTGTAGCCCTGCAGCCCTGTACACACAGTATTCCCAATCCTAGGAACAGGACTTCCTTTGTCTGACCTTGTCCTGACCTGCCTGAAGCTTCATTTTCACTTGCTTTATCTGCAACAGTAATTTCTTTCTAAATGGGTGGTCATGTACTCAATTCTTTTTGCATCAGTTTTCAATGGCAAAAGAGACCACACCTCTTGACCCCTGAATCTCAAGGCAGAGACCAGATGAATGAGGACCCACCTATTGTAAGAGAAGATTAGGTTTGGGACCATCTCAGGAACCTGAACACACAAATCCACAGGAGTCCATGACATGCATCCCAAGGTCCTAAGGCAGCTGGGAAAAGTAGTTGCTAAGCGACTCTTCACCATATTTGAAAAATCATGGCAGTCACGTGCAGTCCCCAGTAGTTGGAATATCCACAATCCAGGCTAGTGTGTCAAATAGCAAGGAAACTGATGATGCAGATGTCACAAGAGTTGTGTCTTTCCTCTCTAAACGCAAAACACTGTGCATCTCTTTTCCATTTAATGTGCAGCACACTGACCAGCATCACCAGATCGCAGCACACACAAGCACTGCTCTTTCTGAACTAGCTTTATTCTCACCACTGGTCTGTCATGAAAATGATGGAGAAAATGGGTTGTGCAGAAATTGAGCAGTGAATTGTAATAGAAGCTTTGCAAACTGAGCTGACATGTCAGAATGTTTACAAGTTCAAAAGTGCTTCTGGCCCCTCCTAACACTGAAAGCATGGGACATATTCAGTGTTCACTTCAAGCTCTATTCCCATACAACCATTCCCAAACTCAAACAAGGGAAACATCACACACATTCCTTAAAAGGGGTTGAAAACAAGAACCCTGGGAAATACCCACCAGCTCAAACTCTGTGCCCAGTAAAACTACAGAACAGATCCTCCTGGAAGGTATTTCAAGGCATAGGGGTGACAAAGACCACAAAAGTGGTAGGAGATGTTGTAACATCTGTCCCAAGAAGAAAGCTAGGCAAGTTGAGGTTGTTCAGCCTGGAGAAGAGAAGGGTTCAGGAAGACCTTGTTGTGGCCTTTCAATATATAGAGGGGCCTTATAAAAAAGACAGAGAAATACTTTATACTAGGACTTGTAGTGGCAGGGCATAGATAACTACAAGAAGGTATATTTAGATTGCATGTAAGGAAGAAATTCTTTACTGTGAGGGTGGTGAGACTGGAACAAGTTGCCCAGGGAAGCTGTGGATGCCTCCTCCCTGGAAGCGTTCAAGGCCAGGTTGGATGGGGTTTTGAGCAACCCGATCTAGTGAAAGGTATCCCTGCCCAAGGCAGGAGATTTGGACTAGATGATCTTTCAATGTCCCTTCCAGTGTAACCATTGTAGGATGCTTTGATTTCTGTCTGAAATTTGTTTTAATTTGCTTATCTTCAGATGATAAAATAATCATTTTATATACAGACAGTGCTTAAAGGCAGTAGTTACATGGACTTTTTTTGTGAAGAGTGAGGCATTTGTGACTTACATAATTATGTCATATGGAGAAACACAGACCTGGTATGACTTGTGAGTTGTGGGGAAGTGAGGACATAGGATAAGGTGGTGAGGAGTTCAGAACTGGGAAATAACACCACTGTTGCAAACAACTTACTAATGGTCAGATAAAGAAATGCAGACCTGGAGCTGGACAAAACTGGCTTTATACATAATCAAGAAAAGAACAACAAAAGGCATCTAACATGTGTAAAACACACTGTGTGTAATAAAGTCAGATATAATGCAGACTTGCAGTCCCGTGAAGAAAGAGCAGCAGAATAGAATACAAAAATTACTCCAAGCAGATCCTAGAGTGAGGAAGAATAAGCCATTGACATTAAAACTGCATTTCTCCCTGCAGCAGACCTGGACTGTGGATGTTGTACCATATCCTTTCCCATCCCCTGGACTGAAGCCATCAACATTAAGACCCTTTAAGACTTTTCCTCTCTTTTCCCATAATATCTGTTCTAACAGCGATACCTCGACTATGCTGCTAACATTTCAATTACACTCCTATGATTTCTCATCTTTACACATTAAATGAATTTCCTGTTTGCTTATAACAAGCTTTTAAAGGTAACAGAACCACTGCTGTAGCCTAGAAGTGTTGTTGCACGTGGATGCTGCTGGAGCCTGCACTAATACCTTACTATTTCAGTTAACCTCTAGTTAGTTTGGGGCCTAACCTAGAAGTAACATGATGTGATGCACTAATGCTGCCCATTACAAATAGTGTGGAACAAGAAATACTTGTCGTAGGAGTCCTTAAATCTTTCAGAAATGGTGGACAGCTGTATGGGTAAGGTATAATGTGGCCCATGGAAAGTAAGTTGGACCTGAAAGGAGATACATGTTAACATTTCACAGTGATTACCGGTAAAATTATATCTGACAGCAAATAGTGCTTAGGTAGTGACTTCAATATGATAAACTGCTGACAGCTCTTTTGGAACCAAGAATGTATAATCTTGGAAGAAAGGTAATGGTTGCACCTAAGAGCTACTTTTCAGTGTAGACCACCTTTCTGAGGGACTTCTATTTTTGAAATTAACTCCTAAGCACTGCTCTGGTTATTTTTAAGGTCAAGATACCAAAAACATTGCAAACTCAACCTTGAGCTGCTAAAAGCAAGTGGTAGATGTGCTTTTCCATATCTGGAACATATGACTCAAATCGTTATTACCTGCTTCTGAATAAGAGGAAAATGAGATTGCTTGGTTGCTATTTTTCATTTTTTCATCAAAACCCCCTGTTGGGGTGTGGGTTGGTCTGTGCAGCTCTCTTCTCCCACTGCTTCCCTGAGGTAGGGCTAGGGACAGCAGCACCCATGGACCCACATCATGCTCCATGCAAAAACACAGTCCCAGGAAGGATACAGGGAGCCAAGGGACTGACAGCAGCCTTCATGGTCAGTCCCAGGCAGTGAGATGTTTGTGCTGGATGGGCACTCATCCCCTTACCCCCTGATCTTGACATGGTTGGGTCTGGCCTATCTCCTTCTGCCAGCCCAGGGCGATCCTCACCCAAGGAACAGCTAGGAAAGCTGTCAGTCTTTCCAGCAGTACCAGACCACAGAATTGCTTTCAGTCCTTTTTTTTTGTGGCTGCATCACTGAAGGCATATCACACATACATAATAAGAAGCTAATAAATCAGCTGCTCTGTGATGTAGATAAAAGATGAGTTTTCCCTGTATCCTACAGATTGGAATTTGAGGCCAAGAGACTTTATGATAATTTTGGCTGCTGAGTTTGGAGTGATCTTACCTCTGGATTACAAAATTCTATCTAGTAGCTCCTTACATGTTTGAACCCCCATCTCCCGAAGTGCAGTTGTAAATCTGTGCCAATAGGGATGCGTGGTGCTTCCACAGATTGCCCCACCAAACACCAAGTTCAGCACACATGAAAAGGAGAAACACAACTAGTGACCAACTGTGACAAATTTGGTTTAAGTGACATGTCCAAAATCACACAGGAACCTCTCCAGCAGAGATGCAGGAGGATAAAACCTTGTGCACTGTGATGCCTTTTACCCGATGAACGCAAAATTATTTTTTCTTTTATTTTTTCCCTAAGCTCACAAATTCCCCAGTTACCTTCCTGTTTCTGTATCAAGATGGAGCTCCTGTGTCCGTACGTCTCCTTCCCTACACAATCCTGATTAACCTCAAATAGGTTCCTTTATGTAGTCAAAGGGAAAAGACATACACAACCCTATACTGGGTACTTGCTAACTTTTGATTTTATGGTGTTAAATGTGTGCTTTTAACCAGTTATCTTAAAAAGGATGTCTTTTTCTGAAAAAGAAAGCTGAGCTCTTTTGTCTCCCCATTCACGAGTTCCATCACTGGGAGGCAGGGGACCACGTTGGTCTGGCAAATCCAGCATTTGCATTTTAACTGGTTAGGTTGTGATGGCTTTGAAGGTCCCACTCCAGTCTTCAGTGGAAGTAAACACACAGGCGAGGGCCACAAAGAGGCTTGTAATTCTCTTTTGGTCTACGACCAGACCTCAACTGGTAGAGCTAACGGTGTGACTAATGGTGACAGTGCACTGCCATCTTCTGAGTGAAGCAAGGTTAGAGGGGACAGATCATTCATTTACCTGAGGGGTTTAGGGAGGGACTTGGAGGAATGTGTGGTCTCATAGGCTGCTCTGCTTGCTCCTCCCAAGTTTTGTCCCAGAAACAGGAGTATCACCTCCTTGTCTTCCTTGATGTCCCTCATAGGTGGTTTTCTTTCCTCTGCTCATTTTCAGAGCCAGCCCATTTGCTGTCATCTTGCTTGTTGAACTCTCACAGATGTCACTGTCTGAATCTCAGTCCGCTCCCTCCCACAATATCTCACTCTCCTGCTCTCCTTGTCCAACTGGTTTCAGTTTTCCTCTTGTATGTCCTCTTCTCCTCACTAGCTCCTCTTCTGCCCAGTTTGCCTCCTGTTTTCCCTCTCCAGTCAGCCTTTCTTCACCAAACCTTAGTGTCTTCCCACAGTTTCTTGCAGCCTCAGGCTTCATGCACAATGAACTCCTTCTCTTTCTGGTTTCCTCCTTGCACAACAATTCTGATCTTCTCTTCTCCTACCAGCCCTCTCCTTGCTGTACATCTGGTGGCTTTGGCCCTCATTTCCCACCTCACTGTACTGCTCATCCAGCTACTCTTTCTCTCTCCCGTTTCAGCTTTTGCTTCTTCTGCTTCCACTCTGCTGAATCGGCCACCCCAGCTCATGAAAAACTTCATTTTGGTGGTGAAAAGCTGAGTTTTCAGAAACAGAAGTCATTTTGAATCAGAGCAGAAAGCCAAGCACATGACAATGCTGACTAAATAGAAGCCCACACATTTCAGCGGTGCTCTTGCTGCTGTTCCCAATATAAACTTCATCCCTGGTTGGCTGGAGCAGAGCTGGTGACAAGGATCTTGTCAAGTTAGAATAGTCTACTCAATTTTATCAGTTGTGAGAAACAAGGAAACAAAAAAGAGAAAAATTACTTTCAGTCATAATTTACCATGATTTCTGGAATCTCCAGCACCATATGAATCTGACGGGTGGTTTATCAGGGATAGGACCAGTCTCCTGCCCAGGGTGCTTGAAAGTGGAGTAGGTTGCAGTCTGTAAGATGGGGGGCAGAGCAACCTGCAGGGAACCTCACTCAGTTGCTACATATGAGGGGACAGCATGGGAGCAGTGGGTGGGAGTGAAGCTGGTTGATTTTTGGTGGACATCTCACAGATCCTGTTGGAAAATCTGCTGAGTTCCCCTGTAAACTTGTGGAAGACAAATTGTTCTGCAAAACATTTAAACCTGAATATTTAAAACATTTCTGCCACAACTCCTTGTTTCTCTAGTCTGTTTCCAACAAACTCAGAGTTTCAGCTGGGGCAACTTTTAGTATTGATCTTCATTCCAGCTTGGAGGAGCTGGAAAAAACCCCTACAGGGAACATCCTGCCACTGTTTTTTGAACCATAACCAGGAGAAACCTGTTTCACTGCACTGTGAGGATGGCACCCCTCCAGTCCCACCACCTGCAAAAGCTCTGAGAAGGTACACTTATGGCTTGCTGAGAGCTGGAAGGACTAAGAAGTTGCAGAGCTCTCCATTTGGAGAAAGGCCCAGCAGATCTTTTGTCTACTAAAATGAAAATTTCCTTAAGTAGAAGCAAATTGCTCTTTCGCAACTATTTGTAAACCGCAGTTTCTTGAACAGGAGAAAAGACTCCTGACACGAAGTCAACCCAGTACTAGGTTTCATCTGTCAGAAAGCTCAGCAGGTTCTTTTAACACTAGCATAGCAATGCAATTTTTTCCCCTAGCATTTTCTTGGAAGTTATTAAATAGTTTTTGGGGAAACAAAACAAACAAACAAACAAACCAACAAACAACAAACCAAAAACCAAAGAAACAAAACAAAAACACAACCCTGGTTTAGATTTCTTGCATGAAAAAGCTGAACAGTTGAAGTCTAAAAGGACTATTAACTCTTAAAAAGATATTCCATTGGGAAGAGTCCAGCAGTGTATACATTACATAGTACAACTTGCTCTGCCTTAAGTGTAGAACCCTTGTCGCACATGTGATTCCTGCATTTTTAAATGGAAAAATGTAAAGAGGTTTTAATAATATTCCTTTTCCGGCCACTAGAACTTCATGGCAACCAACCTATTTGGCATAAAACTGACTCTTTTGTTCAAATACAACATAAGAATCTAGAAAGTGCCAATATTACACTTCTATATACAGTAGGAAAATAAGAACAAGGCACCTAAGAATAGCTGTTCTCTGGTTCTTGAAGAAGTGAAGTTTTCTAACCTTTATTTAGGTTCTGCTTGATATGCAGTTTCTTAAGGCTGGGGATTTTTGAGCAGGTTACTATGAGTATGTGTGTGTACATGAGGCAAAGGCAACTTTGATAGAAAAGGTGTGAAATACATTAAAACTTACAATATACACTTAGTTAAAATATTGGGTTAAAATATTGGGTTAAAGTTAAGCTTTGTCACTTGGTAGATTTTGGCATTCTAAAATATAGATTGCAAAGGTTTGGTAGTAGTAGAAGGCAAAGTGTCTCTTAAATAGGAAACATTGGATCCTGAGATGACTAATATCGCAAACTACAGTGCGATATTTCCCAACACTCATTTTCGTTTTCCATTTTGCGTGTATGGTTTGTCCCTGTGCTGTCATTTTCAGTATGTTCCTTTTTAAAAGATTTTTCTTCAGTTTGTGTGCCAATTACAAAACCTTTTGAAGTGCTAGACATTATTTGCATATACACACTACACAAATCTTCAAAACCACCATTGTACCCAGAACAGTGTAAAACATTTTGCTTTCACAAATACGTAATAAATTATTATAACCACAACTCGTGTTACATCCAATATCTTAAAAGAACCTTTTCTCTATTGTCTGTTCAAGCTGTTTACAAGCGATATGAGATCCATGGGAATCCCAGTCAGAAAATGAGTGTGGCCCATGCCTTCCTGTGCAGGGGTGGCTTGTACTGCTGTCATATTCAGTTTCATCCATGGACCAGGAAACTTAGTGAGCCCAAAGAGATGTACAAAGCTGTTTTCACTGGGGCAAACTGGAGACGTGATGAGCCAAAACTACCTATTGCATCACTAATCAGAAAAGACGGCTGTAAAGCACTAATGAGGGCCATTCTCAGATGCTTCCCCCATGCCTGGAGGAAGAAGGGTCCCGCATAGTTCAGTTGATGCCCAAGATAGGGATACTGGAGCTGCTGGGGAGGAGCCAGCACCACACTCAGCCTGAGCAACCTCCGATTGCAGGGGCTGCATTTGAGGGCAGACTTTGCCTGAGAAGGAGAGACTAAAAACCTGAATCACACCTGTGGGCCTCAGCTTACTCAGTAAAAAGGCGGAATCTCTCTCATTCAGAGAAAAGCATCTAAGTGACCTGTCCAAACATCTTAAACTTTTTTTTTCTTATCCTAGTGGCCACGTCGAGCCTCATGCAAGAGCGAAGGGCAGGTGTTCTCCTTCCGCACCTACCCATGCCCTGAGCTCATTGTCAACTGAGCTCACTTGTGTTTTTCTTCCTTGCCCTACCTGGATTACAGTTTATAGGACTCAGTGATTATCTGATATGGAAAAGGTATTCTTTCTTCTTCTCACTTCTGTGTTCCAAGGAAATCAAAATCACCCTGGCATCATACCAATACCCTTGTGAAAATACCAACATAAAACAGAGGCAAAACACTTCCTGGAACATTTTCTCCCTTAAAACAGTATCTCTGTGCGTGCAAGATAAGGTATCAGGCAGCTATTTCATATGCTGCTGTTAGTCAGATATTAATAGCATACTGACTGCTAAAGTCCATTCTCTATTCCTGTAGCTGCTGTTTCCCTCCAAAAGCTTGGTTTCCTTGGAAGAATCATTTTGAAGATGGGTCTTAGATAAAGAGAGTCAGCTTTTTTTTTGCTCAGAAAAAAGGCCTGACCTCTGGGTACTGTAGCATTTTTATGATTCTGTTGTACATGGCAATGCTATTTATCATAGAATCATAGAACTATTCAGGTCAGAAAAGACCTTTGGGATCACTGAGTCCAACCATCAGCCCTACCCTACGAAGTTCTCCCCTAAACCATAACCACCAACACCACATCCAAACTACCCTTAAACACATCCAGGGATGGTGACTCAACCACCTCCCTGGGCAGCCTATTCCAGTGTCTAACCACTCTTTCTGTGAAAAAAAATTTCCTAATGTCCAGTCTAAACCTGCCCTGTTGCACCTTGAAGTAATTCCCTCTTGTTCTGTTGCTAATTACCTGTGGGAAGAGACCAGCACCAGCCTCTCTACAATGACCTTTCAGGTAGTTGTAGAGAGTGATGAGGTCTCCCCTCAGCCTCCTGTTTCTCAAACTAAACATTCCCAGCTCCTTCAAGTGTTCTTCGTAAGATTCTTTCTCTAGGCCCTTCACCAGCTTCATTGCCCTCCTCTATACTCGCTCCAGCACCTCGATATCTCTCTTGAATTGAGGTGCCCAAAACTGGACACAATACTCCAGGTGTGGCCTCACCAGTGCTGAGTACAGGGGGACAATCACCTCTCTACTTCTGCTGGTCACACTATTTCTAATGGAAGACAGGATGCTGTTGGCTTTCTTGGCCATCTGGGCACACTGCTGGCTCATATTCAGCCGCTTGTCAATTAGAACCCCCAGGTCCTTTTCTGCCAGACAGCTTTCCAGTCACACTTCCCCAAGCCTGTAGTGTTGCCTGAGGTTGTTGTGGCCCAAGTGCAGGACCAGCACTTGGCCTTGTTGAAGCCCAGACCATTAACATTAGCCCAAGGATCTGATCTATCCAAATCTCTCTGTAGAGACTCCCTATCCTCATGCAGATTAACACTCCCTCCCAGCCTAGTGTCATCTGCAAACTTACTGATAATACACTCTGTGTCCTTACCAAGATCATCAATAAAGATGTTAAACAGAGACAGTCCCAACACTGAGCCTTGAGGAACACCACGTGTGACTGGCTGCCAGCTGGATTTGACTCCATTGACCACCACTCTTTGGGCCCAACTGTCCAGCCAGTGCTTGATTCAACAGATCATATGCTCATCCAGGCCATAAGCAGCCAGTTTTTTTATGAGATTTCTATGAGAAACTGTGTCAAATGCTTTTTGGAGGTCCAGATAGACAATATCCACAGCCTTTCCCTTGTCCAATAGTCAGGTCATCAGGTTATCGTATTAATGCATTATGCAATGAAATTTACGATGCCTGCATTGCAAAGATGACCCCACAACACTTTGCCCTAAGGCTTTTTGGTTTATAGTCTTTCAGTTCTTGCCAGACTTCACTTTCTGATCTGGATTTTTTAATTAGAGACACCAGGCCCAGACTGGATTTCTTTGCTTTCATTATTTTGTCTTAAGAATAGAGATTTCAGCAAAATGTAGATTGGACATGTTGTTTTGCCTCTGTTAGAGGATCTTTAACAATCTCAGTGAAAACTACCAGTAAGTCCACAGTTTGGAGCTGGGATATAACTGAAGGGCTGCTCATCCGCCTGGTGAGCTCACTGGCCCTAGCTGGCAATTGGTCTGCAGAGGTGGCTGGATGAGCACAAAGGGCCATATGCCCCTCTGACCCTGTGCAGATGCTGGCTTCCTGCATTTGAGGTGGTCTTGTGCTGTCAGAAAGTCACTGTGGAGCCTGTAAACAAGGTGTCTGCCTTGTGTCCCATGCAAAGCATAGCAGTCAGCAACTTCCCTGGGTTGAAATATGTTTCAATTTCATTATCTTCATATTCTTTTCTTATGCGCAAGTAAAAGCCCACAAAGAAGTTAGGAATAGTGTTTTTAGAGCAGAACTAAAGTGTTGTAAGGCTATATGAAGCACCAGAGAGACTACTGAGCACCTCTCATCTGTGGTGCTTTTCTCCAACATTTTCATGACAGATCCATTTGGAAGTGAGAATAAAGCTAGTTCAGAAAGAGCAGTGCTTGTGTGTGCTGTGATCTGGTGATACTGGTCAGTTGCTGTCTTTTAGACTGTGCTGCACATTAAATGGAAAAGAGATGCACAGTGTTTTGCATTTAGAAAGGAAAGACATCCCTTGTGACATCTGCATCATCAGCTTCCTTGCTATTTGACACACTAGCCTGGATTTTGGAATATTAATTTGTGATGCCATTTCTATTTCATCCCTCCAGTCTTTTGCATATATATACAGTAACACCAAAACAAGAGAAAACAAAACAAAACAAAACAAAAAACAACCTAATTCTCTATGACAAATAAAGGGACTGATACTGCCCTATGTGACAAAAAGTTAGTCAGTCATTTCAGTGGAAACAGGCATGGGTTTACTATGAAGAATTCCTGGAGACTTAATAATAAAGTTCTTTTAAGCAAAAAAGTAAAAAAGCTGTGATCTGTCATATCAAAACAGAGTAAGACTTTCTAAGCCATAAAGAAGCACAGCATAATCTGTTTCATTTCTTGTTGAAAATTGTAGAATCATAGAATCATCATAGAATGGATAGGGTTGGAAGGGACCTTAAAGATCATCTAGCTCCAACCCTTCACGGGCAGGGACACCTTCCACTAGATCATGTTGCTCAGAGTCCCATCCAACCTGGGATTGAACATGAGTTTTCAAACCAATACAGGATTTTCAGGTCTTCCTAAGGAATAGGGCTGGGTCAACCTGGGATCACATTTTAACAAAGAGAAAACCTGAGTCTTTTACAGAGTCCTGGGATGTTGAAGAAAAAAAAAACAACACCAAAAAACAAAACAGGTGTATGGACCCAGTAGGGTGTGAATCATTCTTGACACCTTGTACTCAAAGGTCTTTCCTCTTTGCCCCTGCCAGTGTGAGCTTCCTTCTGTCTCTACCCTGTCAAGTCCCAGAAGTCCTCTTCAGGGTGACCCGTTCTGCTTTCAGTGCTGAGAAACCCAGAGCCAGGTGTAGGCAGAGCAGCGTTGAGGCATTTATTGCCAGCCAAGCAGCTGGGTAGCTGGAAAAATACACAGAGGGTCTGGGAGTGGGAACAGCCCATAGAAAAGCAATGTTTGCATTTTTAATTTAAAAAAATTGGAAAGTTTCCCATTTGTTGAGATCACAGTTACTATATTTTACCCTGAATGAGTTACCAGACACCATAACAAGTGGTGCATCGACCCTGTGCTAGATGGAGAATACCTTATCCTCCCGGCTAGACTTTGGGAAGCAAGTTTTCTTGTCCCAAAAGTAGTGAAATAGCACAATCATTTGACAAAACAGAACATCCTAGGAGGAAGGACTGATTTTTCTTTAGTTTGAAAAACATCCCTTTGTTTCAGATTAATAAAGATATTAATAAATCTATATAAGTTCATATACATATTATATTGATTATGTAGATTAAATAGGTTATACTGTTCTGGTTCCTTGCAGGAAAAAAACAGATGACTGTTTTTCATAGTGATAACAGTAACTGTGTATGAGGATGAGTTAAAATACTAGAGAGGTTTGAAACTGCTATAAAACTTGCAACCTGAAAAAATAAATTGATAAGTTAGGGCTTCACTGATTCATGCTTTCCTTACTCATACCATATTTCACTGAAAACAGAAAATTAAATCAATCTCACTTGGTACATCTGACACATAGTCTGGAATACTATTGCTTCAATGTAATTATCTAATATCTGTGGTTACAGCTATAATTTGTAATTTACCTCCTACTATATTTTTATTAGTAACTTGTGACTTTCTTAATGTTTCTGTGTTGCTTAGAACCTACAAAGCTTTATCTTCTATGAATCTATGAAATCACTGTGCTCCACTGCATCATTGCTTGTGAATGCCTCAAACAGATTACTTGGATTCATTAAATGCATTGTAAGAGAGTATTTCTTTATTTTTTTAATTTTTAATAGACAAGGTAAAAGATTTTAATTAGTCAATGTCCGAGAACTTCTTGTCTCTCCTACCTTGGAAAACTGACCACATCCTCTGGTGAGAGAGAAATTTCTTCACCAGACTTTACACCCAATTCCAGGCACAGTGTGGTAGTGTCCAAAACAGTAGCCCTTATAAGTTCTCTACTTTGGTACTGCAGTGAAGATGCCTGAGGGATACATGCCACTGCAGCTCCACTGCATCTATCCTTGTTTCTCTGAAGGACTGTCCGGTCCCACGCAGCATGTGCTGCAGCCCCATGACACAGAGACTAATATTTATCATCCCAATGCAGGACAGCACTGCACATGTGCAGGGGATGTGGAAAGCTTGTTGTCCCTCTGCAGCTTCCCCAGAGCAAGGGCCCCTGAGCTTAACAGATCTGAAGTTTTGAAGAGACAGTTATTATTTTCCTGATATTTTGGGAGGCAGAAGTTAATAATCTCTCTGCAGTCTGCCCGGATTCGCTGAACAAGGGAGAGAGTGAGGGAGGGAGGGAGGAAAAGCTCTCACAAGAGTGGTATTTGAAGGGAGAAGGAGGAACAAAAGGTTAAAATTTCTTCTTTCAACCAAAGAGTCCATCAGGTGGAAAGTGTTCTGGATAAGCTGTTTATTGCACACAGATGGCCACAGGTTTGGTTTAAGGGTTAGCAAACAGAAGTGTCATATTTGTTATGAATATACTGGCAAATGAAAGTCTAATAACACCAGCCAAGATTGTCAAGAGTGAAATCTCACTCCTCCTCAGGTGCGGTACCACAGGAAAAATGTACTGCACCTAGGCAGAAGGGGAGCAAAGGAAAACAGTGAAAAACCAAACCTTTGTGTGGTGATTGATACAAGCCAAATTCACATGAGAAGGAGCAGCCAAGTTCAGCTTCATAAAACCAGGAGAAGGTGATGATAATTTTTTTTCCTTCTTGACATAAATTCACAAGGCAATGTGGACTATTTCAGGCTTTTGCCCTCTGACAGTCTTACAGCCAGCTGGAAAGGACTGTGCCCACACCTCCTGCTTAAACAGTTTCCACCTTGTCTTTGCCAGAAGCTGTCAAAAGATAAAATCCTTATAAAAAAGGCAAACCTCACCTTTGTCGACAAAATAAAATTTAAAAACTTGTCAGTTAAGCAGTCTTGTCATAGATAAGTGTGTGTGTGTATATACATACAGATGTGTACATACACACACACATATCTTCGTTAAGAACCGCATGTGCAAACAGCACAGCACACTAAGTATATTTTAAAATCCCTAGCCCATATATTTCTGTGTTTCTTAGCGAGTGCAAGTTGACTACATCATACCCTCACCCTGAAACAGGAAAGTGAGTGCTGGAGGGAGCTGGTCTGATCCTGCAAGTAGTACAGTTGAGCTGGGGGGTGAGGAAGCTGAGCTTGGGGAGTGCCATCACCCAGAGATATGGAGAGGAGATGGAGTTGGGTTGTGAGGGGACAGAGGAGGGGTGCACCCATGCAGCTAATCAGGTTAGGGCCCCACAGTGAGGAGTCAGTGGATGACCCCTTTGTTCCCTCATCCCAAGGCAAGCTTGAGTTGTTGCACGTCCTGGAAGGGCTCGGAGAGCTGCAATGGGAACTGCATGAGTTATCTTAAGGCTTTTCCTATTTGAAGATTAAACACATTTGAAGATTAATCCAGAAGCTCAGTATTACACATCCAGAAGCTCTGCACAACAAAGCCACAACTGCAAAGTTACAGACTTTGCACCTTTGCAAAGCATTGCTCTCTTGCAGTAAGAAATAATATTTCTATTTTGGGCTCCTAAACCATATGAAAGTTTCGAAATAGCATCATAGTTAAATGCATCTAGTAGGAATTAAAAACAGAGCAGGCATATACATAGAAACTAATACAAGTGCAGACAGCCTCATGCTTTAGGTTTGCTAACATATCATAAAAATGGAGATAATATGAAAACAAAGTAGTGCTTGAATATTGCTGAGAGGTCAAGTTATTACAAACTGGATTTTATTTAATACGGCAAAAGTCAACAATCCACATCAGATTATTCAGAGGTGTATACTGCTCTCTACCTTCCAAAACCTGCTGATTACAAACATTACATCCTCTGTTTTAGTTGAGAGACCCACAGGAAGGTGTCTCATGTCTCTGTGATTAGAACTAAGCTTTCAGAAATTAGTAAGCAGTTACTTTTGATCTAATACCAGTATGTATTTGGTTGCAGTCTTATCTCACTAAGGAGATTTGTATCTTGAAACTGCATTTGGACCTTAAGTTAGAACTTTTTTAGTCTACTGCAGACTTTACAGAAAAGCTTCTCATATGCAAAATGAGGTTTCAAATTGCATTGCTATGGTAGATAAGAGATAAGATATTCTTGCTCATAATGAAGTGTTCTGTCTTTAGTAGCTATGGAAAGGGAAGATGCAACTAGGACTAAGCAAACTTCCTAATTCAATGGAGGGTACAGTTAGTCTATAGCTATCATTGACCTCAGGGAAGCAACCAATCAAGTCTTCTAATATTAAAGGTTCACAATTAAGTGACACATAATGGCATTTAGAAAAAATGATTAATATCAGGCAGCAACCATTTTAAATTTTCAGAGAAGGTGTCTGATGTGTTCAAAAGGGGCTTGCCATTTCTTCCTGCTCTTCTCAAGTATGGGCCTGACCATAATCAACAAGATTTAAAACCTGTTTCTTTTAGAAGCTCTCCCAGACCCCTCAAAGATTTCAGAAGGGAGTCAAAAGAGAAATAATCTGAAGAGGGTATTGTTCACTGGGGGAGCAAATCCTGTCCCCACAAAATAAATTCCCTGAGATTCCTCATCTCATTGAATGTCCCCTTCCATGCCCTTTCAGTCTTCAGAGCCAAGGCCCACATCTACGGTGACCACTTAGAGGTAAGTAGCACATGAAGTGACTCTTTCATTAATGTCTTAAACAAAGACCACCAAACAATCTGTTGCTGCCTCAACTTCTTACCATTGCCAGCATGGCTCAGACACAGAGTTATTGTTAGTTAACATCTGACCCACACTGGAAATGACCCAAAGATGCTGCTGTTTCTTTAAAGGGTTGTGTCTTGTGACCAGTCACAGGTATATCTCATATTGGGAGTCACTTGCACTAACTAAGGCACTTTGTTGGCTAAAGCTGTCTGTAAGCATAACTTTGAAGTTGACTTTTGTAAAATAAAGATCTAAATAACCACTTTCTTTTGCTAACTACATTAAAGATTCATGTAGGTGTGAAAAGAGAGTTTACCCATGAAGTAAAAAACCTGTGCTCAAATGCCACCTGTTTTAGAGACACATTTGCTCTCATGGTCTGAGTGACATATAGATAACACTGGGTTAAACTCTAGTATTAAACCACCTGCATTTTCAGCATTGCTACGTTTAAGGAAATACAGTACACATGGTTGAGTGGCTTAATCTTTGCTGCTACTTTGAGAATAAGCCACAAAAAGGATTGTTTTATAGTGGCTTTTTTAAAGCAGTATAATTTCTTACTAACCAATTTTAAGTGCTGCACCACAACCCACAGTTAATCAAACTGGGTCAAGTATAATTTTTTTTTTAGACAACAAATAACCATGCTTCACCTCAGCAAACCATGTCCTGTGTTAAGTACATTATCTGTCACTCCCATCTGTCTCAGGGTTTTATACTCCAACCAATTGTGATGGTATCTGAATACCTTCAGAGTAAAAATATGTAGCAGCAGCAAACACTTAGACAGCCAGTGCATGAAGAGGTCTCCCTGGAAACCATGCAACTTCTTTTAGTTGAAAGCTTCAGGGAAAAGCTCCATTTAGGAATAGTATGCATGTGTGTGTGTACAAAGGGGAATCAGCATTTTAAATTTTTTTTTTTTTGCATTTTATATTCTTATTGTTTGGTTGTCTACTTCCTTTATAACAATTGGTTTCTGGATGTAAGTTTTAAAATAATGCCAAAACCCTTATTCTAAAGATGTACATTCATTCAATTATCCATGCAAGTTTTGATTAAAAAAATGTTTCTTCCATAGCTTTCATGCATTTTGGCCTGGGTTCCTGTGTTCTGTCATGGAGCAGAGCAACACAGCTCTTGTGGTGGCAGCTGTGCTCTATTTCAGCCTTTGGGAAAGATGGGGCTTGACTTGATTAGCACTTGGAAATTAGGGTTCTATCATTCAGCCAGCCCTCAGTAATGACTGGAAGTCACTGAAGACACTTCTTCCTGGATCTCCTGAGGAACCCTAAAGCAGGGATGATATAGATATCCACGGTTTGTGTTTCAAGATCGTTTCAGCTCTAGCTATAATAAATCACAGAAATCCAGCAGCAGAGGGAAAATGGCCTGGCACTCAGGCAGGAAGAAATACAAAATTTCAGATAAACTTCAGTTAAAAGCCATTTTTTGCTACTGATGTCACCTTGTCATTTGAGGCAGGATTCAAACAGGGTCCTAGTCTTCACAGTACTTTATTAAAAATGGAAGACCACTGATGGAAGGAAGCCCAAATTTAGCTCATGCTCTTCATCATAGGGTTCAATTTTCTGTGGACAATGTGGCACCACCACTTGTGAGAGTACTTGTGCAAATTAGGTGACTATGCAAGCACAAGGTGCAAGCTCACCTTGATGAGTATTAGTGAATTCAAAATAAAAAGCAAAATTTGAAACAGAGAATCATCTTTTAACATTAAGTCAATATTTAATCCATTCAACTGCCAGTCTGCAAGGACAGCATGCATGGTAGTTCAATTTAAGAGCTTTCCTGGGCAGAACAAGAACCTAGGAGCAATGCTTTTGGACTTGCAGTATGTTCTTGGAATGAAAAGAATAAGCAGGTAGATATATATTTATGTTAATTACTCAGGAGATAAAGATCAGGGATTTGAACAAAGGAGTGTTTTTCAAAATCCATTAATATTATTCAAATTTCTTCCAATAGTTTAATGTTAGATCTGGTGTAAATGTTAAGTACCTCTCATCTTATTTAAAGTAGAAATCATAGTTCCTCTCCATGGGGTAAAATGATCTAACAAGTATTAGCATTTCCTTTGAGATTTTCGAGGAGAAGCAGTGGCTAAGTAAGCTTTATATTACAAATGCAGAAATCTTTAATGTAGAGCAGAGATGTGGAAAGCTTGTCTCCTCCTCTGCCCTTCCCCTGAAAAGAGCCTCTGTAATAATTAGCAAATTAACTCTATAATCAGTAATGCAAAGATGATTAAAAGAACTTTCTGCAAATGAACAAATTGCTAGGAGGAAATACTCAGCATGCTTACATATGAGATGTGGGCTTTTTTAAAACAAACACCTCTTTTATATAGCAATACAACAGTTGTGGTGTGAAGATCTTCAGCAGTGTTGACATTAGAATTGTTGATTCTCAGAGCATAAGCAATCTATCAGATTCAGATAGCCTACTCATTTAGTTATCAAAGCAATTATTATTAAAATAATCCTTCCTTCAGTCACATTAGTGCTGAAAATGAATAGGAACAAAACAACAGACACTTTTTGGTTCCCAAAGTAGGCAAGGATTTGAATCAACTAGTTTTTTGGTGGCTAGTTTATGCAGAACTGGTTTGACTTCTACAGCATGATTTCCTAGCATGCATCTCTAAGTTGGCTGCCCAAAGGCTGAGACATCTAGAATCACCAGCCCCTTTCAGAAATGTCCCCATGACTTCTAAAAAATTTGTTCCCACCACATTTTGTTCATACTTTTCACCATGCCCTTTCTGCATTATTCTCAGATGTCCTCCAGCAAAGAATTGTCATCTCAGTGGGGTCAGAATGCTTCTGTGGTTTATAGATTTCAGCTGGCTACTCTCCTGTGAGGGCTGGTTGCTCTTTTTGCTTGTGCCTCCTTAGACGAATTCTTCAAATCCCATGGCATCCTTCAGAGACAGTCCTGCTCTGTGCAGTAGCTGTCCTGAAGTGCTGCTGACAGTGCATGAGGCCACGATTCACCATCCGTGTGGTGTCGGCCTTCCACAATGCAGATTAATCTATACTGAGTCCACAATGAATTGACAATGAAACTACAATCAATGCAGTACTCTACATTGTAGAGGAATCTGTAGTGGTGATTCATCCCATCCTACAGCAGCTGTCTAAGAGGGGAAACAAATACTCTTTTATGGATACTTATGTGCTAATTGTACAGGAATCCAAAGAACTTAGATTAGCCATGTTACCTGGCCAAAAGTAGCTGAGGTGAGAACAAACAGATTCTGCCACAGAAGTTAGAAAGTTATATATTCGGAGGCTGCAAAGCCAGATAAGCCACTGAACTGTCTCTCTTGACCATCTTCTGTGTGAGCAAGACCTTAATTACCTGTTTTTTCCCCTGAGAAGTTCCTTACTTACCTTTAACAGAGCCACTTCTCAATTTAGTTTTGATGACCTAAGCAGATTTTGTACTCTGATTCTCTCACTCGAAGATGCTCTCCCCACATTTTGAGTATCTTTGATGGTTCTTCTCAATTTATCAATAAAAAACTGTGGGCACTGTATTCAGTCTTATCAACATCTCTTCTGGAAATAAAACCACTTCCTTTAATTTTCTTGTTAGTTTTTCATTTAGAAAATCTGTGATTTGATTTTCCTTCCATGTTATCACACTGGAAATTTACACTGAACTGTCACTCTGTGAATTTGGTTGTTTTTAGTGATCATGTTTCAGCATGCAGTGATTTCTCTGTACGTCTGAATTTTTTCTTGTAGGTGTAGAGCTTTACACTGGCTGTATTAAAAAGCATTTGATTTAAATAGGCCTCCATTATTAACACCAACTTTATATATGACTGCCTGGATTATTTAGTCTGAATAGCAGTCTGGGTATAAGGCTGCTTTTGCATCTACGTTAGAAGATAACTCCTTGTGGACAATCATATTTTAAGCCAGTTCCCTTTCCAGGCAGTGCAAATTACTAGTTCAATTTATAGATCTATTTTTAAAATTTAAAACAGCAAGCAATACTAAGCCAAACACTAGGGTTTGCTTAATAGGGTCTATTCTCCATAAACTGACTGGAATTAATTGCATTCTCATTTTTAAGGATTCGTCCATTGAATCCCTTATGAGCTTTTCAGTTCTTCTGCTCAGGAATAGGGTTGCCCTCCCTCCAGTTATCTTATACATCCTTCTCTGCCTTTTCTCAGCATTAACACAATATTGACACTTTTCCAGTGCCCTGTTGTAACTCACTAGATTATTACAGTATTTCTCAAAAATTATTTCCAGTGGCACAAAGGGGTTTTTTTTCAGACAACTGCTCTTCCCTCCCTTAGGTATTTATGGACTGGAAAATGCTTCATCATCCTCATGTACTCAAGTGCACCATCTCTTCCATATTGAACTATGACAAATACTGGTTGAGTTTTTCCTTTGCTTTATAATTTCTAACCACTTTACTATCTCCATCAGCTACTTTGTTTAATTCCATATTAATACTTATCCCTTTGCTTGTATTGGAGTCTGCCAGACTTCTCTTTAGCTTCCCTTACTCTCTACATTTCAATAGCTTTAGTTTGTTCTGACTGCTTTCTGCTTTCTTTTGTCTGCTTGTCAAATATATACTTTATTTTTTAATGTTCCTTAGAGGAGCATCACTGCACCATTGAGGCTATAAATATCTGAAGATGTTTCAAGATACCATTTTGAAATGAATTACATTATCAGGAATGTCACTTTTAAAACAGAGGCCAGTAAAAGTTCTTTTAGTCCAGTGGAAACCATAAAGATATTTCAGCTGGCTGCACTGCAGCTTGCAGCTGATGTGGGATGTTCATTCCCCAAAAGAGGACAATGGTATCTATCAGCCAGAAGCTGGCAGCAGTCTGTGGTCCCATGGCACACAGAGTTGCCTTTTAGGTCTTGATATTGAACACATTGAGTTAGAATAAGTGAGAGAACAGTCTCTGAATGGATGAGTGTATATTCTTTTGCCTCTGCAATACCACTTACACAACCTTCTTTAACAAAGACACTGCCTTTCTAAGGAATGCCTTTAAATCTGCTCTTGGGTTTGTATTTGTTTTCTTGTTGATGAACAGTTTAAGAAATTGTATCCTTGGTGCAAGTCTGTGGGTGTTCCATGCTGGGCTAAGCATACCACTTTCTACTTCATCCATCCTTTTTAACAGTCAAATGCATAAAATCTCCAAAATCCAAAATGAGAAGGGCTGAAGTGGGTCAATTCATTGAGTCCTGCACAGCTCCAGGCTTTCAGGTCCCAGATGTGGCTGGCCATGGCACTGGGTACTTGCCTTGTGATGGTGCCTTCTGCGTGAGTGTAAGAAATTGTGGCAACTTTTCACAGTAACAGTCTCTCAAGCACTGAGTTCTTCACAACAGAAGTTTGCTACTCCTGGGCAAATAGAGGTAACTGTCTATAAAGGATCGACAGCAGAATTGTCCGGCCCCTAAAGAGATGCTGGCAAAGTTACTCTATGCTTTTCTGTAGTTCTTTGAAATCTGTTCTTCTCTTTCCAAAAGTACTGTATGGGTTACCTCACATTTGAAGAGAGGTGACTTCTGTGAGCTGAATCCCAGTGCTTTCTGGCAGCAGCAACACACTCTCACTACAGGGTCACCAGCAGGCACCAGCATGAGGCTTTGCAGCTCTGCAGGTGGTGGGTGAAAGCTGACAGCTCACAGGGATGGGGCAAGGGTTCTCCTGATCTTCTGCCTGGAAATCAAACTATACAAATACAGTTAAACCTCAAGACCTTTCAGGGCATAAGGGTTTAAGCCTCTATGTTGGAAAAAGAACAGAATGGACACCCTGTGGGTGACGTGTAAGCATCACTGGCACAGGGGATTTTTTCTGACTATGTGTTATGATGGGGGCATCATTCACATTTCTGAACATGAGCATCTGACCTTCAGATAGAGGTGTCTGGAAACACACTATGGGATCAGAATTTGGACACTTCTTTCTTTCAGCCAAATTCACTGTTTTCATGTTTAATGGTTTGTGGAATAAGTAAATGGCTGCTGCAAACTCTTGGAAAAAAAGTCTGCAAACAGTATCATTCTCATCCTCCTGGCACTATAAGCCTCCATGCCTAGAATATTGTCATTTTTCAGAGGTAAATTCAACTTAATTTTCCTTCAGAAAAACAGGCAGTTGTAATTAAAACACAGCTTGGCCACTGGAGAAATATGCACCTCCCTGCAGTATGCCTGTACTTGCAGTCCTTTCTGAGAGGGGAGTAGAATTTCTTTCTTTGTTACCAGGATAGATATGTCTGATGTGAGAGCAGTTATTCTGCTTCTGTTGAGGTACCCAAGCAAAAACTATCATTTGCCAGGTGGCATCACTGCCTGCCAGGGAAACAGCAGAACAGGGATAACTAGTGGCTCCTGTCCCTCCTAGAGCTTTCTCACTTCTCTTAAAAAACACAACTTGTGGTACCAGGCCCAAACTCCTACAGTCTCAGTGAACAACTAACTTCACAAGGCACTGTTGGCTATTACGTGCAAAGAGTTTCCTGCCTTTTTTTTTTTTTCCTTTTTTTTTCTTTGTTTTTTTTTTTTTTTTTTTTTTTTTCTTAGCACTTGCAGCAGATCTTCTGGAAATGTTTAAAAGAAAGGGATGAGCCTCCTGCGAAATATGGGTTACTTTCTCACTTGTTGATACGCACTGCCCTCTTGTGATGAAACAGGTCTTTGGTGCTCTCTAGGTGTTCTGTTTCTCCTTCTGTAGTTTTCTGGTTTTGTTTGGTGTTTTGTTTTTGTGGTTTTCATTTTGTTTGTATGTTTTTTTGTTAGGGTTCCTCCCCCAGGGCCCTGAGGTTTTCTTTAAGGCTTTTTTCCTAAGACAGAGACAACTGTTCTTAACATTAGAAGGATGAAAGAAAAGCAACAAAACCTTGATCAAAATATTCTTACCTAATATTTCACACTTTCCTACAGTTAACATCTTCCCAGATTGTTTTACTGAAGGTACAAGAATTGGATGGATATATAGTCAGCAATTACTCCAGTGAAAATGTAGACTTGAAAGGATGAGGAAAATATTTAACAGTTCATTGAAAAGGCAGTGTCTGAAGAAAGTGGTCGAGTGTCTATCAATGCATTTGGTTGTATAATCACTATCCTAACAGCCTGATGAACTAGCCTAAATCTCCCAGGTCTTGCCAAGGGAAAGAACTTAAATGATGTAAACCTGATCTCCAAAACTAGACAGAAGCAATAGTCACTTCTCAAAGTTAAGAAGGCAGGCAAAGCCACAGCTTGAACATGATGGAAGAAAAACCATCGCTGCCTGGGAAGTGAGAAAAGAGGAGAAACCCTCAATAAGCAGGAGAAAAGGCAGCTTGACACACCAACCCAGCAGGCAAGGGGGTGACAGAGAGGAAAACCCAAAGAGAGACCTTTTAGGTTAAGTGCTGGTTGGAAAAGAGTTGCCTCTTCCTGTGTTTTGGCCAATGTCCATCAAAGATACCCAACTGTAGTGCTCTTGTTCTCTGAACGGAAACAACACTGAGGGACCATGAGTGATTCCTCCCTGGTGACTGTCTTGTCATAGTCACAGAGATACAAATTAATTTGTGGAGTTCATTTCCTGTAATTAGCTACCAGATCAATCACAGAATCACAGATAGGATGAGTAAGTCAATAATTATATCCAAAGCTGGGATTTTCAAAGGTTACCAGTAGTCAGGAGCCCTGATGCACTGCTGGCAGCAGTTTCAGATTAACTTCTGTGAGCTATTTAAACTCTGCTCTAACATCAAGTAAGAGAAGATAAACAGTTTTAAAAAAAAATTAAATCATAGTTATAGGAAGCAGAAAAACAAAATTGGTGAATATATAACACAAGGAACTTAGTTTCAATTTTAAAAAAACAAACAAGTGTATCCGTGCAAAGCTGAAAGTCAGGACTTTCTGATTCAAAGTCATCTCTGTCAGATGTTTCAATCTATCCCTGCTCATGGAGTAACAAATAGTCTTTAGTTACAGGATTATATACTTAGTAACTCCAGGGTGAGTGAAATAAAAAATAGCATGTGAGCCTATAATTAAGGACAACAGTGTGTGTGACACGCTGATGGGAGAAGTAGGGAGAGAAATTTAAAAAATAAAGCTGACAGAAAACTTAAATCCTTGCCATTTTGAATTTCTGATTGCTGGACTTTACAAACCTCTACTTTTTTTGAGACTTTGTCAAGTGATGCCTCCCTATGCCTCCCTATGCAACAAACAACCAAAAAATAATAGTAATCAGAAAATGCATTAACTTTCCCAGGTTGACATTTGGTGACCTTAAGTCACAAGCCTGCTTTCTGTTTTGATTGTAAACCACAAGATAGCAGAACTCATAAACTGCCCCCCCATAATTTTTATTTCATAATGGCAAAGTAGGGAATGCTTTTCCCAGCCTTATTTTTAATATGAACAAATTATGTTAGCCAAAACATACATGAACATTGATCCCAAGGCCAGCATCCCATTCAGGAGAATTGTAAGAAACTGACAGTGATTCTCTGAGGTGAACTATCTGGCTGTCACAAATGGAGATCTATCTGTCTATGGTCATGAATAAGCAAAGGATTCAGTGATAATCTGCATGTGTCCATGCCTGGAGATGGTTCACTCGAATGCTTAGTTTAACCCAAGTTTTCCAAAGACAAATATTATTGTCCTGCTCATTGCCTTGGATGCTGCAGGACTCAAAATAGACTGATCAGTGCCAAGGAAGATGGAAAGGAGCATTGAACCTGAAGTACCCCAGTGCCAGATGAACTCCAGCAATCAGCCTGCTGGAACATGGCTGGGCACAGGGGACATGAACTGTTGGAAAATGGCTATGAACAACACAGCACTTCTCTCCAGCTCCAGGAGCACCTGTATAACCAGTTGACTGCACTCAGTCAGTATTTTCCTCCACAGGTTTCCTTTTCATTGAGACATTTCTCCTCCTTCTTTCTGCCATTCCTGGGGAAAAAAAAAAAAAAAAAAAAAAAAAAAAAAAAAAAAAAAAAAAAAAAAAAAGACAAGAATATATAGAAATAATAAAAAATGTTTTTTTTTTGAAAAGCCCCTCTAGATATTTTTAAGAGTCACTGCTTGGAAGCTCTTCACCACAAACACTGAGATAAATAGGGAAGACATCTATACAGCCAGGACTTGAGCATACCAAACCCCACAGCCTATGTATTTCCATCCCTTCTGCCAGTTGTTACACTATGGGTTGTTCAGAACTAAAGCATCCTCACTGTCCTGAGGAATGAACTATAGATAAGCAAGGGACACCTATTATGTGCTTGACCCTTTGACTCTCTGAGTTTTGGGACTAGATATCCTTGTAAATGGGAGTATGGATCCAGGCTGAGATCGGGATATGCTACCGCATAAGGTAAGGATAACCAAAGAACGTAACATGAAAAGGCAGCCAACACCTTTGTGCAACAAAGACCTAGCATTGAGTAAGTGGCAAATGCCGTGGAGGTTCACTCTAGAAAATAGTTCAGGAAATATTTGAACTGCTTGTGGACTTCATACTGTTGAAGCTGCAGAGCTGCCCCTGGATGGTCATGAGATCAATCCTGCTTGAGAAATTTCTGCTACTTCCTGCTTTCAGGGAGGCTGATAAGATGTTTTGTGGTGTTTTGGCACATCAGCAGCTCAGGGTGAAGTGAACGCCCTGAGCTTTTGCTCAAAATCTAGAGTAAAACTAAACTGAAGCAAGATTAAAATAGCTATGTGTGATTTCCTTCCCAATTTTCTAGGCATGTTCTCCTCAAACTGAGAAAAGCTTCAAAGTTAATTTCTGTGAAGTTCTCTGAAGTGGGAGAAACCCACAAAACTAAACCAAGAAATTCCCCTTCAGGGAGCCTTGTGTCTGGGGAGCTGGCCACCAGGAGCAGCATCACTACAAGGAGAGCAAGAGGCAGCTGCCTCTTTTCCTGTTTGCCCAACTTTTAGACTGCCTCCTGGCTGAGGCTGGCAACCCTGGGTTTGCTGCCACCTCCCCAGCACATTGCAAGGAAGACACATCTCCTTGTGGACCTGAGCAGTGGGACCAGCTTTCCCGCTGATACTGGGATTCTTGCATGTCCCCCTGCCCTGCCTGCACACTGGAAGCTGCCTCTCATCCCCAAAACCTGGGGATGCTGTGCTGTCATGGGGAAGAGAGCCTGGGAGAGGTTGCCCATGCCAGCTCAGAAGCAGCCCCTGGGATATGTGGCTGAGCAGCTGGTGCTTCCATTTCTCTGACAGCTTATAAAACAAAACTGCATATTTGGAGAGTGTCACAGAGAAAATTCCCAGCCAGGCCCATCAGAGGCTACTCTAAATGTGAATTCAGCCTGGGAACAGAGAAGTAGGACCATGAATTTCCCTTTCTACCACTGGTTTGTAAGGGTGTCAGTGGCTTTTTTTCAGTGCCAATGTTAATACCACCTTGATATCCTTACAGTCAGCACAGAATCTGTGACTGATAAAATGGGAAAATACCATTTCTTTCTGTAATGTTAGCTAGGAAACACTAATTTTTTATCCATTAATTCTTGATAGCTTGTTTGCAAAGAATGTCTCTTAACAGCCCGGCCAAGTTCATTATCTGGAGCAAACCCTCAGTGAGGTAGGGCTGCCTGGTGCCAAGCACCAGTCTGCCCTAATTACCCTGGCAGATGTCACCTCAGAAGAAGAGCTGGGCAGTGATTATGGCCCTGCAAAGAGCACTCACACACTGAAGGTGCTGAACTGGCCTCTGTCCTCTCTCTGTTTTGGCAGTTTGTGGGTCACTGTCTACAATTCACAAAACACAATTAAATAAAGAGGGGGTCAGGAGGGGGGGTGCTGATTGTGAGTAAATTAGAATTGCCTGTAATTTCCTGGGTTGAGGCAATCCCCAGTGTGAATACAGGCTGGGGGATAAAGGGGTTGAGAGCAGTCCTGCAGAGAAGGGCTTGTGGGGCACTGGTGGATGAGAAGCTGGACATGAGCCTGCAATGTGCACTTGCAGCCCAGAAGCCAAGAGCGGCCAGCAGTTTGAGGGAGGTGATTCTCCCCTTCTACTCTGCTCCGGTGAGACCTCACCTGGAGTCCTGTGTCCAGCTCTGGGGTCCTCAGCAGAAGACAGACACAGGCACTTGCGTGTTTCCTGGGCTCATCGGCATTTTCCTATGAGTAAGCGGTTATCGCACAGACCTGACGTTTTCGGTGTAATGTTTGGGCCTAAGCAGGAAAGGGGTATGGAGACATTTGGCAACATGTGGGTACAGTGGTGGAAAGGTATGAGAGATGCTTTCTAAAAGGTTTGGTGGCTGAATTTGCAGGTACTTCGTACACCCAAAGCAAGAGGATTAAAGTGAGAAACATCTGCCAGCCCCTGTCCACTCTTACGAGTGCTGCACCACACTTCATACTCTATTTGCATAAACACACGTCAGATGACTTACCCAATCCCCATATAATATCTTCCATTCATTAACCACTTTAAACATGGCATGTTTTTTACACAGTACATTATTCCAAAAGCCATGAGCAATCTTTCTTAAGAATAGCTGCCTGCAGGGCAATCCAGCAGCATGTGTTCAGGGCACAACTCACACTTTCAGTAACCAGTTTCACATAGGAGTAGTTTCCACTGTGATGACCTCTTGCTGCTTTCTGTTGCAACCCGGTGCAATCCCTCTCAAGGAAGATGGATAGGTTGCAGCCTGTAGCACTTGATATATAAAATCATTTAAATAATTTTTCTAAGGGTGCAGTTCTTGCACCAGCAGGGAGGATGTACTTGAGCTACTGCTGAGAGAGGTAAGGAACTTGAGAGTGACAACAGCACTTTCTGAAGCAGGCCAGTCACCTCCTGACCAAGATGCTGTATTTCAGAGGTTTTTCCACCAAAGCTATAGCTGTCAATGAGCTGACACATTGCTGAGCAACACCACACCTGACCAGCAACAAACAGCCTTCTGCTCCTGAAGTCATGTGAGGACAATGAACAGGAGGGTGCTCAGAGTGCTTTTTTACTGAAAATATCTTGTTCTCAGCTGACGATGGTTTTACATGCAGGCTGCCCTTCCTGGCAGGCAAAGCACATGGAGCAGGAAGGCACTGGGATGAGGAGGCTCGCTGCACACCACCACCTCTCCCTGAGTCTACACATGGAGGACAGTGCTGTTTATACTCTTCAACGTCATTTTTTTCTTTGTGTATCTTAGTACAAAAGAGCAATGAGCTTCTCTTTCCATTTCAATAGAGAAAAACTAGCAGCATTAATAAAAAAATGAAACAAGCAGAGCTGTTTTTTTATCAGCTATATTTACACATTTTATTGAAACCTGCAGCATTAAAAATGCCACCCTAAAGCATTAGGGGAAAAAAATAATAAAAACATGCCTTTCAAACACAAAATAGTGGCAATTTTATGGGCACCCATGCTGTTATTTCAAATAAGCAAAACAAATTTCAAACAAAAACTAACAGGTTGGTTAAATAAGTACACAACGATTTTACCAACAGCGGGCACTCCATGAGGCAGTGATGATCACCCATGGGGTAGCTCAGTTACCTTCAGGAGGATATCATATGTGCAATCAACAATATCGTTCATGAAGACTCCCATCCACAGCTGGATTTTGGGGTGAAAGACTGGCAAGTGCCAGCAGGAGCTGACAAACCTGGCACTTGAGCCCTTGTGAATCAGGGCAGATTCTACCCTACATGCTGAAGTGAAGGACTTCCATGCTCCCTAAATGTCAGGGAGTCTCATGCTTTTTCATTTGTGGTTAAAGATACTAATTACCTTTGAACAGGGTAGAAATGGGTCTCCATGAACTTCTGAATCAGGTAATGTAATAACAAAAATTATTTCAGGGAAAATAATTCAGTCTCCTGCTGAGACTTCATATGACAGTCATCAAAAACTGCACTGTTACATCTTCATTCACATGCTGTTACAGTCTTGATAACCCTCTAGACTGTGAAAGGGAAAAGAAAAATTCAGAATAGAAAGTATTTGAGGCACAATATAAAAATCTATATTCTATATTAAATTGAATTCTGGTGAAAAAGAAGCTATCAAAGTGAGGTCTCTGTAACAGCATTGCAAACAATTACTAGATCAATCACTTCTTAGATCATTAATAAATCACGGCAAATAATTACTATGAATCTGGCAGTTTTGTGGTGAATCCTTGAGGAAACAGGATTATCTTCAGCAGATACATTTAGGTTAAGAGACCACAAGCAAGATCCGTCTTTAGTTTGCATAGACTTTATTAGGTTATATCCATAAATCTCAATAGCTTTTCCTGTCCTGATAAGCTTAACACAAGAATGTGTAACGGAAGAAGAGCCAGGGGAGGTGACTTCAAGGGTCGACCTGGACAGCATTGCACCTGTGAAAACAGCCATTAGCAGAAGCCTACCTGAGAGAACATAAATGAGGAAAGGACAGAAAAATCTCATGTAGCCTCCAGCAGTCAGGGATGTGGGACCTTCCAAAGCTAGAACTGCACCCTGACAGTCATATACAGGACCAAAGTTTCATAAATTTGGCTTGCCCTGCAGCAACATCTTAGTACTTGTGCCTCCCAAGGCATGCAGTGACAAGGAAAATAACTCCATCTCTTGCTCCACACCGCTCATGTTTCCAGGCCTCTGCTATGACTGTTGCTTTCCCAGACTGAGGAGACTCTGAGGCCTTAACCGTCCATCGGTGAAAGCCACCCTGCACCTCTGTAGGATGCTTCCAGTGATCCTCTTCCCCCCCTCCCCTTTCATTTATTTATTTATTTAATTAATTAATTAACTTTTTTGGCAGGGGAGATGGCATTACCAGGGCTGCACAAAGTGCTTGAGGCACACACTCATCATGGATTTATTCACTGGCAAAATGATCTGCACCATTTTGTGAGCTACATTTTTCTTAATAAGACTTAGAATTCAATTTGCATTATAGCTGCTTCTGAGTGTTGACAGAAATTGTCAGAAAACTTCTCACAGTGATGTCAAAGCTGCTTTCCTGAGCAGTAGCAGTTAAGGCACATCACCCTGTGTATCTTTTTTTGTCCTAAGTACATTATCAGCTTTTTTATTGCTTATCAGTTTATCAGGTTTTTTTGCTTATTAACCTGTCACTCAGCACCCTGAAATATTTTTGCACATCTCCAAAGTCAGCTTCAGCTTTAAGTATCCTGAATAATTTGGTGTCATCTGCAACTTTTCATAGAACCAGAGAATCACAGAACTGTGTTGGAAAAGAACTTTGAGATCATCAAATCCAACCATTAACGCAACACTGCCAAGTCCACCAGAAAACCATGTCCCTCAGTACCACATCTACATGTCTCTTAAACATCTCCATGGATGACCACTCAACCACTTCCCTGGGCAGCCTGCTTTGCTACCCACTATTCCTTCACCTCTCATGATCACTTGGCATTTCAGAAACAACATGAGTCCCAGGAAACATCTCTGGGGTTCCAAAGATGGGACCATTTCCTAATGGTCTTTCCATTAGGAAAAGTAACCACTCTGCCTTCTGCCCCTAATTTCTGCAGTTCCGGGTGACCAATTTTTAGCACGGGGTATGGGTTTGGGGGCAGTGTCTGTGTTGTCTTAGGATATGGTGGAACCCTGCTCAGAGGGAACTGTCAGAGGGCATAGTGAAATGGCTGGCTTTGATTTTTCAGGCAGCTTTCAAAAGCTCAGTGGTTATGCTTGAATTGTGCACGCAAATATGACTGCAGGCACATGCTTTAAGAAGCCAGACCACCTGTTGTGCAGCCCACCTACAGCTGGGAGAAGCTCACTTCTGCTCCACCAGAGACACTTGCACATGTTGGGAAGTGCAGGGTACAGTCATTGCTCTGATTTTCAACAGAGAACTTGAGCACTGGAAAAAATACCTTATCTGAAGTGTTGGGCTGCATGTCTAAGCAGCAGATTTGCCTGAGTCAGCACAGCAAGATTGAGCCTTTCATGCACAGCAAAGCAGTTTCCTCTGGTTGCAAATCAATTCTGCTCACCTTCAGCAGGAGCTGGTGGTTTCTGTCACTTGCTTTCAGGGCCATGGAGAAGATTTAGGCTTTTTTTTTTTTTTCCTTCTGTTTAACCCAGTGCTTGTCTGTTTCTCAGAAAGATCCATGTAAAAACAAGGACTTGCAATCTGAGTTATCAAGGCTTCTGTTTAAGTGTAATTTTGTAAAAAAGAGACTTTCTCTGCAAAATCTGTAGAAAAAACAGGAAGTGCTGTCAGGCTGCTGGGCCTCCTCACTCAGCTAACCAAGACCTCACCATGCAGCAAGGACCAGCTGTATTCCACCCTGCCTGAGGCTTTTTCTAACAGTGTATGTCCAATCTGCTTTCTAGAATCTGTTAAATTGTGAGAGCACATCTACAAAGTCCTTATATGCCTGATGAGCCCTAAGACCACTTCAGGTCACACTGTGCTGGTTGCTGTGCAAAGACAGAAGCTGTTGTGTCCTGCCCTCGGGGGACCTGCAGGAGAGGAGGCCCGTGAGAGGGACAGGTACAAGGTGGCAGAAGGTTCTTGCACTGCTCCAAGAACAGCCTCAATCTTCAAATTGTTGTTTAAATATAGCATAAAGCAAAGCTGCCCTCAGGGGTTACAACAGGCACTGAGCTTGAGGTCAGCTGGGGATTTAATTCCCTGTTAGCACACGTCCCTGGTGGGATGTTGCCTGCAGGTGTCTGTGAAGTCTCCAGGCAGGCAGGAGGCTGAGGAAACCAAGCAGGCACTGCTGATTTGAGACCATGAGAGATTTGTGGATGCACTTGCTCTGGTCTGGATGGGAAGCAGCCCTCCCTAGGCATCTTGAAATAAACACAGGCTGATTTTTTGCATGGGGCTGGAAGATGGTTAGTGCTGGGTGGCACTCCTATGCTCACCACAGTTTATCTCCCTGCTCAGTGCCTACACAGATGCTTCCTCTGTAATGATGCTCTTTGGGCCTCATTTGCTGAGGTTCTCAGTGCCTTCATGTCCTCAGCAGTTGATGCCTCTGGAAAAACAAGTGCATAACATTTTGGCTGTCTCATAAGTAATGTAGAATTTGCCTTAACTTCATCACGTGGAAAATTTCACTCCTGTTCTCCATCTTTCCACATTGACCCACATGGCCCACCATACCCCAAGGCAAGAGCTGGTTTACCCCTGGAGGTGCACAAGCTGCTCTTGCTGCACCCAGCTCTGTGGGTAATGCAGAGCATCTCACAAGGCACAGGTCTGCTCCACTGCTGTTGCTTCCTTTAGGGAAAAAAGAAATACTGTCACTGGAGTCCTCCATTCACGTTTTTTTGCTTCATGCTGACATTTTGAAAAAGGAATTGGAAATACTGTATGCAGCCACTGGTAGGTTAGAGCCTGAGAGAAAACATTAAATAGGCAGCTGAAAATAGGCATCTGGACAGATGGTGCTAGTTGATTTAACTGCAGCTGCGATGTTTAACAGGGTAGAAAATGCAAGTAAGAAGCTAATAGGAGCCCTGTCCTAGTTAAATCAGCTTATCTTTTAACTTACCAGCAGTAATCATTGTTAATAAACTCCAGTTAAGCCAATGATAGAAAAGATTAACTGTTCTATTAGGGTTTAGAAGCAAAGCTAATAAAGCTGTGAGCCTTAAAACAAGCAAAAAAAAAAGTTTTTTTAAAAAGTATATATTGCCAGTACCTGGCATATGACAAGAACATCTTCATCAGTTAAGGTACTGCCATGGCAAATGGCTAGACATTAGACACATTATTCCTTCATCCAGAAAAACCCCCTTAAGCAACCACTGGCCTTTAGGTGGCACTTGCTGTTATTTTTTTGATCTGGATGTGGATTTGTGTATTTGTTTCTTTCTGGTTTTCCTCACTGCAGTCCAGAGTCGCATATCTCTGATTACTGCAGAATAATAGACCTTGCGCTGTCCTTCCTCCTTGTTCTCACACCATTCATGGCAAGTCAGGATGGAACTCAGTTAAGCTGAGACCATAGGATTTACGTCTGCATCTTGCAACAGTGAAAGTTGGCTTTTCATCTCTAGAGCCATCTTAGAACACTGGTGAGTTAACTTTCTTTGTGCTTTTCTTTGTCACAGTGCAAACCACTTGGGAAGTGTTCCTGCCCATGCAGGAACTAGGTCATCTTTAAGGTCCCTTCCAAGTCAAACTATTCTATGATTTCATTATATAAAAATACATACAGACATGTACACATCTAGAATATGTTAAATACATAAATACAAATATGGAATGTGTATCACGTGTATAATATACAGCATATATATATATGTTACTATTATTATGTTATCAATATGCACTGATATATAGAGGTAGGTTTTATTTATATTGATTTGGATATATATTAAATCTATAAAACAAAGCAAGTGAAAGCAACATTGCTATTTCAAACCACAGGGATGAAAAGAGAACAGGAAGTGTGGTGGAGGAGAGGGGAAAAGGAGGGAGAAAGAGGCAGAAGAGAGCAGAGGCAGAAGCCTGGGATATATCCTTGCAGCTTCGCTTCAGCCTCTATAAATGATGCCACCAAAGCTGATTTCCTCCCTGTGCTTCATCACTCAAGTTCTCTTTCTGTTCAGGCACAGGTTCACATCTTTCTGGTCAGATTTAAGGGCCGTGTTGGCAGTTGGCAGTTGGCCTCGTGCAGCCACCTCAATGTCAGACACCAGCTCCCTGAGCTGTTTTTCTGTCCGTCTGACCGTGGTCTGGTGTGTGCTCAGAGGTCTGAGCTGGATCAGCGTCCCAAGGTGCTGTAAAAGCGAGTTAGCTTAGTGTGGTACCTCAGCAGAATGCTGGTGTCGCAGGACGGAGATTTCCTCCCCTCTTGCCGTGGTGCCGCTTTGCCAGGGCCAGGCCACCCCGTCCCTTCTGGGCACAAGCCTGGGGAGCAGAAAGATGAGTCTGGGGAGCAGAGAGATGTGGCATTGGCTCTTCAGCAGCCACCATGTCTCTCTCATGTAGCCCAAGGCAAAAAGACCTCACCTGGCACAGGACTTGATCACAAGATCACCCCATTTCACATCAAGATATATCTGCCATTGACCAGCCCACTACAGGCCCTTTTGTGGCAGTTGCAGGCAGGTGAGCTCACTCGCACCAACAGGCTTTTGAAAGCCTGATTCATTTATCCACAATTCACCCAAGAGTAAATTTGTCACGCTTGGCTGGAAGGTCATGTGTTTGCAGCTTTCTAAAATCAGCACGGCTTGGACAACCGCTAACTAACCCTGTCCTTGTCTGGAGTCTTTCAGCAGAAGTCCCCTCAGAACCACAGTATATTCCTATAGGGAGCTTTTGGTTTGGGGAGCTGTCAAGCACTGGCAGCTACTGCCGAGTGCAGTAGCTGAGAAGCTGTGGATGCCCAGCATTCCTTAATATCAAACTCTCAGGTTAGAGGAATCAAGATTGTTTTTGCTTTCAGGCAGCTTTTCCTGCCTACACACACAGCTTCCCCCCCCCCCCCCCTTTTTCTTTTTTTCTTTTCCTCTCTGATCCTGTGCTCATGCAAGAATTGCTGAGAAAATCATGTGGATAGAGTAAACTGGGAGAAAACAACACCTCCTTCCCTCATTGTTGGCTTCAGCATTTACATGCTATGATTGCCAAGTAGAAAGACTCATCAAAGACTGAACACAGAGGGAAAAACCCCACAAATGATTGCCCAGGTTTGTGGCACTTCCACAGGGGCATTGCAAGAGGTCATCTGAAAAGTGAGGGGTGAGAACAGAGCCTGGTTCACCTGTGTTTCTGTATGGAGCACACCAGTCCCCTGTGCACAGTAACCCCATGCTTCTGCTTTGGGATTTCAGGGGCAAAGCTTCCCAGCCCCTCATAATGACCGGAAACTGCAAAGGAAGTCTAGGGAAAAGATTATTTTTACTATTAACAGATTTCTGTAGCCCTTCTATACCCCAAGGGAATCAAATTGCCATGTGTCCAGCAGCAGTCATCCCAAATGAGTGTATTTCAAAGGATGATGCATCATCAGCAGTGAATCACAGAGTTTGCTTTCATGTATGACCACCACTGCTACCACTTAAAAAAGGAACCTATTAAAAAATAAATAAAAATAGATATTTCTGTCTGCCTCCCCTTGAAGTGTGTTGTTGCCCTTAGAAAAATGTCACCTGCTGGGCAGTCACTTCTTGGGCAAATCTGAAAATGTTGAATTGTTTTTTCTCTTTCTTCCCTTTGCAGAATTCCAAACCCAGGGTGGGGTTAGCAGGGGCAGGAGGAGGGACACACAAGAGCTGCCTTCCCAGCCCTGCCCCATGGGGAACCCACAGGCTGAGACCTCTCCTAGTGAAGGCTGGTGGCCACCACAGCTCTCCCTGGTCTCCTTCTTGATGGATTTTTCTAATATAGTTTTCCTTTTCTTCCAAATCCTCATGTTTCAAGAAGGTTTTTCCCTGACATCAAATCTATATTAAATTGGCCATGAGTGCTAAAATCAGTAGGAGACCAACAGTGAGAAACACACTGACCAACAGGATAGGTGTAAGCTTTGTTTATTTGGACATGTTGTCACAGGAGCAGAGCAGGAGATATGCCTAGCATACTTAATGGTGGAAAGCGCCATTTTTTATTTTAAAATGGCAAAAATTACAAAAAATACAGCGCTCTGTAACTGAGGCTTTCCTGACTGTGAACAAACAACATCAGTACTTTGTTCTGTGCATTCTCCTGACTGAAATTGTTCTGGATGGGATGTTGTCAGCACTGTGCTGCATGTAGCCAAAAGTGAAGAGAATTTGGGGCTCCGCGAGGAGAACTCCATGCTCCATGGACAGGGGGCAGAGCATGCAGTACCCACATTGTTTCAGTGCCTGTGAGTGGAGAAGAAATGATGGGCTGGTTTCTGGTCCCATTGCAGGCTGTTTTTATCCTCTCTCTGTCATCTCCATGCCTCTCTGAGCTCAATTGCCATCAGACCTATTGCCCCATACAAAGAAACCACATTTCTCCACAGGAGACTTGTGCAGGGATCAGGTCAGGCTCTATGTACCATGACTGATGGGGAACATGGGAATTATGGGGAGCATGGGAACGATGGGGATCCTGTGTCACTCTCCCAGCTCACCAGCAAATGCAGCCAGGCTTTGTGTGAGGAGGTCATCATTGACTGTTTGATACAGATTAAGAGGAAATTAGCCCCTTGCAAAGCAAGGGATCAGAGATGAAGAACCAGAAAGGGAGCTACTAAGCAAAATGCACCCAAGTTACCCTCAGGAAATGTCAGTCACATGCATCTCTCATTAGAGCAGGCTCTGAAGAGCTGAAGAACAGCCCATAGAGATGGTCAGCTTATATTTAGTCAATAAATAATGGACACGATAAATAATTTCTTGTTATTAATTCCATAAGCAAAGTCTTCTCTGCCTGCAGACTGACACGCTGGCGCATCTTAATCAACCACAGCATTTATCTCAAGCAGCCAGAGGGAGTGATGTGGGTTTTCTTGTCCTTGCCTTTATCTGTAATCTTTTCACACCTCAGATATATCTGCCCAGAAGTGCTGTGGGTGAGAGGCCAGCTCTCAAGCAGGGCAGACTGCAGAAGCTCACACTGGCACAGTTTTGGGTAAAATCTATGGTGATAGCAGACATCAACCAGTCTTTGTAGCCCCACTGCAAATTGCCTGTGGGGTAGGCAGCCTGAAAAATCGGCACAAAGCCACATTTTGCATGTGAAGTGATGAGCTGGACATGGACGTCCCTGAGCCTGACAAGATGAGACACTCAGGCTGCTCTTCTCATGGTCCCCCTGGGTGAGCAGCATCCCCTGCTGCTGCAGCAGCAGCAGCCAGGGGACTATGAAGCCAGAGTTTGCAGAATATGCAACATACTATGTGCAATTTCTCCCCTACACTGGCTGTTTAGTGTCCATGCATGGCATTGTGCCCAAGCAAAATTTGGGGATTGCAGGTTCTGGGGCACTGCTGAAAAACTTGTAATTTACAGTAACTGGACATGGTAGCACTCAAATTAAAACAAATGTCTCCTTCTATGATTTCCTATGGGTTTCTGTAAATTAAAAAACAGCACCTGACTTGCAGACCACCCAGTCTTCTACAGCCAGCATGGGAGAAAAGTGCATCCCATACAGCCCATCTCCATGGCTTCCCATAGAAGCCAATTTAAGGTACCTTTTGATGCTTCTGACTGCTCAGGCTTGGCTGTCAGATGTGCAGCTCTTATCAAAACTTTGCAGTGTGCGAGGTAGGGCTTTCACAAGGATGGCACACAGAAAACCTTACAAATATGTAGAGGCTGACTTGCAGTGATTTCGATTTCCTTTTCCTAATAGCGTTTTGTAGGGTTTCCATGTAGATGACTTGAGGGGATTTACTTACCCACCTTCCAGCAAGATTTGTGCTCTGCAAAAGGCCAACTAGAAGATTTCCATCAAAAACATTCTTTTTTGAAGATAAACTGGAACTTTGCTTAAATGAAATATTGCAAAAAATGCATCTTTTCTTTGAACATCATTGCTTTTCATTGAAACAGTGATGCTAGAAACCCCCCAAAGTTTCAGCAGATTTTAGTGAAGAAAAATGGTTACCAGCTCCTAGAAAAAGCAAGTGGCTTTTAAACATTTTGAATGTATGGAATTTTTCATGAAAAGGCAATGTTTCCTGTGGAATATTCTCATTAAAACAACATTAATTGTCAGACCTTTCTGCAGAAATTCTCTCTTTCCAATTCAGCACGATCTCTTTACTCCCCACCTGGGAGTGTGTGTTAGAAAACCCCAGCCAGCACTTTGCAGAGGCAAAGCCTTTGCGCAGGATTGTTCAAGGTGAAGTCCTTGCACAGACCTGACAGTTTGTGGGTTTTGTGGCTTTCACAAAACAACACCTGCAACATCAACAACCTGCCTCAGCTCCTCAGAGGCGTTTCTGAAGCTGACTACATGGAGTTATCATCAGGGTTATCCAACCTCTTTCAGCTCCAAGCAAAGAACTTCAACCCTGGTATATCTGATAGCTAGGTCTCTCTCCTAGTTTCTTATCTGTTTCAATCAATCACTGAATAAAATTAAGAATTATCAATTGATGTGTATAAACCTACTACAGAAATGAACTTTTGAAAGTACATATCGCATAATTTTATTTTACTTCCTTATTGTGGGTCATTGTAATTCGATTGCATTCTGTCTCAAAAATTAATTTGAGATTAATTTCACATGTTGTTCATATTTAATAACAATGCACTCATTGCCACCCAGCTGTGTCCAGCTCAGCTGACTTCCAAATTCCTGCCATAAATAACTGGATGGCAGAATGTATTTTGTAGCTTACAAGGCGAAGAAATTTCTCCAGGCTTTTGTTGGCATGAGTTGTGATTCTCATGGAAAAGCACAATATGTGGAAAATAATGAGGAAATCAAGATTCAATTAATACTGAATTTTTAAAAATGCCACTGCTAATATTAATATAAACAGTATCATTAGGGTCTGGTAGGATCAAAAGGAGACCTGTCTCCCTAGAAACACTCCCAGAACTCATACTTCTAGAGAGTTAATAGCCTATAATACAACCTGCTCATGCTCTTGATTAGTGTGTCAAAGACAATTAATCAAAATACAAAAATATTTTCTTGACAAAATAGAAACCTATACACAGTTAATATGATGGTTGTATTACTGAAATTTTACAGGAGGTTTTTTTCATGCATTTTGCTGCAGCCACAGGTGGAGGACTGGGAGATATAGCCTGGCCAGGCAAATTTGCGAAGTGAATGCAAAAGCCACATGTTTGAATGATGCCAGAATACAGCCCTGAATGTTTACTGCCAAGGCATTTGTAAAATGTGTTCCAAAGGATAAAAAAATCATAAATAAACGCAGCCTATGTAAATATTAGAATTTTCACTGAATGGATGTGTGGGTTTCTAAACACATTCAAACATGTGTGATCTCATTGACTTTAATGGCACTGTATCAGCATCGCTGAGGACGAAGTTGTGCACCATTCAAGGATCTCACTTTTGAAGATAATTGAAAATGTCCCTGAAGAGAAGGAAATGGGATTTCCCATTAGGAACTTTTAAAAATACAAAACATCACTTCATAGCATGTAGCTGGTTTTGTTATTGTTTCCTTTCTTATGCAAAGCAAATTTATAGGCACTTCACATAAAGAGCAACCAGAATGGAGTCAGTTTTATAGGAAGAAATAACTGAGATAATTATTTATTTCAGTGTTGGCTCAGAGATGGTATTTCCCTATTGGCAGTTTACTTAGACAAATTTGATTAACAGAATCTCTTAAAAGATCAGATGAACATTTATGAATCAGTTGTTTGATCACATATACTTCTGATCACACTTGATTCATGTGACTGGAACAGGCCCCAAAAAGTCAGAGGCCAGTCTGCAGGAGGGTGCAGTGGGGCTGTGCTTTCCTGATGCATTCTTCTCTAAACTGAATTTGCAGTCCCATCCACCTCAGGGTCCCTGGCATGGTAGCAGTGCCCAGCATGTGGCCTGGAGCTGGAGGCAAGCACTGCTCCATGTCCCGTGGGCAGCTCCATCCTCCATCACCAGCACCACTGCATCCACCTTGTCTTGCCGCCGAGCCATGCTCCTCTAGGGGAAAGACAGTGAAAGCCTGAGCTTTTTATTTGTGATTTTGCAGTGAATATGAAGGTTGGAATGTCCAAAATGCCCTTGGACTGAAAATAACGGATCCTGGCTCTCAGTGGCAGAGAAGTTGGACTATGAACATAGACGGGGCAAGTGCCAGTTTCTACACTGATGCACATCCAAATAAATTATTTGACTGGAGCATGGTTCTACTGATGATTTACGTTCAGTTATAGTCTCAGAAGTTCATGTTCTTTGTCTGAGAGTTTTGGGGGTTGAAGAGAGGACTATAATAGATTATTTGATCCTGCCAACTTTTTGGTGAGCTTTCTTTTCAAAGGTGCTGCGTTCCCACTGGCTTAACCCTTTTTTTGTGCTGGTTCTTTAGAGACAGACAGTCTTACTGCCTCTGAACACCTGTCACTGCCATGCCAAGCCATTCAGCATGCAGTTAAACCTCCCCCCTTGCAATTTTTATTTTTTTTGATTTTTTTTTACCCAGCAGGGAAGCACAATGGGAGAGACTTGGAGACAATACAAAATTCTAGTCGAGGCATTTGTTTCTTATTACATTCGCCCTTCCCAGCAACTTGAGTGGCAGCATGCCATGAATTAGGTCTGCTCAATAATTCAACCCCTTCATAATCAGAAGACAGCAGTTGGATCCGTGATGGATAATGGCCTCATGTCTGATGTCAATGTTAGGTCTCCCCAGTCTATCACCAGCCGCTGCGATCATCGATCATGACATTCTACTCACCTGCCTACTGCCATTGGCAAGCTGTAAGGGGCTTGCATTAAACTGAGGGTTGATTTCCTGGATCTAGATCCTTCATCAGCTGAGTCCTGCAGAGATATGCCATTTTGTTTGTCTAGTACAAGAGATGACCAAAGGCAACATAGAAGCAATGGGTCAAGCTTTGTCACCCCCTCTGCAGAAAATCCCTTCCAAATGCAGAGAAATTCAGCTAAAGCTTACAAAAGCTCTGTAGGTTTTGGTAATGGATAAAGCTGCTGAATTTCCTGAAAATATCAGTGTGTGTTTAAGAGTCAGACTTTTTCTCCAGTGCTCTTCAAGGTCCATATTGCCACAGTCACAGCATTTCCTAAGTCAGGATTCCCAGTCTGAGAAAAGAGATTTGTCAGATCAAGAAGCTACAAGTAACTGGCATAAGTATTATCCTGGTCTTTGGTATCTGAAACTTCCTGCTTTTGTCATGTGTGCTTTTTCATTTTATTTCCTTAGGAAAAGAGAATACAGGAAGCACAACCTACAAAGTCAACCATGGAAGATGCACAGACACAAGCAATCCCAAGCACTTTTAAAATTAACACAGTGGTGGTTGGATGGCTTTCACTGCTCAGGGCCACAGGCTCTGGTGACTGGGTGGGTACACAATACTTGGCTCCCGTCAGTGGTTCTTTCTTCCTGGGCTCAGGAAGAGCTCCCTGAGTTTGCTTGCTAACAACTTGCGTGCTACAAAAGCTACTTTCTGGCTCCCAAGTCTGGTATACCTCATCCCTGAATGCCCTGAAGATTTCCTGCCCAAAACCAGCCATTGAGTAACTCCTTGACAAAGGTCAGTTTTGGACATTTCCAAAAATGAAGAACAGTATTTAGCCACTCTTTGAGTCACACAGACCTGTTCCAAGAACTTATATCTGATGTTCCCTGTGTAATTTTCTCTGGTTTATGCTTTTATTTTATTTTAACGCTTTCTGGAACTAGAGTTGAACAGACGTCCCAAAAGGACTCATATATTTGACTATTGTTTGGTCTAGCTAGAAGTGAAAACTCTTTCTTGCAATTTTTTTTGAGGTTTGAACTGTTATTTTAGCTACACTGGTGATCAAAAGGCTGTTGAAATTTGTCAGAAAAAAAAGTGTTTCTTAAGGCAGCAATTCACTTATTCACCTGACGAGGGGAATCAAACCCAGGTGATCAATGGTCTTGTGCATTAAAACAACCTGTCTGTTTGTCTCTTTCTCCTGCTAATCATAAATGTCATTCTGAACCCCAAAACCTTTCTAACAAAAGTTTCAACTACAGATACAGATTTCCTTGAAAAGTTGTGGTTACAAGGAAACAGCATTGTCTGGTGAAAAACACTTAATTGAAAAGTTCCGATCCAGCCGTTGTTTTGACATCCTCTTCAAGCTCTGAAGGTTTGCAGGCAGTGAATCAGAAAGAAACGATGAAACACACATTTTATTTTGTCTTTTATTTTATTCAAGTTACAAAAAAACCCCCCACATTTAAACATGACAGTAATTATATATTTCATGTATTAGGCATTATTCTGAATGACAAGCCATAGCTTGGTTATTTAGATTTAATCTTATTTTTTAAACTCGCTTCATCTGGACTGTTGCTGAACAAAAATCTATTTTGCTTTCCTCTCTCTACGTTTTAAATAAATAAAAACAAAACCGAACAGAAAATATTCTGAGAAGGTCTGTGAGGAAATAAAATGGAAGAAGCTGCTGTTAGTGCAGCGTGTGTGTGTCACTGGAGGAGTCATTCCTACCCGTGTTACTTCATGCAGAGGTGTCGGCTCATGTGGGGAAGAAGAAGAACTGTGTCCCACAAGAGGGTACAAGCACCAGTGTGGTGGGACTCACACAGGTGCAACATCTGCCTGGACATTTTGGTGTGCCACCAGGCACTTGCCTGCCTCAGCAGAGTGGAGGGAAGAGTGACACTGCACCACAGCTTCGCTATTCCCAGGGCATGTAGTGAGCTGTGCTCACCTCCTGGACCAGCACCATGGATTGATGAAGCCCAGAAAGATTGTGGGTGCTGAGACATCCTCACTTCCACCATTTACAGGGATGGAGCATGCTGGCACCATTTGCTCTAGAGCCACACTCCACTTACTGCCTGTGAAACTACAAAAGGTGGGTAGCAAATCAACCCCAGAAGCATATTTAAACATGACTTTCAATAAGAAATTCAGAAATAGAAAATAAAGTCTTGATGAGGCTACATGGTGGTTGGCAAAAAATGGAGATTTAGTGGTTGTCCATCAATTTGTTTCTTTTATAAATGTATTAAAATGTATTAAAAAGACAGTAACTTGGAATAGGACTGGTAATCTCACCAGTTGTTTTCATGTTTATACCTGCTCTTTGGTGTTTAACATTTAGCTGAAATCTTTCAGGAATGTTATTATTCAACAGGTTCCTTATTCAGAGTTGATCATATCCTTATATTCTTTTTATTTTCTTTTTTTTTCTTTCTTTTTTTTCCCCTCCCCTTATAAAAAATTCTGATTGGAAGATGTCATTGAATGAAACAGAGCCCAATGATGTTAATCAGTAGCATTAGGGAAAAGGAGATTCCAAGAATTATACCTAGTGTCTTCTTGCCAGCCCTCTGGAGATCTTCCTACTGTGGTTTCCCCTTTGTCTTGGAAATTCCCCTTTTGAAGGCATGCTGGGTGCAGACATTTTCAGAAAATGCTGTCAGCACAACTCCTGCAGAGCTGGAGGATGAAGGGAGGGGGGAGGGAGAGTGTGGTAGGGGCCCAGGGAACTTTTGGTAAAATAGGTACATGGTAGAGTTGTAATATCAGCAGTGAGACCATTGTGAGCTTTGGGGAAAATGTTTCCATTTCCTAAGGTGAATATCAGAAAAAAATTATTTACTGTGATAGTGACAGAGCACTGGAACAGGCTGCCCAGAGAGGTTGTGGAGTCTTCTTCACTGGAGACATTCAAAACCCGCCTGGACACATTCCTGTGTGATGTACTCTAGGTGACCCTGCTCTGGCAGGGGGGTTGGACTAGATGATCTTTCGAGGTCCCTTCCAACCCCTGGGATTCTGTGATTCTATGATTCTATCACGGGTCACAACATTTAATAGCGTCACTGACATAATGAAAGATCAAATCAGCCCAATGTGCAAGGCTAGTTTGGGACAACCTACAACAAACCCCATTCCATTACACAAGCAGCAAGACCCAGAAGTCCATGGACAAGCTTCTTGCACAAAGCGAAAGAACAAGAACTTCCCTGTTGAGTAGAAGGGATGCAGGGACAAAAACATGCAGGCTGCAGGCTGAGCATGGTGCTGCGGGGCTTGGCTGTCCCACCACACACAAGTATGGGGAGGTGCAGCAAAGTCTTGTGCAGACTGGCTGTGTTAGCTGCCACACAGCTGTGTTAGGTAAGGTTCAGCTCAACACTGGAGAATCTACACTGAAGTGTTTGCACAGAGATGTTGACACCTGAGCTCAGAGGGTGGTTCAGTTGCCTCTGCAGAGACTTCTCATGTTTCTAACAGGATTCTGAGACATCAGCACAGAGGTGGCAGATGCAGTTCAGGACCTCCCGGTGCAGCACATAAAGGCCTGGAAGAATGCCTTGGAGCACCTAATCTGGCACTCAGCCCATGTCAACAACCTGGCCATATCCAAAGGTGCTCAACTTCCCAATACTGTCAAAAGATTCTAGAAAATTAGTTGGTTTGCCGAGAATGAGACCCTTGATGGCATGGACAGGCACTGACTGTATTGATGAGTTCTCTCTTATGGGGACCTTAGACACCCAGCTCTCATGTAGGTTAATAAATGTGGAGAGGTTAGTCTTCCAGTCCTCATACAATCAAGGAAAGCAAGAAACTAAAGTCTGTGCACATTAGAAGTACTCTGCCACCCTGAGCCAAGCTGCTGCTAGAAGCCTCCTCTACAGCAGCAAGACCCAAATTGTCATGAAATTAGCTAGAGTTGTTACTGACTCCACTGTTTCTCAGAGGCAGGTTCTTACCAGAGCATTTTAAATTCAAATCAAGGGAATGTATCCAGCAAAATTAACTCCCCACAAACACTAGATCTGGGCTGATCTAGCACTATCAGTATGTGCTGAACCAGACTTATTTCACTATGCACCAAGCACTGCATGAGGATTTTGATAAAACAGATTAATATTGAGTGCCTATAGTCCTCCTCCAACAGCACCTGCTCCCAGTGAGCCATCTCAGTGTGTTACAAAGGGACCCAGTACTGCTTCTAATCTGCTTCTTCTGCTGATGTTAAGAATGCACCTGACAGCCTGCACAGCTAGGCTGGGACTGTCTGGGTATCTTGTTGCCAGAAGCATGTCTCCTTCCAGGTACATTTTGTGCACACCAATACAACCAACATTGCCAGGATTTCTTTGGGAACAGCACCTTTTTTCCAAAATGGGCAATTACTGGCAGCAACTACAGAATATAAAAGACACCACCTGGAGTACTGTGTCCAGTTCTGGAGCCACCAGCATAAGGACGTGGATCTGTTGGAGTGAGTCCAGAGGAGGCTCATAAAGATGACCAGAGGTCTGGAGCATTTCTGCTATGAAGACAGGCTGAGAGAGTTGGGGTTGTTCAGCCTGGAGAAAAGAAAGTTCTGGGGAGACCTTATAATGGCCTTCCGGTTCTTGAAGGGGCCTACAGGAAAGCTGGGAAGGGATTTTTTACAAGGCCATGTAGTTATAGGACAAGGGGGAGTGGTTTTCAACTGGAAAAGAGTAGATTTAGTTTAGATATTAAGAAGAAATTGTTTTCTGTGAAGGTGATGAGACACTAGAACAGGTTTTCCAGTTGTGGATGCCCTCTCCCTGGAATGGGGCTTTGAGCAACCTGGTCTAGTGGGAGGTGTCCCTGCCCATGGCAGGTGGGTTGAAGCTAGATGATCTTTAAGGTCCCTTCCAACCAAAACCATTCTATGATTCTGTGACTGTCATTCTTGGAAGGATTACTCCTCTCTCTGGATCCTAGCCTAGGATCTCTGGACAGGCAGTTTTTCTTTCACCTTAGGTACTAGATTATGTCCCTCTACTACCCTCATTTTTGTTCAGCCACTTCAAGGCTTTTTTTGTCTATCAGCTGCTTGCCCTTGGTAGTGCCACAGTCTGATCTAGCACAGTGTTTTGAAAATAAGTCTCTGTTTTGGAAGTAGAAGAGGGGACAGAGTCCAAGAAGTTCCAGGAAGCACAGGTTTGTTTTGAGTCTTTGAAGGCAAAAAGCTAATATCCTGTGAAGTAATAAAAGGCTATTTTAAAGAAGCTCATCTCAGCTGGACTGTAAGCTGATTTATGAAAGCAGGTGCCAAGTGACTGTGTAGATGTTAGGGCAATGGCAAAGTGAATTTTCAACATTTATTATTGGCTTTGTGTTTTGGTTTGTTTGGGTTTTTTTTAGTTTGTTTTTGTTTTGTTGGGTTGTTTTTAATCTAGTCTATGCAGGAGTACTGTGCTAATAAGGGGTTTAAATGGATTTGAGAGGGAGTTCAGAATTCCTGTATAATTCAAAGGCATGCCAAGCCAGAAAACCTGCCAGTACTCTGAGAGCCAGTGTAAAGTTCAACAAACACTGAATATGCACAGAAAAGAAGAAAAATCCATTGTTAAGCAGCTGTTACACCTGCTGCAGTTGCATCTTTTCCTTATAATGTTTTTGCAGAGGCTGGGCCCATGACTTATGCCCATGGTGAGAGGTTGTGCTGCCTGTTTCTAAACATTTGCAAGGGGTGATGAAATTCTCTGTGATTTGGGCAGAGAAAAATGACTGTGCTACATTTCCAAATGATAGCTGAGCTCCCCTTTGCCAAGGTGAAAATGGCTCTGCAAAGAGCAGGGCAATGTCTCAACCAGCCTTAATTTCAACAATGCCACTTTGTTTGTTTTTCCTACATGGAGCTTATTTACTACATTTGTGTTACGGTAACACACGACAAACCCAGGCTTGGACTGTTGCTTTCCTATAGGTGCTTCACATATTTTGGACGAAATTATGATGCTCATGCCATGGAGCATGCAGTCCATGGGTGTGTTGGTTATGGACACATCTGGACCCTTCTCCAGCCAGGCCAGATATGTGAGCCAGTTGCAGGCAAGATGCTATAAAGCTGCTTTAGGACACATCAGATTTATGTCTCCTGTGGAGCACTGTCTGATGCCAGTGAGGCATCCAGTCCTGCACTGGCAGGCACAGATACTCCAGCTGGGTTTGTACCTACCCACAGAACATAACACAGGGTGAAAAGCAATCTGAGCACACATGCTGTCCTTTCTTTATGAAGAAATTATTCCGTTATTTCAATGCGTTCCCAAATCAGTACAAGAATGCCAGATCTAAGGCGTATTTTGAGAATGGAGGAGAACTGTGTGGCAGCTGACAGGCATAATGCCTTTGCTCAGCTCGTGTGAAAGCTCATGTGAAATTCTCTGTGAAAATAGAGGCACTGACCAGCTCAGGGCAGCTCAGCCTGCCTGCTAGCAGGAATGACCTTCCCAAAGTAAGGCCTTAACTACTGCTCGCCATCACTTTTCCCCTTACATTTAGGGGAAATGAAGTGAGCTGAGCTGGCTTGCTGGAGGAGGACATTTCTCCCACCTTGGAGCAGCCTCCATGAGCTAGAGGGGACATCCCAGTCACCCTCATATGCCCTTGCCCGGAACACTTCAGTGCAAAGCTGCACAGAGGTGATGATTTCGTGTCTCTCCGCCCCACATAGCTGCTTCTAGGTCCCAAAGAGGGATGTCTCATCTCCCCTCCATTTGTACTAGGGTCCCCCACTCAGGTAGGGTTGGTGCTCTCCGAGGGGGTGCGGCAGGACCAGAAGGCTCTGCAGGCAAGTGCCTCACTGCCTGTTACAGCTTCTACCAACTGGTGCTTCAGAAGGTAAAACTGGCAACTTGTGGCTCTGCAGGGTTTTTTTTTAGAGGATGGTCGCTCCTCCTTTAGAGAAATGCATCCTACAATTCCCACTGGTCTTCCTAAAAAACATCTGAATGACAACTATATAAACTGCTGGACTGCTTGCAAAAAAATAAAAAGCATTCCGCTTTTTCCTTGGTGCAACCATAACCTTTTTCTGTGACCTTGCCCTGCCCTGCAAGCTGTCAGACAGCTCCTGCCTGTTTTCATCAGGTCTGCAGCCTAATTTTTAGATCTGCAAGATTAGCGTCACTGGCAAGAACATTCAAAAGTGAACTAGGCAGGTGCTCAGTTTTTGACAATCTCAGCTGTAAAATTTCTGGCCCTGCGGCAGCAGAACAACCTCAATCCTCACTTCATTCTGACTGCAGCAATAACTGTACTCTTTTTTTCTTTTTTTTTTCTTTTTTTTTTTTTTTTTTTTTGCAATGAGGTCTTTTCCAAAGGAATTACTCCATAATAAATAATAAATGTATCAATTAAAATATTGTGTGCGTGCCTGAAAACCGTAGCACAGAGCACAGAGAAGAAAATCTCGGTTGGAAAACCCATTGCGGCACGAGTCAGCTATCCAGATAATGGAGCCTTCTAAGTATGCAGGACAAATAGCTATACGAACCATCTGGGACTCACTCAGCAGTGGGGAAAAGACTGTTAGATTTGCAAGATCAGCACGCAAGAGTGACTGCTGATCAGTCACTGCTGCTTTGCAGAGAAAACAAAGGCTTTAGCATTTAAGTTATTAATAGTTTTCATCTTGTCCAAGTGTTGCAGAATGTATTCGTTTCTTCAGACCATAAGTTCAAAATTTGTTAGATAATTTTCCAGATTGTGGTTTCATAGCAGGTTTAAGCTGATTCATCTACACTTGTCCCCATGTCTGTCCTGTGCCAGAATTACAGTCTGTGAAGTCCCTGGCTGTGCCACATCTGGCTGAGAAACAACCAAGTGTAAAACCCAGCAAAGCTCCTTTTCAGATGAAAGTTCCCTGACTTGCCTCATATCACAGCTGCAGGGACACTGCTGCTAGAACAAGAGGGCACATGCAGCTGGCAGCACATCTTCTGAGGTCAGCCTCCACTTAGGCCAATTTATTCTGATTGTGAGAGCTTAATCTAACTGTGCTGGGTGTTTCACCTTAGTATTACAATCGAATGGCAGAATAGCTAAAAGCAGTGACAATTTTAATCAATTACTAAATACGCTATTTCAGTTTAAACCTAATTATTCCTTCTAGCTGACTCTCACTTCCTGAATAAAATGATTGCAAAGAGCAATAAAGTAGTTAATGATTTTCTAATCAGACAGGTGAGATTTTGCACATTGTCCCCATGAGGTTGCAGTTTTCAACCACACACTGATACGTTTAGCAATGGCTAACCAAATGCCCAGATATTTAAAGTCGCAGCTCCTTGCAGAACCTCTTACGTCCCATGCTAATTTGGCTCAATCTGAGAAGCTGACCAAAGGCATTACTGTTTGGAAACATTTAATATAACTTGGCTGTGGAAAACCAGGAGTGAGATTCAACTCCAGACGAAGGAACCTGCATCTGGGTGTCAATAGGTAGGACCCTGCCTAAGTGCTGGGTGTCCAGGCTGGGGGATTATGGACGGTTTAGTTGTCTGCAGGAAAGAGTTCCTAACAACCTATTTGTTAGGAAATCTGTTAACATCAGTAGTTGATGTTAATCACACGGTAACGATCAGTGTATAAATTAGTTGCTGCTTTGCCAGGCTTGAAAATACCAGGTTTTTTCAGGGTCTGATTTTGCTGTCCTGTTCTCTGGGGTAACACCCTAACTTGAGCAAGGCCATTAGATTGAATAATGAGGTCCAATTAGAGATGTCGCAGAACTCACCTCCCAGCAGACTTTCAGTTGGGAAGGCTGGTCTGGGAGCCAAACCACCCTCTTCCTGAAAAGGTCAGTGTGTATCCCCAGTGACCTGTAATTTTATCTTGACTGATGGTCCTTCCAAAATTATTTCAGCAGCTGGAAAAGCTGAACATCTGGCCATGAAAACTTTTCTGAGAGTGCTGCCTTCTGGAAGCAATAAAGATGGACCAAAAGTAAGGCAAGTGTTTTGCTCTTTTTAATAAATTGCTCTTTCCAAATGATCGAGCCTGTTACTTGCTGTCTTTGTTTTAGAATGAGATGTTTCCCACTAAGGACTGTTTATGTAAGGCACTGACACATTGAGAAAACCTCACTGATTTCAAAATTACAAATGAAAAGGAACAAAACTGATGTAGTGATGGAAATTATGAGTAGTGTTATCTGCTGTCTTCTGAATTTCTCTCTCCAAGGCAGGCCAGTGCAATACATGAATTCAGGTCACATTTGGCAGGAGATGTAATTAGAAGCACATAGCATTGAAAAAAAAGAAGAGGTAGGGGCTAGTTAGCAGAAATACATCTTTACTGGGGAAGGATAATGATTAGCACACAGATGAATCAAAGCAAGTGCAAGGCAACCATGAGCCAATAAACTGAGATTAAAGCATCAAGGAGAGAAACTGGCTGAGCAGAATTGATCGGTGTGTGGGATTCAAATGTGCTTACAAGCCTAGGAAATCTCTAACAAAGCATAGCCCAAAGCTACCAAAATTCAGTTAGTACAGGGTTTTTTTATGCTTTCTGCCCTTTGCAAACGGCCTTAAAGGCCAGTTGTGGACACTTCTGTCACCTTAATATAAAAGAGAAATGTTGATTGTATTTCTGCTACTTTATTGATCACTTTTTTCAGAGCCACTTTTCCAGGAGTGGAAACAAGGGGAGAGGGAAGTCATCCTACTGGTGCACAGAACATGAGCAAGGAGAGGTCTGGTGCAGTGATACTCAGTGGAGGAGCATCCTGCCCAACATCCCCCGCCCGCTTGGCGGTGACGCCACAAGGGAGCACTAAGGCAGCCTCATATGGCAATTGAGGTACTTGAAAATCTGCAGTGACCCCAGCCACAGCTCTAAGGGAGCAGAACTACCCGTTTTGAAAGCAACCCTTATTATCATGTGCACCTTTAAACCTCCAGTCACCAAGGCCATTTGAATATATAATTATTTACATGGCATGGGAGGTTCCAGCCAAGGTCAGAGCAGTGGGCTGCTGTGGTGTCAACCACAGCATGAGCTATACCTTGCCTTCCTGCCTTCTCATTTACTTGGGATGGTATTTGATGGCAATTAATGGCATTCACCTTTAATTACGTGTTTATTTTTTGGGTAGCAGAATTAACAATAATTCCAATACTGAATTAAATCCTGAATCATTCATTCCTACTGTTGTTTTTTTCTTATTCAACGTGCAAATATAACTTTTCTCTCAATGGAGGGACTTTGAAATTCTGGACTTTTTTTTCTGTGAAAATTTTTTTATATCTTTGGCCTTTTTTGGCTATACTAGCCCTGGTCTATCCTAAACATACATGCACAGCTTGCTCAACAGGATCTAGACAGATTATTTTATGTTGAGGAAAAAAGGTAGGATCAATGTGTCACATAAAAAAAGGCCTTCAGACCAAATGTTCCAGGACTTGGAGCTCACAGTAGAAAAGATTATGAGCACGCACTGCTACTAAGGATATTCCCACTAGAAGAAAGAAGACATTACTAGGGCTGAATATGTAGACTACAAGATAAGCAGATCTTTTGGGACACAGAATTAAACTCTTGTGGGAGATAGAGAGGAAATAATAACCAGTCTGAAGCTTTCTTTTCTGTAGGAATTTGTTGCTTTATGGCAATTGCACTTAGCGCTTCTGCACTTAGCTGAGCACCCTCATGTTATTAGGACAAACTTCCCAGCTGCTCCAGCTCGGTGACTGCAGGTTGCCCTCTACTTTGCACTTGTTCTTGCAGTGGTGAAGTTGATCTGTAATGTAATAGACTACACAGGATGCTGTGAATCCAGATTTCTGAATCCTCTCATGTTAAAGGGACACTGTCAGTGTCAGATTTGCTGAACTGAAAAGGAGAGGGAGGGAGGCACCACCCCAGGTACTCTTTGATGGAAAAGAGTGATGGAGTGTATGAGCCTGGATGCTGCTGGGGAGCACAAAGACCTGATTGCAGTGCTCTGTTTTAGTTTGTCCTAGCAGACAACCGTCTTGATCACACCCACCTGGACACTTGTTAAAGAGCCCAATTTGGTTTTCATTTCTGATTTTGAAATTCCTGCTGTTTGTTTGGTGGTGGGTGGAAGATGCAAGCCAACAACAAAGGCACCTGACAAGCCAAGGGAAGAACAGGCATGGGGGAATGCAGGCAGGAGAGCCTGAAGTCCTTCTTCCATGCTCTGCTGATAGGAAGAGGCTGTGGGATGTTTAATCCTGTCACCAACTCCAGGAAGCTTGGTGATGGAGCTGAGGTACTGTCTGGGAAGAGCTGTTCTGGGTTGGAGATGACATTGTTTGGTGAAGCACGAAAGGAATGAAAAGTGCTTAGTGTCTAATATTAGCTTGGACTGATTTAATTCATCTCCAGAAGTGGCTGAATGCCTCTTGCCACTATTTGTGCTGTGCGGGGAGCTGCATAAGTCACTCTGTGCTTTCCCTCTTGTGACTGGGTAACAAATATTTACAAGAAGAGAATAACAAATGGTGAAGCATTTGATTTCAGGCATGAATTCTTAGATGAATGATCATTTATGCCGAAATTAGCAATGCTCACAAGGACAAAACAAACGAGCAAGGATTGTCCAAACAGAAATAACATTAATTGGAATAAGCCAAACTTAGCACTTGTATTAGTTAAAAAATTATTTTAATTTTTGTTCCTGCCACACAACCTTACTACCCTAAAGTAATTTATGTACTAACTGATCAAAATTCATCTCTTTCTTACAAAAATAGTTTATTATTTGTATAGCTACAGCAGTACTATTTCAGGTATTAAAATGTGGAGCTCAACCTACATGTGCTTTTGATTTGGAATTCATAAATAGCATTTATGGCATCTAGGATTGCAGAATTACATTGTTTTGGAAACATTAGGGCATTCTATGAGGCCGAGGACCATCTGGTTGTTCCCAGAGGCAGTCTTGCCCTCCAGGCTGGCTCTGTTGTGCACGCTCCCATTATTTTCAGTGGAGTGGCAGCTAAAGGAGACCGTGTAGCATGTCCCAGGGCCACGTGAGGGTCATCACTTCACAGCACTAAAGTAGTTAAGTATTCATTTATAGCCCACTTAAACCGTAAGTATTCCCAGATCAGACATATAACATTTTTAACAGGATACTGTATTCCTCTCCATAGATTGCACTCTTTGCTTTAAATACCTTAGGCTGCGCTTTCAGACAGCATCACGTTGTCCTGTGAAACTGTGAGGACGTGAGTACACTTATATGCACCTTTTGCACACCCACAAAAACACACACATTTTTTCTTGTGTAAATAGGATGGGTTTGCAAATAGGATCCAAATCAGCCTCTGGTGGGTCGACTCTCTCCTCACTGCAGAGGAAGCCCAAGGTGGATGTTGCTCCTGCCTCACGTGCCTCCACTGACTGCCTGAAGTTATGTACCAAGAGTTTAGGCTTCAAAGCACATAAAAATAACTCGCAGTGCAGTGAGTCTGAAGCCTTGCAGAATGAGTGCTCAGGAACACGTTTGCAGGCTGCTGCACAGAGCAGATAGGAGAGTGAGCTGTGGATTTTATTAATCAGGAATTTTCCTCCTTGATGTTTGAGCCCCATGGAAACTATGCCAGGTGCATCCAAAGGGTCTATGATTGCTGGGGAGAGTGCCTTGGCACCCACTGCTGTTTAAAGATAAAATCTCTGTCCTGGATTTGGAAATGTATATGTGTGTAGATCATCATGCAGGAACACCAAGGAACCAAAGCCACAGCATCTGCAACCCGATTCCTCTTGGCAATGGGCTTGACAGATTTTTGTAGCTTGAGAAGAGCATATATTCAGATGTGATATTTTAAGAGTCAGTCTTTCCTAAGGACAGCACTGACATTAACCTCTTGCCTGTAGACAAGTCACCCAATCCTGTAGCTGAATTTAGCCCCAGTGCCCAGTGACTTGCTAACTCTGACATACTTGTCTCTATATTAAGGCTAGGGCCTTGCCTGCCTTAAAATATACTTGTGACAGCCCATTTAATTAAAGTGACTCCCAAAAGACAGCTTATTAAGGAAGATCTGCTCAAAGCATCTATGAGAGAGGCAACTCTCTTTGCTATAGCTGAACTTCTCTACCTGTTTGCCTTGATCTGATACAGCTAATTCATATTTAGAGCACACCTGGATTCTCATGGCTTTAAATCCCAAATTTAACACTGGAAATCCAGCACAAGTTCTTTGGTGTTGGGTTCCAGACACTGGGCATGAAAAAGTTTTGCAGACTCTTGTGTAATGTCACCAAAACCCTTCCCATGTGCAGTTAGCTTTCAACTCCCTGGGGAAAAGGGTGGTAGAGCTGCCAAGCAGTGCAGGGTTTGAAGAGATGTCCTTCTGCCCCAGAGGTTCAGCTTCACCCTAAGCTCCTCTGCAGAGGACACCTCACTGTCCCAGACCCAGTGCCAATGCGACAATAAAGTCTGTGGTCAGATGGTAGAAAAGGATGTCAAAACTAAAAGTAATTGTGAAAAAAAGGAAAAAAAAAAAAAAAAGTGGTTGCTTTGGCTAAAAGTATGTTCTGCCTGACAGTGGTGGTGCCTTTTATCTGGATTAGACAGTGTATAAGGGATGGGATTACAGCCAAGATAAAACTGAGCTTACAGAAGTGATATTAACACCTTGTGTGCCTGCTTCACCATGATGTCTTACTTCAGGAAAAGTGTTGAGGGCATATTCTGGTGGTCAGTCCTCTTCTGGTGTTCCTGTTAAAACATGATACCTTTTGAACCATCATTTAGCTTAATTTCTTCATCTGTCCATTTTAGATTTGTTTAACTGGGCTTTAGTGAAGAGCAGAGACAGGCAGAAGATAAAATGTAAAAAACTGAATAAGACACCTCTTCTTCTGGCAGCCTGTTTCCTCAGATAACCCAGCTGAATAATTTGCTCAGGATTTTTTCAAAGCAGCACAGACTAGTAAAAATAAATTAGACCTCAGAAACCCTTTACCCTTCATGTCTTTGCAAAGCTTTCACATGTTACTTGTTTTGATTTTTCCTGCTTTCGATTTCAGTGTAATTTATAATCAAGAGGAATATACAAAATGGTTGACATTGGTCAGCAGGCTAATGGGTGTTACAGTACTGTCCTACTGTGTGTTGAGAACCTCAGATGAAGAGGCAGAGTATACAAAATCTCCTGTTTCATCTAAGGTAGAATAGTGAGTTTACACTCAGGAAAATTCATCAGATTATGGTTGAGTGAGCACTCACAATGATATTGCTTTAGATGGCTGCAGACTTTAATGAAAGCTTTACTTGCAGATTGTCTCTCTGTTTGGAAAAGCTGTTTGGGAGACAAATGCCCTGCAGTTGGAGATTTTGTTAATTTATTTTTGAACTTAGGAAATATTCAAGCACTCCTCTTTGTTTGTCCAAGAAGAAACGTGAATAAAGTGTTTCCTTGCTGAGATTAATTTTGAGCCTAGAACAACAGCTACGTGATGTTTCAAATGTTAAAAGTAAGTTGATGAAATCTAAGAAGGCAGTTCATGAAAGCCACAGTGAACTGCACAAGACTAGCTGGGGCCACTGGTGATGGAGAGGTGATGGCAGACCACACAAGGCTTCCCTACATAGCCCTTATTGGCCACTGCTTTACTCCATGTTGCAGATACAGGGAGCTTTTTGTCCGTGCTGACCACATTGTTCCCACCAGCTTTAGTTAGGGTACAGGGAGAGCAAAAAGAAGGTATGAAGCAAAACTGGAGCAATTAGAAGATGCTCCCAAGAAGAGCTCTGTGTTTCTGCACAGGCAGAACTGAGGCTTGTTACCAGCAGACACAAGGTGGAACAAGGGAACTCATCCTGGGAACTCGTACAAGTGAGCCTGCAGCTCTTATTCCCTTTCAGATTTTCTAGGTCTTTCACAACATACCTTTTCATGAGACTGCTAATAACTACCAAGGAATAGGGAGAATTATATGCAGCAGTGGATGTGACAGCCAGATACCTGCCTGGTGAAGAAAATGCATTTGAATTAGTGGCCTTTTGATTAAATCTGGGGTGCACTTGATACATTTTGTTTTAATTCTATTGTCAAAAAGGTGTGAGAAATCAGTCTATTTCCAACTATCAAATGTGAACTTCTCATAATTCTGTATTGAAACGATGAATTCTTCATTGGCTCACAAAATCACTTATTGATTAATTAATTCATAGAAACTGAAAACGTTTTGATAAAATATGGCTTCATCTTTAACTTTCTTGGGGTTCTTAGTTGTCATTTAAAAATATAATGTCTCCCAAAGAATGCAAGCATGCTGATATTTTCTCCTTTCTCTTTCATATAACAAAAAAGATTACTACACAATTTGTCTTCCCGTTTCATGACTGTTTCCTAGAGCACTCTTTCTTGGTGAGCTGAGAGGCATGATTCCTGACCTACCATCACCTCAAACCTTTCTTCAAGTGACCTGTGCTGTGGAGTGTTCTGACTTCAACTTCATGACCAACTTTGTTTTCCCCATCCCTATTTGTTATATTATTTAGATCTGACCCAGATTGTTTGTGTTGGTATTTTCATGGGCTTTTGTGCACAAAATATAACACACCTTGTCAGCCATGCATTGACTTCTTCTGTTGACTTTATGCTGAAGCCATATAAGAAAACACACACTTGCACATGCACATACAAGTCCACTGTTGAGCCAAAATTACATCATCCTTAATTATGACTGTAAGTGAAGTTCTCAAAGCTGGCAACTGTATTTTTTTCTAGTCCTTTATTAAACAGTTTCATTTTGAAGAACAGGATCACATGTCAAACATTATTTTTCTGAATTGACTCAATAGATTTTTTATTAGATAAATGTCTTACAAGAGAATTGTGAAAAGATGAGTGAGAATTGATGTTTTCTGCTGGGTCTGTTTTTCCTACCGAGACCATGTCACCACATTCACTTTCTATTTCACCTTCATCTGCATTTTGTGGTTACTATCAAAATACATCTGGGAGCCTTGCCAAATGCTTTGTAAGGGCCCATCCCTTGGACATAACCTCTGAGCTCTCTCTGCTCTCTGAGTTAGCTGCTTACAGTGACGTTCAACTTGAGATGCAAGTAAATAAATGCTGGGGACTGATTCTGTTTGGCATGCGGAAAGCCCCATAGGCTAAACACACACTGGAAATCCCACAGCTGCTGCAAGCTGAGGATGCCCAGGAAAGAGGGCCCAGCAGCTTCTTTGGAGGCAGGGACACCTTTATTCCCTGTCTGTCAGTCATCAATGGACTGCAAGGACAGAAGAAAGGTGTTACAACAGCAGCTTGTGCCTTTTGGTGCTTAGCTTGAAATGACATGTCCACAGCTTGCAGAGGTGCTGAGTCCCCCAGGCCAAGCAGCGTGAGCATGAAGCTTCAGGCAAGGCTCCCCTCATCCCACAGACACAGTCACTAATCAGGTTTGTACCATTCATAGCTGTCCATAATTGCTTTCTGCTCACAAGGTCACCTGTGGGCATCCTCAGAGCCCCAAAGCTCAACATCTCAGGCAGCCTGGCATCCTACCTCTGGGTGTACTCTGCATTGGAGAAGCAAATTTCCCCTGCAACAGAAAGCCTTAAAAATTATCTGCTCAGTGGAAGGTGTGCCTCAGGAGAACCTGAAAGTATTTAAAATTTAAATTTTCCTTTAAAATACCCAATACATATATATATACATCTCATTTTATGTATATATTTCACTTCTAATAGCATTTTCTTCTATTGTGTGGCAGTGAACGTGTTCCATTAATGTAAAATACATTTCTAATTTTTTTTTTTTGTAAAATCATTATTGACAACTTCTGAGTGGAACATTCATTTTATGTATTAGACATTTTGTGCTTGTTATAGCTAAACAACTGCTTTAATGAAAGAATGAAAACAAGCCATTCTTCTTTTATTCAAATCATCATATATTTTCCAGGTTGGGTCTATGGGTTGGAAAACTCTGTTATGGAAAATAAATTGTTTTAGTACACATCAAGTAGAAGCTGATGATAATTAGCAAACTAGACAAGTACTTTGACTTAGCTATTATATCATGACAGAATGTTGGATTATGCACTAATAATTGTATGGCAAAATAATATAGAAATAGCAAAAATAATATACAAAGCCTTATGTTGGCTGGAATTTGAGATGCCACAGCATCATACAAATGGTTTAAAACTAAATTTACTTTTTAATTTATTTTTTTATTATTTAAAAAACCAATTATGTTCATGGGAGATATTTTCAAGATCACTGTGATTTTGTGACTGAAGTGATAAACAATGCTTTTGTCAAAATGGCTTTTTCCCAGTGGGCAGCTATGCTGGCAGAACCACTCAGCCTGGTTTCACTCCCCAGGTGCCCAGGAAGTCTCGTGCACTCCCCAGCCTAGCTGAAGGTCCCAGCAGAGCAGCCCCATCACACTCCATCAGAGCCCATACCTGCCCCCCAAAACACTGAAGTGTTCCCTGAGGCAGGACTTTGTTTTTGTGAAGATGGCTACAGGCAATGGGTGGAAAGCACAGAAGACACCACAATATCCTATATTTGGGGAGATTAGTGGAGGCTGAAAAGAGTTGTGGGTTTCAGACACAATGAAAGCAAGACATAATACAGTGATATTAAAAGCTGACATGAGACAGTCATCCACTTCTGGAAGAGCCAGGCAAAGCTGAGTCATTTATCAGTGTGTGCATAAAAGCCAAGGAATTTCAGACGGGTGTGTTTCCACCTGTGCTGAGCGCCTGGTACTGGGACCACACCAATGCCCACCACTACACCCAGTGACTCATAGTGCGCTGGTACTGGCCAGGCAAATGCACACTGTGACAGTGCAGCTGATGCACCATGAACCCTACAATATGTCCTTCAATGTACACCTTCAGAAAATGTGCAAGGACTAAACCAGCCCAAACCCAACAGTTTTATATGAACCATTTTCTTTAGTTGTACTGATCTGTACACAGTTGTACTGTGATGGCCACCCTTGAAAGGCCTAAAATTTGCCAGAGTTTAGAATCTTGTTGTGGCAAACATTGAGTGTGTGCCATGGGGAAGACAAGTTTTGGCTCCAGACCTGCTGACACACTCAGAGCCCTCCTTCCAAAACAAGCCCTTGAGAAGGCAGGCGTTAGCTGGAGATGGCCACAGATTATTTTTAAGATAAGGATCAAATCAGTCTGAGTTCTGAGAATGTGGAGCTGGCTGAGAGCCTCCTTCTCCTATCTTTAGCCTTGCGTGAACTGCAGCTCAGCAAAACCCAAACCCCAGGAACATGATTGACAAGGTATACCAGTGACTGATGCCTACAGATGCACATTCCTTCTCAGTACGAATGGCTTCTGAAGTGGTTTTGCTAGCTGTGTAAACACAGGCACTGAGCATACTGAGATATTAAACTGCTGATGAGCACAATATCAGCACAGGATTTACTGGTAAAAAGGTATATGTTTCAGCCATGTCATTCCTTACATTTTATTTCTTGAAATTACAGGACCTTAGAGACAATATCCTGAATTTGTTCCAGTTCTAACTTGGTAAGCACTGGGAAAGTGAGGGCTGTAGATCTTGTTTCTGTCACAAAACTTGTTTCTCATTCAGAAAACCGGTGGAGTAACAGACAATGTCATTTGTCTTGTGAATGCACGTGTCTAGCAAGCTCCACCTTTAATCTTAGACCATGATCTGTTCACTCTGCAGCAATCTATGTTATAAGAATAGCTGTAGAGGAGATGTGGTATATTGTCCCCACCCCAAAAGTAGAAGAACTGTGAAATGGTTGTTCATCATAGGTGGAAAGTCTGTTCTTGGGCTGTGTGAGGTGTTCTTTGGTTGGCACTTCTCCTGGACATTTTCCCAGCCAGTTCTCCCAGAGGTGCTGGCCCAGTGGAGAGGAGCAGGGGCAGCAGCAAAAGCAACTCTTCTGGTGCCTGCCTCCAAACTTTTCTGGGAGAAGGAGGCAACTCAGACAACTACTGTAACTGAACCCTGAGAAATGAATCAATTTTGAAAGCACTGATAACCACAAGCAATCAGGAAAGGAACAGATTTTCAGCAGACAACTGAAGTCCACTGAAGGCAGTCAACAATTCCAGCCCCATGGGCATTTGTAGCCAGGCTGCATTTTTCTTTTACATTGCAGTCAACAGTGAAGGAAAACACAAAGCACTTCTATTCCTCTGTAAGTGATGTGTGCAATTCCTTTCTCAGTACAATGAGAAGAGAAGAGTAATGTGGCACCTGTGGCCATTCATGGCTGCAGGGGACTAATTAACCCCAGTGATTAACTGGTCTGCTTTGACATCTAGGCTGCTTCTCTTTGCTGCAGTCAATCACAGGAACATAAAATCTGTAAGGTCTGTTTAGAAATGTCCCTTTTTTGCTGTACTCAAACGGGAAAGGATGCTTCTGACACATCACCAAGCAAAAAAGTTTTCAGAGACCTTCCTCTGCAGAACTGGAAATGCCAGACCTCTCTGTTTCTCTCCCAGCTGCATCAACTGGCCATTTCTTCTCAATTAGGGAGAAGAAATCAGTTGGCATAGTCTCTTCCCTGTGCAACAGACTGAGAAATATCACATTATTTTTTCTGAATTAACTGAATGAGGCTGGAAAGATTCATTTCTTCTCAGCCTGCTCTGACAATGTAATTTGTTATGTGGCATTTAATTCTACAAGCTAGAATTAAAATAGGAAAATGCTGGGTGTCAGAAACTGTCTGCAATGCCCATGAAGGTCTCAGTGCCCTGAAGTACCACAACCCTGTGCTGGCCCTATGCACAACACCAGTTTGCTGCTAGACCAGTAAGACTGGGACAATGGGATATACATTATACCATTATTTTGTGAGTGGACAAGCGTTATTCCCATATATTTTTAGGGGTCTTTCTGTGATTATTGCCACCTACAGCAGTTAGCAGAGATGTCAGTGTTGCAAAGAATTACACACCAGGTATGCACTTAATCAAATGCCAATCTAAACCTCCCTTAGTCCAACATGATTCATCAATGGGTGAAGTGGTAGACAAAGGTTCAGGAGACCAGTATTTTGAGGCTTGCCATCAGGCAGGCTCAATTTCATACCCGTCTCTGTCTTCTGCATTGACTGTTGGGAATGGGACCATCCCTAGGGAGGGTCTGTACAGCATCTGGCACATCCTCCTCCCCAGCTCAGTTGTGCACATCTGTGTACTTGCACCATGTATAACCACGAAAACAGTCCTTCATAAATTGTAGGTAAAGCAGAGGAGAAAACATGGTCAGTTTTTTCTCTAGCTTTGCTTACCCAGTCTATCCTAAGCTGTAATATTGGTGCAGAAAAGTCACGCTCATGACTGAAAACTGCACTTTACATAACCTTATTTGAGAATTTCCTAATTCCTTCATGTTTTGCTTGAAAATATTGAGCAAAACTATTGAGCTCACAAATATTGTATCTTTTGGTCTTTCTCTATACTTGGATTTCATGCTGGCTATTGCAGCAGAACCTATTCCATGCTGAGTCCTTTGGACCAAATTTTGCATGGATTTACATAGCAAAATTCAAGTGACTTTCAAATGGTCCAGGATTCACTTGACTGTCTCTTTTAAAATTTACTCTGTTTAGGTAATATTACTACTAATATTAGAGACTGGTTGCAGTTACTAGGATCAAACATAGCTCAGGCAAGCACTGAACTTTGCAAACTGCTTTTCCATTTCCTTATTTTTTCCCCATCTTAAAATGTCTTATAACTGAAAAGAAGAAGTTGTGTGGGACCCTGGTAGGTCACCTGGCCATCCCTGCAGGCCCAAGTCAACTTGCCTCTATGTAAACCATTGCTGACACATGCTTATCTGACTTTGCATTGCTCCCTACAGAAGTGCTTCCTACTTTTCCAGACCATTTCATCCATTTGTCACACTCCTATTGAAGCCCAAGGCTTGCCTTCATAATGCTCACAGCTCCTCCTGGCTCCTCACCAGCTACCCATTAGTACACCTTCTCCATTTTACAGCATCTCAAGCATGGTAGAAAATGTGCCCTTGACCTTGGACAGACCTCTGGGCCTCCATTTGATACACTTTTTGGCTTGACACTAAACGTCTGGTAATTATTTCTTGAGAGTGGGTTTTCAATAATTCAGGCAGCAACCTTTAAGTTGCTCCAAGAACATGTTACTATAGCCTGCTTTGAAAAGTGTGAGGGGAAGTATGGGATCAAAGCCCCTACTACACTCACAGCCCTACCCAAGGGAATGTGTTATTGGACCTGATGGTCACAAATGCAAGTGAACTCTTCAAGGATGTCAAAGATAAAGGCAGCCTGGGCTGCAGTGATCGTGCACTGGTGCAGTTCACTGTCCTAAGGGATATAAGGCAGATGAAAAGCTTAGTCAGGACTCTAAATTTTAGGAAAGTAAACTTCCAGCTCTTCAAGGGGTTAGTAAGTAGGACCCCATGGGAAATGGCCCTCAGGGACAAGGGAGCAGAACAGAGCTGGCAGATATTTCAGGAGTCTTTCCATAGAGTGCAAGAGGTCTCAATCCCCAGGTGTAGGAAATTGGGCAAGGAAGGCAAGAGATCAGCATGGCTGAGTCAAGACCTGCTGGTCAAAGTAGAAGGCAAGATGGAAATATACAGGCAGTGGAAGTGGGGACAGGTATCATTGGAAGAGTATAGGGACATTGCCTGGGTGTGTAGAGACAAGGTCAGGAAGGTGAAGGCACAGCTGGAGCTGAACTTGGCAAGGGCTGTAAAGAAAAACAAGAGGGGCTTCTACAGGTGTGTATACCAGAAAAGGAAGATAAAGAAAGCATTACCCCCCTGATGAGCCACAATGGTGAAATGGTAACAACAGACAAGGAGAAGGCTGAGGTTCTCAACAACTTTTTTGCTTCAGTCTTCACTGACAACCCCTCTCCTCACAGCTCTCAAGTTGATGGCCCACAGAACAGAGACCAGGGAGACAAAGTCCCTCCTACCATACGTGAAGACAAGTTTTGTGACCATCTGAGGAACCTGAACATACACAAGTCCATGGGACCTGATGAGTTGCATTCCAGAGCCCTGAAGGAATTGGCTGATGTAGTTGCCAAGCCACTCTCTACGATATTTGAAAAGTCAAGGCAGTCAGGTGAAGTTCCTGGTGACTGGAAGAAAGGAAACATTATGCCCATTTTTAAAAAGGGAACTACCTGGGAACTACCAACCTGTCAGCCTCACCTTGTGCCTGGGAAGATCATGGAACAGATTGCCTAGAAGACATGCTAAGGGACATGGAGGACAGGGAGATGATTCAGGACAGCCAACATGGCTTTAATGGGGGCAAATCCTGCCTGACCAACCTAGTAGCTTTCTACAATGGAGTGACTGCATCAATGAATAAGGGAAGACCTGTGGATGTAATCTATCTGGACTTCTGCAAGGCCTTTGACACAGTCCCCCACAACATCCTTCTCTCTAAGTTGAAGAGATACCTTTTTGATGGGTGGACTGTTCAGTGAATAAGGAATTGGCTGCATGGTTGCATCCAGAGGGTAGTGGTCAGTGGCTTGATGTCCAGATGGAGAGGGGTGACAAGTGGTGTTCCTCAGGGGTCCGTACTGGGCCCAGTGTTGTTTATTATCTTCATTAAGAATACTGACAGTGGCAGTGAGAGCACCCTCAGCAAGTTTGCTGATGACACCAAGTTGGGTGCTGCCATCGATACGATGTTATCTAGAGGGACCTGGACAAGCTGGAGAAGTGGGCCCAGGTGAACCTCATGAGGTTCAACAAGGCCAAGCGCAGGGTTCTGCACCTGGGCTGGGACAACCAGAAATATGAATACAGGCTGGGGGAAGACATGCTAGAGAGCAGCCCTGTGGGAGAAGACCTTATTATTTTTTCCCCAAGTTGAGTCTGTTTTTCCCAGGACCTTAATCGGTGAAGAACCCTCCTTGTCCTTTGTCTCGACCCATGAGCTTCTAGTTGGCCTTTGTCCTCCTCATCCCAGTGTGTGTGTGTTTGGGGTGGAGTTGAGTGAGTGGCCATGGGGCTGTTCTTTGCTGTCGTGTTGGGCCCAAAACCACAACAACATATTAATCATTTGCTTCATTCTTGGTGCTCTCTGCTATAGTATCTGCTTGTTGGGCGATGACACCGAACTTCTCCTAACTGCCCGCTAGCCACCACACAACTTACAGACTGTGTTCTTCTTAGCTTTTATTTGTCTTGCAAGCTGTATTTTAGGACTTGATGTCTCTTTTCGTTCCTTGTCTTCAACCTTTGTAACTCGACTGAGTTTCTCCTTTCTGTGCAAGTTCTCTGCCAGACATTCCCAGGGAAGCTCTGAAGGGGACCCAGGATAGTCCAGTGGATGAAAACTAATGGACCACATTCTCTATATAATAATTCAACAGATTAGGACAGCTGTTACCCTGGCTCCCCTGAATAAATATACTTCGTTTACCCCTCTCTCGGTCTACTGAAGGACTTGCAAAGGTGTTCAAATCTATCTGTGAACCTGCCTCCAAGTTTGCAACCCTTCCTGCATTTACAGTTGAAAGCATTTTTTAGGAGGAAGGAGTGGGTTGCCTTTTACATGGAAAGCAGGATTTGGTGCTGGGAGGACAGTATTTCCAGAAGAGAAAGGAATTGTCTGTTTTCTTGGTCCTGGACCCCTGAAGACATAACAAAGGCTGGGAGGGTGAGCACCAGGCCACTATGGCCTGCCTGTGAGGCCATTAAGAAACAACCGGATGTGAAAAGATAAACCTGTAATGCTGCCAAGTTCAGCAAGACCTGTGGCATGATGAACTTCCCAGTCAGTAATCCATAAATTATTTTAGAACTGCCTGTGGTGGCTTTGCCCTGTTTTCCAGCATAGTAAGTCGTTACAGATGAGAAAAAGTGCAACCAGCTTGTCTCTCTTTTACCCTTTCTTTCTTTCTGGGACCAGTGAAAGTTTACTGAAGGTTGTGTGAGATCTAGGCACTGTGCTGTCCCTGTCTGGTGCAGGCTGTTGCAGTTTGCCCTGGTCTCATAGGTGCTGCCTCAATTTACAGCAGCCGAGAATTTGATCCTCTGCAATTTAGGACAATGTTGTCAGCTCGTGTGCATCCCAGCTGCCCAGTGCTGGGAAGGTACCCAGGGAGCCTGTCCCCAAGGGAGCACTGGTCCAGCAGAGGTGGCGGGGAGCCAGAAACCTTGGCAGATGCAGAGTGTTATGAACACCAATTCTGGAGTGTCTCTGTATTCCAGCTTTGGCAGAACAAGCTCAGGGCTGGTTTGTTTATTTAGGTGCAAAACCACATTTGACACTCCAGCTGTGTTGTGCTGTACCTCAGCTTCCCTGAGACTGATGGGTGGAAGAAAGCAGTAACTAGCTTGGAGCACACAGAGCCTAGGCCAAGTGACGAGAAGTAAGTCCTTCCAGACCTGAGCTGGCTACATGCAAAAACATTTTGCAGGGCACAGTGGGATCGTTGTGCAGTGATACCCCATCTGGCCCTGCAAAGAACTGGTTCCAGTCAGCTGAACATATTAATCTAGGCTAACACGCTTCCTAATAAGTCAAATACCAAATTGATTTGGCAAGTACCCACACTGGTGGATCTATATCCAGTGCATCTAGCTCATCCAGAGTTGATTGAAGAGCAGTATCTGAGAAATCTGAATTAACTGGACCTTAAATAAAATGAAAACACAACAAAATCTGAAAATAATAAAGTCTGACAGGTTTTTGGTCTTGTGAAAAGCATAAGTATTAGTTTTAAATACATTTTAGCTGCATTTTTCTTGTAAGATAATCTTTTGCTCCTGAAGTCAGAAATCAGCGTTTAACAAATAATGCATTATTTTACATTGATGGAACATATTCAATTGGGAATATAAAAATATTTTGCAAGCACTAAAGGATAAAGTCCTCGGAAGGAGGTAAAAATATAACATCATAGGCATTTTATAGAAGGCAAACAAAAGGGATTGGTCTTGTTCTAGGACCTGCAGGAAATTTTGTATGAAGCTGAGAGCAGCAAGTGAGGAGGCTTCTCAGATTCTTAGCATTTTCTGCCTTGCTTCATGTGGATGCATTATTTCTCGGATTACCATATAATACTTTGTTTTTCCAGACGATGAAGAGCTAATTCTCATTTAAACAAATGACTTTTCAGTCTTTATAAATTAGGAAGCAGGCAGTGTTTCCTCCAGCTGCTGTTCAGCAATTATGCCATTTGGAAATGGTACTCAGTGATGTGTGACAGTGTAATCCCTTTGGAGTATGGAAGCAGCTCGAGTCAGGTTTGATTAGAAATGCCCAGTTGACTGCCAGGGACACATTTCAAACAGGCTTATGCTGGATTGCTGATACAGTTATATGAACTGATCAGTCAAACATACTAATGACCTGATCTGCATTTGCAAAGCGAAACTGTGCATCTCTAAGCCCATTTTCTGGCCTAAAGAGTGCCACATGCCAAGTACATAAAAAGAAAAACAGTTCCTTGTGTGCCCTCAGAACAGTGAGGAATATTAATCCATGGAGCTCATCTGTACTTGCAGACTGTCAACTCAAAGTTTGGGACATCATTGTATGAGGAGCACATTTTAAATATTACGAAATTTATAACCATGAACTCTTCTGCGTACCCATAACATAAAACCATTCCAAGGATGAGGTCAGTCTTTTAAAACCTGTGCCAGAGCAGCTCAAAGTCTCTCCACTGACATGAAATCAAGCTCTAAACTTCATGTTGTTTTTCTACCTTTGCTGAGACAATGCACAACCAGACAGAGGAAATGTCATGAGGAGCGTTTCCTTGTGTTATCTCTCAAAATCATATACTCTATATAGCAATTTTCTTCTTAGAGGAAGAAACCTGAAAGGTACTTTCAAGGCCAAAAACAAAATTGGTGAGGATGTGAACAGCTGAAAAATGAAGCAGATTCCTAGTCAGACAATTGCCTGGGGATGCTGAAGCTGATGCGTGTGATTTCTTTCCTGAGCTGAACTCTGCTTTCCCAGATTCTCTCCAGCACAAATCCCACCAGGACCCTCTCAAAAGTCTGTGTGCAGCTAGTATAAAACCTGCCGGCCAGCCAAGAATGCACCTTGCAGAAAAGTAAACTTATGATAAGCTGCTGCTCTGTCCTGGCAAGCAGATATACCAGCTTTCCTTCTGCAGAGTTATAAAACTGATTGGATGTGTTTAGAAAGCTGGCGTGAGAGGACAGTAAACTGCACCAAAGCCATACCAAACAGAGCATGATGGAGAGATGGAAACAGAAATATGAATATAATAGAATGCGATTTAGAAATACATGTTTATCCATTTTATTTGTGCAAAGATCACCTTTACTCTGCCTCTATCAGAGGGATCAGTGCAGCTTCACATCATGGGAGGCAGGAAAGCTGGGTGCCTGTGTCCTATGGGAAGTGTGGTCCTGTGCCCTCCAGCAGTGACATCAAGCCAAGGAGCCTGACGAGCCTGTGCCAGCCCCGAAGATCATCCCATTGCCTAGCACAAGCCTTTCTGCACACTAAACCTATTGATTTCAAATAACTTTCCGCCAGCGTACAGATGCCAGGCCCTTTGGCTGTGGCACAGCTGTCACTGACTTTGCTTCCAGATGATCAGGAAGGGTGGCAAACCCAAGGTCCCACCAGCTGTCTTGTGGGGACTAGGGATGGCTTTTTACAAGCAGCACAGCTTCGCAGCTCTTCTAGCAGCCTCCCTGGGCAAAAAAGGGGAAAGATTTTGTTCCATGCTGTACAATAAGAAGTGCAGTGCATTATTACTAATATTATCTGGATCACAGTGAATTGTTTTCACTTTGCTAAATCTACAATATTGACATGGCATCAGACATATCCATTGGAAAAAAAAATCTGAGGGGAAGGATGGCAGGACTTATGGGGGGGGAGTTGTGTCTCCTTAACCTTGGTCCGCAGGTATGACAGTGCCCTGTCAACTTTACTTCCAACAGTTATATTCCTGATGGGCATTACTCACAGAAATTGCCCCAGCTATCACACTGCCTAGTCACACTCACTCATTTATAGTAATTTATTTGGAGAGCTGATGTGTGAGTTTACAGATATTTCCAAGAGCTGTTTTGGTTCGGTCCTCCCTCTTTAAAAAATTGTATCGTTTTTGTTTAATTGTTCTTGGAGGTAGGAGGCAGGAACAGGTTTTACCCCTTGCAGGGTGTGATACATGTCTGACAGAGCAATGTGAAAAGGCCCTGGGCTGAGTTATTCCAGGGCAAGTCCGGTTGATTAAAAATAAAAAATAAAAAAAAATTCATCATGAAGGTGAGTGAGGTATTTTTAGTCCATTAAGATGCTAGTAATGATTACTATATGAAAGAACTAATCTCCTCTGACAGGGTTTCAAACAACATGCCATGCAGCCCAGACCTTAGGCTCTGCAAAGCTGAATGTATTTATTCTCATGCGTATAAACTTTGTTTCTCTTTTGATGAAACTCCTCATATTTTCATCTGAAATCCCTTCTCAGAGGTGCAGTTATTCACAGTCTCGTTTACCAAGTTCCTTAGCTGAAAGGAGCAACAGCTTTGCCAAGAGTGTTCTCCCTCTTGCTTCCACATCAGAAGGATTTTAAGACACTGACCATATCTAAGATGGTCTTCCCTTGCTAAGCCACAGCAAGTTTTCCAGGGGCTTTTCAAGTCAGGTAGCAACAGTCCAACCCAAAAGGTATTTTTTTGAAAACTTGTATTATGTAAAACAGGAAAGTCACTCACCTTTGACGAATCCAGTCCAGCTTCCTCTCAGGCTGCTATTTAGTGATGAACAAAGGTGAAACCCACATTTCTCTACCCCACAATGAACATTTCAGGGCCACATACCTCTTCCAGTCCTGCTCAGGCTTGAAACTTGGAGCTTGAATAGCTGAATCTATCATTTGTACATGTCCCAAAACCACAAGAGATAAACATCTTCCTGATACTGCATAGCAGAGGCACTGCATCAGGGGGACCTTGAAATCTCCCAAAATGGAAAAGGGAGAGTGTATTTACTAGACTCAATACAAAGAAAAAAGGTTTGTCCTTTTGCCTCCTCCACCTTCAGATGCATCTCAGTTTGGACCAGCCACTGAATGGAAAGGTATCCTGGCTGCAGAACTCATCTTTCACACCTCCCCTTGCAAAGAAGAGAGACTAATGCTGTTTTTTTTCCCTTCTGTTGCAATTTACAGCCCACTAAAATATGAGAGGTCACCTTCTGAGAACTCCTACAGCTGGACTAGAGTGAGCACAGATGAAATAAAGATAGGAATTTTCTTTCTACTGCAACTACTTCTTTGTTCTGTTCTGCTTTTTATTTGTCTGCTTATTTCTTCCTTACATTTCCATTCCTTTTCTTCCCTCTGATACATGTTTGTCTTCAATCTTCCTTCTCACTTTGGTAGCAGGCTCTTTCTGGTAGAATTTCAGATTAGAGTTTCTTTCCTTAAGCACAAACACAAGTCACCACGCAGTCGTCCTGGTCTACATCTGTACTTGAAAGGTAGGCAGGAGCTGCTGCTGGTGCCTCATGGGAGATCAGGATTTCAGCATCCCTCTGCTTCACTTGAGCAGGCTGTTGGTGAGGAAGAGGAGAATCAGCAGCAGATGCAAGGCAAGTGGTGATGCTGCTGTGCTCATGGCACACAGCTGGAGCTACACTGTGGTAAGATCAACAGGGGAAGACCATGTGGCATGGTGTGCTACCTTAGGTGCTTTAAGGTGCTTCTAGTTGACATGTTCAAGTAATCTAGCTTTATTTATTCTTATTGCTCATTTTGCCTCTAATATCTTCTGATATACAAATGAAATTACAGTGGTAGACAAATTTTATGCACCTCAATTAACCACAGCTGATCTCACATGCACTCCAACAAACTTCCTTGCCCAGGAAGCCTTAGAAACACAAGTAAGTCTTGCTGAATCTGAGCAGCAGCAATGCAAGGGGGAAGAGAACAGCAAACCACTCACAAATAACACCTCTTTTTCCTATGCCCTGGGAAGGGAACTGTAGTGCCACAGATAACTTCTCACTGCAGAACACAGGGGTTCTAAGAGACTTGGTGGTGGCAGTGAACAGAAAATGCAGGTACTCAGCACTTGTCTGGTATTCATACCACAAAAAAGCCTCTCTTCCCTGTGACTCTGTTCCCAGCGGAACACTGGGCAAGGAGAGGTTTTTATACATTGAAGGTGCATATATATATTTCTGCTACATTTTTTTATGTCACATCTTGTTGTTACATTGTCTTACATTATGTTAAATTAGCTTACATAAGGGTAAACCATATTTTCACATTACATCCCCAGCCACTCTCTTGATACAGTCTTTTTTTCCTTTTCCCTTACTATCTGGAGATGTGCTAAAGTAGCAACTAAAAAGTGCAGTCAGGGCTAGACAGGTTTTGTTGTGCACTATGAGCAATCAAAGTAGGGGACAAGCCTGCACTTTGCTGTGAGATGTTAGGGCTCATTATCGGGGATGATGAAGGCAACAAGGAAATGAAAGAGCAGACAGCCCAGATCTACCAGGCTTTCAAGCCTGTTTTTCACCTTACAACAAGAAATAGTAGTGCCATTGCTCATCCTGGAAGGTGTCACAGCTTCTCTTTCCACCTGAAGTCTTCCTAAGCACAAGGGCACAGGCAAGATAGGAGCAAGGATAAGGCCCCACCTACACCTGAACATAACTCTCAAAACTAAAGTGCTGAGCACCTCAGCTGCATCTCAGCTGCACCCAGAGCAACTGAGATCTGTGTCATGCTGTGCATGGGGAACCCATAGAAAGTCCAACAGGGAGGGGGCAGCACTGCCCCTTGGGTCTTGGTGCCCTGTCCTCCTCACACAGCCCCTCAGCATCAGCAAGGTGCTGCAGGTACATTGGGATGTGTATCAGCATGAGAAAAAGGAGATGTGGAGGAACGACAATACTGCTAAACTTTGTTTTGAGGAACATGCAGCCAGATGGGAGCAGTGAAGGAGACTGCAGACCCCAGCCTGTCCTAGGACCTCACTTCTGCCCACTCACCCTCGCTGTTCCCCTGCAGCTCCAAAACAAGCTCCAAGCCCAAGAAGCTGGTGGTACCCTGGGATGCCACTTGAGACATTAGGGCAGCAGATCACTGATGTAGCCCATGAGTGTGATGTTTGTTGACTGACCAGGTGCCATCATCCTCCTCTCCTGCTGGCAGTGGCCGCAAAGCACTGCAGGGCAGCCTGCCCTCAGCTCCCAGGTGCAGCAGAGACTCACTGTTTCAGTTTGCACACTTCACACCTCCAGAAATCTACTTGGCAGTTAGTATAGGTTTTTTTATAGCTCCAAAACCTTCAAACTGTAACTGCTCTGAACCAACTGGCTTTACAGGTTTGTCTGATCTCATGTCAAAACCATGTGAAAATGCTGAGCTTTGTCAGGTCCCTCCAAACAAACAAAAAAACCCCACCCTATAACCCAAACTTTTAACTCACAAATGAACAGTTTCACCCTAAGTTAATAAATTTTATAGTGAAACTTGAAACCATGTCACTTTTGCATGGATTCATTAAAAAATATTTGTACAGCACCAATTACTTGTAACTGGTCTGTAAAGCTTGTCTTTATAATTTGGATTTCTCCACTGCTGAGTGAAGGGTACTTAAAATGAAAATGTAATACTTATACTAGCTTTTAAAATATATTTTTAGAAATTTAGCTAGTCATTAAGGATTTGGGGGCATGTAGGGTAATGAAGAACAAAGACAGCAAAAGAGGCAGCTGGGAGCTGCCTGGGGAGGAGCTGAAATGCTGGGAAGAGCACTAATGAGAGGTGGGCCAAAGAGTAGAGGGCCTGACTTCGCCCAGAGAAAACAAGGGAGAATAAAAATCCAGGATGGTTCTCCACAGTAACTTTTGACAAGAGAAAAGCCAAAAGTCTACTGCATCTAGCACAAAAGACAGTCTGGAAGATATTCTTTCTGCACTTCCAATGAAATCAGTAACTCTTTAATTCAATTGAAGAAAAACAGACAGCAGGATAAAGACTGTAAATGAAATGTTATCCTGAGGAACCTGAGCAGCTCCATTATTCATGGCTTCAGACCCAGCTTTCCTTGGAAAACATGGCCAGTGGTTCAGTTTTTATTGAAATGCCTCTGGAGCCAGAGGGCAGCACAGAGAGATAAATCTCCTGATAGAAGAAGAAGCCAGGTGACAGCAGCTTCCTTCATTTTGGGTGAGGGGCATTGTAAGGTGGTGCAGGCTTTCTTTTTGCTCAAGAAATACCTGTTGACCCTGCAGTGGAGAGTATCTTGTGCAGCAGTGCACAAGATTGAGGAATCCTATTCATAGACACAATGGAAGTATTTTGGGCAAACATCAGTGAGGGCTTTACTGTGCCTGCTCATGTGCCTGGGCAGACGATATGTCTCAGACATTGTGTTGTGCTTGCTGTTCTGCCTTGCTTTACCAGTCCCAAAAATCATTTGCATGAGAAGCTGCTGCAGCAGGAGGGAGTGGAGATGTGACTGCACCCCTGTGAAGATGGTGGAAGGTGTTCATACATGTTGCTACACAAACATCTCCAGCAGAGAAGAACTGCTGGCGTGCCCTGGGGTTTTGTCCAAGCTGCCCAGTGGAAAGGCTGCGGTACAGCCAGGGAAGAGGGACAAGAGGGTGGGAAGATTGGGACATGATGCTGGTGTGGAGACTTTGCCCTTGGACCTTGTGTCAGGGATTGGGACTCATCTCCACAGGGGATTACATGGTTGTCACCTGGTTGCACTGACAGGAAAAGAGTATTGTCACTCAGGGAAAGTCCTTCCATAGAGGAAACCCATGAGCTGCCTCAAAGATTTCACTTCTGAGAGGATGAAGAGCAGTTTCACCTCAGTGGACACAGTCCTGAGGCCAGAGGGCTATTGCAGGCCAACAGCTGCTTTCCTGTGCCCTCACGCGTGGCTCCAGCCAGCAAGCTCTGTTTGCCTGAGTGGCATCTGCTGCACTGGAGTTCTGCTAGCCAGATGTTGGCTTTGAGGTGGTGTCCTGGAAAACAGCCATGTTCTGACACACACATAGTTGAGGGGTGAGCACATCTTTCTCCAGGCATGCATAGGGAGCCTGATATGCAGATCTGTGCCCTGCCAGCTTGCTCTCTGCCAGCAGCACTGTGCCAAGGTCCCCCTTCACTCAGCCTCCAGGGAAAGGCAGGGGGATCTAGAAACTCTTAGAGGACAGGCACAGAAATGCCTTTTTGAAGACTTTGTGATGGTACTGGCTGTCAGGGGCAACAAGTAAGACACGGTGCTGGGCTGTACCAAGAAGCCTACAGGTGCCCAAATGCTTGACAGCGGTGCAGCCAGATTTTGGGAATGGTTTCCCAAATAAGCTTTTGTTTCATCTCAGACACAGCCATCAAATAGGATAAGCTCAAAATCAGAGATGAGCATGACAAACCCTTCCTAAGAGGTCCCAAGAACTCACACAGATGGAACCTGACCTCTAACCCCATCCTCTCTGCCAGCATGGCTTGTGCCACCATGGGCACAGTGTCTGCGAGGCCACTGCAGAGGACCATGAGAAATGTTCTTGACACAGGTGAAGAAAGCCTCCTCTGCCCTGCTCCCAGCTGCTGCACGGCAAAAACACCACATGAATGCACAGGATCTGGATCAGTACATGCCAGGCAAAACAAGTGCTGTAGTTTGGGCCCAACACGACAACAAAGAACCAGCCCCACGGCCCCTCACTCAACTGCCTCCACACACACACACACTGGGATGAGGAGGACAAAGGCCAACTAGAAGCTCATGGGTCGAGACAAAGGACAAGGAGGGTTCTTCATGGATTAAGGTCTCAACTTGGGGCAAAAATAATCATTTGATTTCACACTAATCAAACACACACAGGACACAGACAACACACAGAGCAGGGCTTGCATGTGTTACCCCACCCCTCCCATCTTCCAGGGCCCAAATCACTTTGTTCCCGGTTTCTCTCCCTTCTTCGCCTCAGCAGCACAGGGGGACAGGGGATGGGGTTTAGAGTCAGTTCACAGGCTGATGGCTCTTGCCACACCATCCTCCTCAGGAAGAAGGATTCCTTACAGTCCTTCCCTGCTTCCCCACCAGGTCCCTCCCATGGGAGTGAGCCCTCCACAAACCTCTCCTTCATGAGTCCTTTCCACAAGGTACAGTCCCTCCCTCAGGAACAAGCAGCTCCAGCTTGGGCTTCCCACAGAGTCATGGGCGGCTTCAGGAACAGTCACACCTCCTGGCACAGGGTCTTCCATGGCTGCATGATCCCAGTCCACTGGCAGCAAATCCAAGTTCACCCCTCCTGGTGCCTTCAGGGAACGATCCACCACATTCCTCCACGAATGCATGGGGACAGCTCTCACCATGGATTGCAGGGAAACTTCTGCTTGGGCACCTTCTTCCCCTCTTTCCTCACCAGTGATCGGATCTTCACCCCAGCACTACTACACCTGTCTACCTCAACTGTCTCTTACTGCTTGCTCTCTGCTCAGGTCTTATATCAGTTCTTTCATATGTTAATTGCACAGGTGCATCTATTGTCTCTCTAATGGCTCCCTGACTCGCCGGTTTTGGAGCTGGGGAGACTTCTCAGCTTCTTACTGGAGCCACCCCACTACTAAAACAGCCACCAAAACAAACCAGCACAGCAAGGCAGATCAGTAAGCCCTGTGCCCACACCAGAGGCCACAACCAAGGGCTGGGTTGGCTCTGAGATGCTCTGCCAGAGCTCTTGAGCATATCTGGGCTGGCTGAATGTGGAGCTTGCAACAACACCTGCACAGTGACAGGCATTTTTGTGGTTTCCTTTTGGAGGCAGAGGATACCCTTGTCTTGTGTGCAGCTGATGTCCTGAACTTTTGGTTGTTCAACAGTTAAAAAACACACTTCAGCCAGCTACAAAAACATACACTCTGCTCCTGTCCTCCTGCTCCCTGCTTCTTCTTTTAACTCATACCTTGCAAGTTCAAGGTACTTCTTATCTTCCTGAGCCCAGATTCCTCACTCTTTATATTTCCTCTGCTTGAAGAGGACATGAGGAAAATATGTCTCACCTGGACTCTGCTTGGCTTGCTATGCCCAGGTCTCCTTTGGAAGGGCAGCCAGCGTGGTTTAACCACCCTCTATCAGCCCTGCTCAGAAGGATGTATACACCATCCAGACAGCATATGGCAAATTCAGCCTACATGGCTTGGCAGCTCCACCACCTCAGCCTCCATGCAAGGGTTACACAGACAGAAAGATTTCCCAAATCACTGTGGGCAGCTTTGGTATGGTCATCTCACTGTCCTCCTGCACAAGCACTGTCCATGGACATTTGGGAATTGCAATAATGAGACTCATTTGGGAGGTAACCTCTTAAGTATTTACATAGTTCAGCTGTTCCAAAAATAGCAGCTTTTCTAGAATAAGCTGCTGCCTGAGCATGACTGGCCATAGCCAAGCCCTTCTAACTTATTAGCACTGAGCCAATTAAGTGTTGAAGGATGTGCATTAGCCACACAAGCCAGCACTGAAACTCACTGGTTTCCACATTGAAACGTTAAAGCTTTATGGTCTCTAATTGATGAGTGGGAGTTCATGAAGGATGTCAAGTGTTACTTTTGTTTGGCTGTGAGTCACCCTCAATGTTGGCAAGCATAATAAAAGCAGAGGAATGCATTAGGCACCAATTATTGTACTTCTTGCAGTAAAAGACTCTAATCGTGGGGATTGAGATGTTATAATGCCTGGGCAGACTGATGTCCTGGCAATTTGATCACTTTACTGCTAAGTGCTGTATCTCAAAGGCTGGCATTTCTGTGTATGTATGTATATCTTGCTAGGTCATGCACTTTGGGGGGGCAATATTTACTATTGCAAGCAATAGAATCACATGCAGTTCTCCACTTACCTCTGGGAATGAACTGCCTGGGGAAGTGGAGGAGTCACTATCCCTGGAGGTGTTTAAGGAAAGACTGGATGTGGCACTTAGTACCGTGGTCTAGCTGATACAGTGGTGATAGAGAGGTCATAGGCTGGACTTGATGATCTCAGAGGTCTTTTCCAGCCTCAATAATTCTGTGATTCTGTATGATGAGGACAGTAAAGCCTACTGAAAGTAAAGGTACCTATAAGTCCAGAGCTACCTACCTCCCCCATCTCTCCAGTGAGCAAACTGTACAGGTTTCCTTGCTACCACAGGAAGTCATTAAAGGGACTAAAAAATATACTATGCATCTGAATATGAGACCTTTTCTACAGTGATGTTTTAGCCTGTGGTGTAGCTGGATTGGTGGTCTCTGCATGGGCAAGCTGGGGGGATGCATAGGGATTATGTCAGTCTTTCACCTGTGCCAGATGTGATTCCTGCCATGCACAGCTGAACTGGCAAGACTCCTGCAGTTACAAGACCTGGGCTCATTATCTGTCCTGATGACTGGAGAGGCTAAATCCACATAATCACAAACAGCATTTCCTCCAAATCTCTTCTTTCTTATCTTTCCTTATGAGCTGAAATCATCAGATCCCCACTGACTGCTGCAGAAACTTTGATGATCAACTCCTTGACATTCCTTTGCATATCCCGCTTGCAAGGAGTTTTCTTCTGCCATGAAAGCTGGCACAATTGTTTCCCCCTGAAGAGTAATGCTCATGCAAGAGGACTAATGAGTGATTCTGAGGGTATTTTCCACTGAGTGTTCGCAGTCCTGAGCAGCTGATTGAGTAGGTTCAGTCTGTAATAAATGCTTTGCTCACCAACAGAGTCTAATCAGTAATAAATAACTGAACATAAATCCTCTTCAGCCAGAGCATCAATATTCAAGAATATAAATGTTTAATGCTGTTATTTTAATTTCATTTTACACATTGATTTATTTCAGCTTGCAGGAACAAAGTCAGAAACTAATTTAGCTAATGAGTTCTGTTAAGCTTTTCCTTTAAAAAGGCAATGGAAATAAGTTAGAGGAGGTCTGTTCATTTTCAAATGAAGAGGAATTTGCACTCAGAAGAAGAGGTATTTTGATCAAATCATAGTCAGCTGTCAGGGGCATTTAGGGACATATGGAAGAGGGTTTTTTTTGTTGTTTGTTTTTGTTGTTTTGTGTTTTTTTTTACATAAGGTACAAAGATTTGACATGAATGAATGAGCTGATTAAAATCTGCACGCTCTCTTTGCAGATACTGGCGCTGAGTTGCCAGTACAGTGATAGTAGTTAATCCCCAGTTACATCTATTTTAAAAGTCAATTTTAAACACATGTTCAGTGCTGATATATTTCTCTGTAGGTGGCTTTCTTTTAGCACAGTCTGTAGTTTACACCATTTCAGCCAATTTCCCTCTGGGATATCACTTTTCAAGCTCTTTATCTTGGTTAGGAAATTAAAACTCCTTATATGAACAGACTAACATTCAGAAATCATGTCCAGATCATTTTTAGTATAACACTAGCCCACATGAAGGCAGGAGCTAGACAAGGAAAACCAGGTGCAGCTATATCCTACCTTGTTATAAATAACAGGAAAAAATTACTTCTCTTCCAAGTAAGTGCGAAGTGTGTCCTTTAACCACACACCACAAGCCACATTTTTGCAGGTCTGTCTCCCTTTGGGGTAGTGAATCTCTCTCTGGAGATAGGTAGCACCTATTGGGGGAAGGGTGGGAGCTGGCAGCCTACTAGTTTTTGGTTGTCACCTCCCCATCTTCCCTCCTCTCCCTGCACTCTGTGCTCAGACATTTTGGCATTTGTGTGAGGGTAGGAAGGGACAGGTCCTGGTCATACCTCAAGTGCAAAGTCTTTTAAGAAGGGCTGAAGCAGGGAACCAATGCAGCAGTTTGGGAGCAGCTGGAGCTGCAGGTACCCCAATTAACCCAGACAGCAATAAGCAGAGCATTAAGCAAGTTCTTGAATTTAAGTTCTGAATATCCTTAAAGAAAATGATATTGAGAACACATTTCTATCTGAGCATTGCTTAAACAACCCCTTGCCAAGGCAGATCAGCACCCAGCCCAACTGAGCCATAAAGAGCTGTTACCCAAAACAAACCTACCACACACTTTGTACAGGTCTTACGGTTTCTACCACGCCTCTTCACTTTTACACTTTGACTGTTTGTGTTTTACTCAGCATGATAGTTTTAGACTGCTGCCATTTTTTCAATTTGGTTTTCATTTGCATTATGTTTTCATATGCATTATGTTTTGCCTAAGCAGGAAAAGTGTGATTTAAGCTCACATACTTACAAGTAAATTGAATTAAAAGGAGACAACAAATAAGGTTTCAATGGCAGATAATGAATCATGAATGACACACGTTCTCAACTGTGCTCTTCACGAAAGCCATCATAGTAGTTGTCTCAATATATTTTCAAGTGAAGGTACTCCAAAGCCATAAACAGCTTTCCCATTAAGACACATTCATTATAAATGCAAGTCCTATATATGAATACATTTCTTCAGTACCATTATTCTCTCTGGAAGAAACAGGAATTATAATTTATAGGACTGACACCAAGACAGGGAGATGAAGCTCGGTAACATTTAGCTCTTGCTCAGATACTTGTGAGGATTATTTTATGCCTGAAATGCTTGGTTATAACCCATAACTAGTGGAGGCTCCAGTCTCTGGTGTCTAGAACTGCTTTAAAGCAATTTTTAAAAACCCTACTTATTTTAATTTTAAATAGTCAGATTAAGATATAATAGAAATAAAAAATAAATGTTGGTGGTTCTATTCTTGTCATAAAACTACAGAGACAGGGAAGGACATTTTACTGGGGATGGCCTGGCCCCACAGTTGTAGTTAGAGCACTTGCCCTGCAAAGGACCTACCATGTTCATGATCTTGAGCAAATCTGTCCCTGCCCGTTATAGTTTCCCTGCCAGCATCCTTCTGTCTTGTCTATTTATTCTGCAAGTAGCCCTAGAGCTCAGGCTTTCTCTTGTTATTTGCTTGTACACAGTGGGATAATTTTAAGTGCCAGTAAGACCCTATACTTTTGATTGAGTTCAGCACTGAATTTCTGCCAGTGAAAGCTTCATGTCAGGGCTTAAATTTGGTGCCAAAATTAAAAGACAGGCTTTGCTCATCTTAAAGTTTAGTTCTCATCCCTACCCACTCCTCTATCTTCAGCAGGAAAAGAGTTGTATGACTAAGGCTCCTCTAAACTGCTTTTGTCCTTAGCTCTGTCAGCAACTTCATATGTGATCCTGGGGCTCTTTCCTGGTGCCAAGGCAGGGATGTGGATCCTTGCGGAGGGTTTTAGTAGGGTATGGTGAAGGACCCATGTGGGAGCTGTACATACTGACCTTTTGTTCTCCCTCCTAGGGATTGAGTCAGGGGAGACAGATCCCAACAAATAGTTGTAGAATAACTTTCACTGATGAAACTACTATCACTGATGGAATCCAAGCATGCCGACTTTTTGTCCCCCCTCTCATGGATGACACCTCCATGTGCAGCTACATGGTTGGGGCATGAGTGGGGACGCATGAGTCCCAGCGCTTTACTGAGGAAAAGAGGCTCTTCCAGATGTGCCACAGATTCTGTGCAGGTGTTCAAGCAACCCCTTCAGGGCTGCCTTCTCACATCAGGTGTATACATGGTCTTTGCTTGCATGTATCAGCTGCCACTTCTGTGGAGGCAGCCTGATCCACATGGATGGCATGTGTGGTGTTCTTGGACACTGTCAGGTGACTCTGGATGTCCTGAGTTTCTTAGTTCTTGCAGATTCAGCTCACACCCTCCTCAGCCCATGTTTCCTTCCCTGAACCTACTGTTTTCTGGTGTTTCCTCATCCACACCCACAGGTACCTACAGGCTCCCCTCACACAAGCCCACACTGAAGAGGTGTTTAGGGTGCTTTATGTCTTGGCACTTCCCCAGTTCATACAGCTCTTCAGAACTCTAAGGATGTCTAAAATGACATGACATGCACTTTTATTTGAAGAAACATTTCTTATTATAACTTCTTTTCTAGAAGTGGAACATGTCCTGAGGTGGAATTTGTAACACATTCATGATGATATCTGTGCTTTCACGTCCTCTGGGGAGTGAGATTCTGCCCATAACAGAAAGGAGAGAAAAGCGGAACTCTCTTGCCTTAGGAAACAAATAAAAGAAATACTATGAATTTTCCAGTATCTTTGCGAAAATATAGAATGAAATTTTATATGCAAAAGAGAATGTGCTGGGTATTTGCAAAAAATAGTGTATGTACTTTGCTTTTCATTTGTAATGAAAGTTACCAAACACATTTGTAAGAGTGTACATTTAAAAAAAAAATAAATTCCATTCAGAGTTTTCTTTTTCTATTCCTTTCAATTGATCCAAGTTCTGAGTCCCTAGTAATCAGAGCCCTGGAAAAGTGTTTTCTGTGTAAGTCAAGAGAATTTGATTGTAGTGGCAAACCTACCAGTTTATTATCTGTTTGTGATTTTTGAGCTTTCTTGGATTGTACCTGTTATTTACCTGCCCTTGCCCACTCCTTCCCCAGCTTGGACTCCTGGGCTGCTCAGTGAGGCCAGGGCTGTAATCTCTGCCCTGAGCCTGTGCACCCCAGCTGCCACCAGAAGGGACCTTCCTCCAAACACATCAGGTTTGTTAGGAAACTAGAAAGGCAACTAACACACATCTTTCTCAAAGGACAGGTAGAACTACAAAGCTGTAGAAATAGGAAAGCTTCATCCATGGAGCCAGTGCCAGAATCTCACATGCTCATCACCCAACTGTTTGGTCTAGGAGGAGAAGAAGCCTGTGCTGTCCTAACACTATGGTGAGGGACCTCCCCAGCACTGGTTGTTCACCAGGTCTGCTTCCCTCTCTGATTTATTCTCCTGCCCTGGCCCTTCTCAGAGCAGCTTGCAACTACAGCCATGCAGGGAAACAAACAAGAGATTGCAAAGAAGTATTTCCATCAGCCATCCCAAATCTTGCATTTCACTGGAGGCTTATTTTTCCAAAAGGAGGCATGACTAGGAGTACTGTATCACACAGGAGTGATTATAAGAAGAACAGAAAGGAAAGGTAATTCTCATTGATGGACATTTTTTTCTGGTGGTGACTTCACAATGGACATTTTTTCCTCATCCAAATCCAGCCATGTAGAGAACAGATACTCTCAGCTAACAATAATGGGAAATTTATTTGTATCAGCTTAATTTAGGAAATCATTAGTGACTTCAAAGTGTGACTCATAGTGATGCCCAGGAACCATGTCAGAGCAGAATACTAAAATCTTCAAAAACGAGGTTTAAAAATATACTTAACTTCACTGGGCAATTTCCTTCAGGCTTTCACATCTGAAATTTTGAAGTATAAAAAAGTTTCTTCCAAATAATAGGAGGAAAAGAATTTATTAAATTATTATATAGAAAGAGAGGATGTGTTGCAATTAAAGGAAGAAAAAGGCTACCTAAAAGCTAGAACAGAGGAATGTACATTCAAGTGTGTGTTGAGTAGCAATGCAAGAATTCACTAAGCTGACAATTAGCAATAATTAGTGCAGGGAACATCCAGCTGCAGAGGTCTTGGTTTTCAAAACTCTTGCTTGCTCGCTGAAGTTTAAGAGGCAAAGAATATTTGAAGAAAGTATATACAAAGAAAATTCAGAAAATATAAATAAGATCTGCCAAGATGCCTGGGAATGATGAGATGCTTATGGGGCTTTCTAATAACATCATGGGTTGGGCTGAAATACGTTACTCATTTGCTTGAAGTTAAACACATGCTTAAGTTCCTTGCCAAATGGAGACCTAAATAGTATCAATATAATATTGGCTGGAGCTTAAAAACCACCACCTGTGTGGCACACATTCCTGCACACCACTTTCTCCCTTTTTCCCCCTGTTAACCACAGTGCTGGCTGTGGTGAGCCTTGTGTCTGAAAACCCGTTGGCTGACCACAGTAAAGAGGCTGATATGAATCATCAGGTCTCCACAGGTTTTTATTCATCCCCAGGAAGAAGTTTGCAGCTCAGTTGATATTGATAAGTAATCACCAGGCTCACTGATAGATGGGAGGTGGATAGCTTTATAGCAACTGCAAAGCATTACAGTGGATAAGATTACTATAAACCATTGCTTCCTTTCTAATCCTTGCTCAATGTTTTATCACAATGAAAAGGTTCACCACTCAGCAATATTAAGATATAATTAACTCTTGTTACTAACATGGCACAGACCATAAATATTATGTGGTGTTCATACATTTCTAGATGACAAGCAGATTTAGAGATTTGAGCTGTGTGAAATTCTGTTTCTATCTCCTATTGCCTTAGTTTAAAGTCCCAGAAGATGTATTCCAGATGTGCTTTGCTAATATGATTATTTTATAAAAGTGCAGACAGATTTTAGGAGTAACACCCTGATTTTGCAATTTGCAGTCTCCATGAAGCTCTTTTTTAATTTATTTTTTAAATTTTTTTTAAATTTCCATCTAAGTTAATGGTTCTTTGGTCTTACATTAGTTTCATCCAATTGTCATAGATCACAAGAGACTTGTCATTCAGTGGCAACTGATCATTGAGTCATTTAGATTTCCAAGCCTCTTTATGCATTCATGCTGATTCAAAGGAAACACAATGAGTGCTTTAGGTGGAGTCTTGGAAGATTCCGTGAGGATTAATTATAAGTTAGCATGTCAAAAGTGATCAATGCAGTTTATAGAGGCTCTCTATTTTCACACACACATGTACACACATATCCATGAGGTGCATATTTTATATATTTGTTATTTATGTGTGTGTGCCTGTATAGACACAGCTGTGATGCATACTCTAATATTATAGATTCAGATTAAAGTTGAAGAGTGCAAAGGCTGAGATATCTTGTTTATATTTCATTTTATAGCTGATGGCTGGATGAGCATGAATTTTCCTTTTAGTTTGTATTTCTCCCCAAAGCATATTAAAAAAAAACCGTTTCCCTTCACTTTGAATGAGTCTAGTGCCCTCAAGTGAAACCACTGACTCATGCTCCTTCAAAAGCCTTTGGTGACCATTAATTCAGGAAACTACATGTAAGAGAAAATAGTTGGCTTGGCTGTCTTGGAGCAAGTTAAAATAAAAATCCTTGGTCATAGGACCATCTTCTCCTAACACATTCCCAGGACTGACTTTCTTTTTATTGGTTAGCTTGCAACATTGTAGCCAAGTTTCTTTTTCTATGCCTACTTTGTGGAATTAAAGCAAAGCTGCCATATCTTACACACCATGTCAAACCACTCACAGGTGGCTGCTGCAAAGGACTTCTACAGGGAATCCAGACAGATCATGTCTTCCAAGTCATACTTGATCTCTTTGATTTTCATCATTCATTTCCTAGGTCTTTGCCAGAATGGGGAAACTGAAATACACCTTTCATATTGCAGCATTACTCTAAAAAGTAATTAAAAATTCACAGGAGCTTAAAAAGATACATGACTACTCTTATAACAATGAAAATAATTTATCAGCTTCCTAGTTTGTATACCAGTTACAGTAGTATGCTTGTTTGAGTGCTGCAGTGGCTGTCCCAGTGGCCTGTGGTTTTCAGTTTGTTCTGCTCTCCTGTCCACAAGAAAAAGAGATTAAGAAGGAACAGTCAAGAATTATCCTTTATTCATAGGTCTTTTGTCCATCATTGCCCCACAATGAAAGGCAATGGGCACAAGCTGGAGCATAGGAGGTTCAAGTTAAACATATGGAAAAGCTTCTTCACTGTGAGACTGACAGAGCACTGGAACAGGCTGCCCAGAGAGGTTGTGGAGTCTCTTTCTCTGGAGACATTCAAAACCCTCCTGGATGTTCCTGTGTGGTCTGCTGTAGGTGATCCTGCTCTAGCAGGGGAGTTGATGATCTTCAGAAGTCCCTTCTAGCCCTGACCACTCTGTGACTCTGGCCTACTTGTTTCAGTGCTAAAACCACAGGTAGAAGCAGCTTTCCCATGTAAATCCTACACCACTTCCTAATTACTGGTGGCAGCAGCATCTTTCTCTCTGCTACTAGGACAGCAACACAGAGGTGTCAATTGAGAATGCCTCTCCTAAAACTAAAATGCCCTGAATATCCAATCCCATGTACTGTATCATGGAAGTTTGTTTAAAAAAAAAAAAAAATTTAATATTAAAAATTTTTGTTGTTGTTGTGGGTATTTTTTTTCATTTACTTCCCCCCACCCCCGAGTGTTTTTTTAATGTATTTCTTGAACTTCAGCACCTAGACAGCTATGCATATGTGGATTGATGCTTCAGGGACAGCTGGTAAAAACCACAATACTTTAGCTTATTATTTTTAATTCAATTAATAGAAACCAGACACCAGGCTTGAATTATCCCTTCTGCCTTTCATCACAAAGACAAGTATCTTAAGCAGAGATGGGCCATTATATATTCTCTGTGCATAGACCAGGGTGCCTAAAAATATCTTCAGCAGAGAAATATCATTGTAAAACCTTATTTCTTCCAGGCTATGTTTGTTTATTGGGTAACAACCCTCTCTGTAGAGTAGCTTGGTGGAATAAAATATACACATTCCATGAGCCCTAAAAGAAGACCAATACAAATGAACCTCTGCTGGCTCTGTCAGTATAGAAACACAGCAGTATGCAGCTCATGCCTCCAAAACCTACATCTTAAATACCTAAGAAAGACACAGGATTGCAACGACTGTAGGTAGAATAATCAGCACAGTCATGTCAAAGATGGTAATTCAATTTTTTTTCCATGCACTTACTATTTTTACTCAAACAATAGTTTGGTTTTCTTTCCTTTGTTTCTTCCCTCATGACTGACCCCAGAGAAAAACCTCGGGTTTTGTCTTAGGACATTCTGTGAGTGGGAATTATGCTGCCCGGCTTCAGACACTGATAACTGAGATGTTGACAGCAGACCCACTCACCCCAGTTCCCTTCATGCTCTGTTGAGGGGAACAAGCACATTGCAGTGAGCAATTCATTAGCCCTATTTTAAGCATTTGCTTTAGGTAGGCAAATCAAACATTCATATGGGTGAATTTTTTGCTCTGGAGTGAACCTAAATTACTAGCTCAGATGGGGACGTCTGTGCTGTATGTGGTTGTTGCTCTCTTTTGGCATCTGCTGCCATGAAAAGCTCCAGTCCAGGGTAGGAGCCACTCTGGTCTGATGCAGAATGGTCATTCATGTATCCTGAGTGTCTCCTGGGCCATGGGCTCACCACAGAGACACAGCACGTGTTGCTTGACCATTTTCTGCTAGCTAGTGGTTTGGGCTGAGAGAGGACTAGCTAATACTGGAAATGCTGAGGGGAGCGGTGGAGGAGAAACAACTTGCCAATGCCCATCTTATGTCTTCCCTTAGAAACTCAGACTTGTCATGTTTGTCTCCCTAGGCTGCCTTTTCTGTTGGGGAAGACATTACAAACTAAATAACAGAACAACTGGAACCATCCATGAACAGCTGCAATGACAGCAGTGGGCTACTTCCCAAGGGCTGCTTGAGAAATGCAAAGGAAAACCTTGCATTGCACTGCCAAATCTAGGAGAACATTTCTGAGAGACTGAAGCCATGATAGCTCACCCCGGTCACATAATCACATCCTTCCCTTCACTTACTCTTATTACATAGTGGTATGGGTTTGATTATTGTGTCAGCAAATACCCTACATCCTTGAAAAGGATGAGTATGACATGTTTGGAAATATGGAAAACGCCAATAGGTTAAACATAATTCACATAAAGCTAATAAAAAGAAAAAATAATTTACATATTAATCACAAAGTTCTCATCTGCGAAAAGACAGCAGGAAAATTGATCGCTCGCAACTACAGACTGAGAAAGCAGGCTGAAGAGTGAATTGAGCTCAAAGACAGGATGTGGCATGACTTTCATCACATGCAGACTGAATTTAAAAGCTCAGATTTGGTAGGGACAAATCCATTAGCCACAGTGCATCAGCTCTTGGTGGGTACATGGGGATTCCATAGCTGCTCTGAAGAAATTCACATTGACCCAGACAAAGAGCTGCTTATACACTGGTATCCGTGAGAAATCCCTTATAACCTTAGCAAGACAGACACACACTATGGTCATTTTTAAAATTACTAGATAAATTACAGGGTAAGAAGTCAAAGAGCAGCTCAGAAATACTAGTTGATCTTGTTCCTGATCATAATGGTTATTGTCTCCTTTATTAGAAACACTCTCAAAACAGATGGCAAGTGTTGTGTGGGTGAACTCAAACACACAGCTCTGGCAGCTGAACATTGCATTTGTGTATGTGCGTGCACACGTGTGTACATACACTGGGAAAAGGATGAGCTGAAATTAAAGGCTGCTTCAGGAATTAAGATTCTCAGGGAGGCTAATTACAGCAGACCGTTGCTAGTAAGCAGGTGTAATTCAGGGAAGTATATACACAAGTACTGTTACTACAACACCACCAACTGCTATGTGCAGTGCAAACCTCTGCAGATCATTCAGGCTTGATTGCAGAGAGATTGTCTATCTGTGGAATATTACTTATTTCATCATTTCAGAAAAAAAGGAGGAGTTCTTCACACACAAAAGGCAAAATAATGGAAGCTGGCCATGCTATCTGCTCTCCACTCATTCTCCTAATACCAACAGTGTCTGGCCATTTATAGTTTGAAATCTTAACTATTTCATCTGTTCCTGCCCTTGAAAAGCCATTACTGTAGCATTAGATCATGCACTCTTACTAGTTTATGAACCTCTCCTGAGTTTTTAACTGAAGTTTTCCATATGGATTCAGTGTCTCAGACTCCACAGTTGCTTGTTTTGTAAGCTCTGCTGAAAGCAGTCTGGCTGTTTCTGAGATGGGTGACTAAAATAAGGACCTTTTCTTCAGAACAGAAGAAAAAATATTATGATGACTTCTAAGAAGTGATTCCATGCCTTGTGTGGCCGTTTGACTCAGGTCCGACAACAATGCTCTCGATCCCCTCCCCCCCCCCACCCAGTCAGGGAAGGAGAGAGAGAACAGGAGAGAGACTTGGCTGGGTTGAAAACTAAACTACACAGCTTTAATTAAAACACTAATGAATCACACAAGAAAATATATACAATTATATACAGATATATTCAGATATGGGCAAAAGCCTCTCGCCTCCCCCCACCCCCAGCAACTCCCACAGCACTCCCCTGAACTGGGAAGAGTCCCGAGAAATCCCGGAGCCGCTGCTGGAGAAAGCAGAGAGTTATGAGGGTCAGGAGAGCTCGAGCCTAAGGGTCGGCGGTGATGGACGAGCAGAGTCCTCCCCTGACGCCGGCCATGGACGGAAGAGAGCGGCGAGAAGAAGGAGGAAGCTGTCTTCTAAGATCTCTGTCCTTCCTCTGAGCCTACGTAGATATATGGAATGGAATATCTTTGGCCAATTTTGCTGTCTGTCTAACTCAGCCTCCCACGGGGGGGGTCAGAGATCTCCCCATAGTGTCTGAGCCGGCAGAGTGAAGGTGTAACCTTGAAGCCTCAGTAGTTAGAAAAACATTCCACTGTCTTATCAGCCTAGCAGAACACACAGTTGCTAGTTACAAGAAAGCTTACTGAAGGAAAAAAAAAATCAGTGAAAAGAAAAATTGGCTTAATCCTGGCTCACACCAGGACATTCCACCCCTTATTCCATACCATATATTACATACAGGCTCTATACTTTACCAGCTGTCAAATTAAGGATTCTCTCCCAAAGTCAGATTACCTTGAGGTACATATTGTACTTTACCATCCTCCATCATCACACACCAGGTATGTCCAGGTCCCTGAGCAAAAGCAATACCCCTGACAGGTTTACCTTTGCCTGAAGCAGGATAGACCCAAACACTTTTACCCAGCAGATTTCTTTCACATACCACAGGGACTTTATCCCCATCTGTAGTATGCAACAGGTCTGACTGGGCAGGACCAGCCCGATTGATGGATCCCCTGGTATTAACTAACCAGGTGGCCTTTGCCAAATTTTTATCCCAGTTTTTGAAAGTTCCACCACCCATTGCCTTTAGGGTAGCCTTCAACAGACCATTGTACCTTTCAACTTTCCCTGAGGCCTGTGCATAGTATGGGATATGGTAGATCCATTCAATACCATGCTCTTTAGCCCAGTCAGTGACAAGACTGTTTTTGAAATGAGTCCCATTGTCTGACTCAATTCTCTCTGGAGTACCATGTCTCCACAAAATTTTCTTCTCAAGACCCAGAATAGTATTCCTGGCTGTGGCATGAGGCACAGGATATGTCTCCAACCATCCTGTACTTGTTTCCACCATTGTAAGCACATAACGCTTACCCTGGCGGCTCTGAGGAAGTGTGATGTAGTCAATTTGCCAGGCCTCTCCAAATCTGTACTTTGACCACCTCCCCTCATACCACAAAGGTTTCAACCGTTTTGCCTGCTTAATTGCAGCACATGTCTCACAGTCATGGATCACCTGTGCAATAGTGTCCATGGTTAAGTCCACCCCTCGGTCACGAGCCCATTTGTATGTTGCATCTCTGCCCTGATGACCTGAAGCATCATGGGCCCACCGAGCCAGAAAAAGCTCACCCTTGTGTTCCCAGTCTAAGTCTACTTGGAATACTTGGGCAGCCTCATCTGCTCTTTGGTTGTGTCGATGTTCCTCAGTGGCTCGACTCAGAGGCACGTGTGCATCCACATGACGCACTTTTACCTCCAGTTTTTCTATCCGAGCTGCAATGTCTTTCCACAGGTCAGCAACCCAAATAGGTTTACCCTTTCGCTGCCAGTTATTCTGCTGCCACTGTTTTAGCCAACCCCACAAGGCATTTGCTGCCATCCACGAGTCAGTGTAGAGGTAGAGTCTCGGCCACCCCTCTCGCTCAGCAATGTCCAAAGCCAGCTGGATGGCTTTTACCTCTGCAAACTGACTTGATTCACCTTCTCCTTCAGCTGCTTGTGCAACCAGTCGTGTAGGACTCCACACGGCAGCTTTCCACTTCCGGTGGTTCCCTACAAGACGACAGGAGCCATCGGTGAAAAGAGCAAATTGTTTCTCAGTCTCTGGTAGATGATCATATGGTGGAGCTTCTTGAGCTCGTCTCACCACTTCTTGTGGTGGCATTCCAAAGTGGGTGCCTTCTGGCCAGTTTGTAATTGCTTCCACAATACCTGGACGATTAGGTTTCCCTATTCGGGCTCTTTGGGTGATCAAAGCAGTCCATTTACTCCAAGTCACATCGGTGGCATGATGGACAGGAGAGAGGTTATTCTCGAACATGAATCTCAGCACCGGTAGCCTGGGCGCCAGAAAGAGCTGTGCTTCAGTGCCAATCACTTCTGAAGCGGCTCTAACTCCTTCATATGCTGCAAGTATCTCCTTCTCAGTTGTTGTGTAGTTGGCCTCGGAACCTCTGTAGCTCCGGCTCCAGAATCCCAGGGGTCGACCTCGAGTTTCCCCTGGTGCTTTCTGCCAGAGGCTCCAGTTGGGACCATTGTGTCCGGCTGCAGTGTAGAGCACGTTCTTGATGTCTGGCCCTGTTCGAACCGGTCCAAGGGCCATTGCCTGCGCAATCTCCTTCTTGATCTGCTCAAAAGCTTTCTGTTGGTCAGGACCCCATTTGAAATCATTCTTCTTTCTGATACCTCATAGAGAGGTTTCACAATTTCACTGTAACATGGAATATGCATTCTCCAGAAACCAACAGTCCCTAAAAAGGTTTGAGTGTCCTTTTTAGTTGATGGTGGGGCCATAGCTGTTACTTTGTTAATCACATCCATTGGGATCTGGCGACGACCATCTTGCCACTTGATTCCCAGGAACTGGATCTCTCGCGAAGGTCCCTTGACCTTGCTTCTTTTTACAGCAAAACCAGCATCCAGAAGAATGTGGATGATCTTTTTACCTTTCTCAAAAACTTCTTCTGATGTGTCACCCCACACAATTATGTCATCAATATACTGCAGGTGTTCTGGAGCTCCACCCTTCTCCAGTGCAGCATGGATCAGTCCATGGCAAATGGTTGAGCTGTGTTTCCACCCCTGGGGCAGTCGATTCCAGGTGTACTGGACTCCCCTCCAGGTGAAAGCAAACTGTGGCCTGCACTCTGGTGCTATAGGAATAGAGAAGAATGCATGAGCAATGTCAATAGTGGCATACCACTTAGTTGCTTTTGACTCCAACTCATACTGAAGCTCTAGCATGTCCGGTACAGCAGCACTAAGTGGTGGTGTCACTTCATTCAGGCCACGATAGTCCACTGTCAGCCTCCACTCGCCATCAGGCTTTCGCACTGGCCAGATAGGACTACTGAAGGGTGAATGAGTCCTGCTAATCACACCTTGGCTTTCCAATTGCCGAATCAGCTTATGAATGGGGATCACAGAGTCTCTGTTGGTGCGATACTGTCGTCTATGCACTGTTGAAGTGGCAATTGGCACCTGTTGGTCTTCAACCTCCAGCAACCCTACTACAGAAGGGTCATCTGAAAGGCCAGACAAAGTACGCAGCTGTTCAGTGTCCTCAGTCTCTACAGCTGCTATACCAAAGGCCCACCGGTACCCTTTTGGGTCACGGAAGTATCCTTTCTTGAGATAGTCTATGCCAAGGATGCACGGAGCACCTGGGCCAGTCACTATAGGGTGCGTTTGCCACTCCTTACCAGTGAGGCTCACACCGGCCTCCACAACAGTCAGTTGTTGAGAACCTCCTGTCACTCCAGAGATAGTGACAGGGTTTGTCCCTTTATGACTCGATGGCATTAGAGTGCACTGTGCACCAGTGTCCACCAAAGCTTTATATCTTTGTGGTTCTAATGTGCCAGGCCACCGAATCCACACAGTCCAATAAACTCGGTTGTCCCTCTCCTCCTCCTGGCTGGAGGCAGGGCATCCCTAGGGTTGAGCACTAGAGCTCGATGAACCATCCTGGTTGTTGACTGGTGCAACCTTCCTCTTGGAAGAACCAGCTCCTGGCTTTGTTCTGTTTAGAAGCTCTTGCACACGTAACTGGAGCATATCAGTGGGTTTCTTGTCCCAGACTCTCATGTCCTCTCTAAAATGATTTTTCAAGAGAGACCACAGGTGGCGTCGCAGTGAGTCCTGTCTTCCTTGCTGCTGTCTCGTAGCAGGACGTCTCTTCTTAATGGCTGCAACACGTGACCAGTTGTCTCTAGGAAGAGTCTGGAGTTTACTTCCATTTGGCATCTTATACTTCCTGTCAACCATTTTCTTAACGGCTGAGGTTTGGAAGTAAAGGGAATCAGAGAGGATGTCTCCATACTGTCGTGCTTTGACAGTTACTTCACGTACAGTTGGTCTTTCGTAACCTTCAAAACATCCCATGAAGGAGAATATATGGGCATGCGCTGCTGGTACAGCCTGAACAAACTTCCGGAACATTTGCATGTCACACTCAACATCATCAGGATCTGTGATTCCGTCGTTATTATAGATCACTTCTCGCACAGCAATCTCTCTCAAGTAGGTGATGGCTTTCTCGAGAGTGGGTGTTCTGCTTCGGCGCCATCCGATGTCACCCTTGTGGGGATATCTCTCTCTCACAGCTGAAAGAAGTCGGTCCCACAGGGTAGTAGTTCCTGTCTTACTACTAAGTGCTCTGTCAATACCAGCATCTCTGGCTAGGGATCCCAACTGCTTGGCTTCTCTCTCATCCACATTGTAGGTCTCAGCACCACTATCAAAGCATCGGAGCAGCCAAGGAAGGATTCCCTCACCATCAATGCGGGTGAAGTCCTTTCTCATGAGGCGCAGTTCTTTCATAGAGAAAGGGTGGGCGAGGTCATCGTCGTCATCTGATTGAGGAGGACCTGCTGTTCTTTTATTTGCTTGAGAGTGGCTTTGTTTTTTATCTGTCTGAGAGTGGCTTGGTTTTTTATCTGTCTGAGAGTGGTCTGGTTTTTTATCTGTCTGAGAGGTACCTGCTCCATCATCTGATTTAGAATCCTTCTGTTCCTCACCGTCAGCCTCTGTCTGAGAGGCACCTGCTCCATCAACTGTATTAGGATCCTCTTCTTCCTCACCCTCACTTTCTGCTGCTTTTGTCTTTGCCTTGCTCCTAGTCACAGGGTTAACTAGCTTGGTTCGCGATGGATCAGGCTTTTTCTTTGTAGAAGCAGTTGTTTTTGTAGCAGCAGGAGTGGTGGTATTGGCAGCAGTGGTGTTGGCAGCAGCAGTGGCAGCAACATTGCCTGTGGGGGAGTGGCAGTGAGCAGAACAACATCTGGCCCTACGCATCCACAATATATTATAAACATTCAGCAAAAACATCCCCACTGCAACCATGCTATTCACATCAAGAGCTGGGAGATTCAGCTTGAGAGAATATGGAGAGGTAAAATTGAACCAGCTATTGCTGTTACCAACATGGACCGTTCTATTCACTTTAGGAGTTGTACCAGTAGGACTAGCAGTGTAACCGTACACATACAGTGACCCCATAGAGAACAGTATCATCATCCCTAGGATCACTAGGCTGGTAATGATACGGTTGATTATGGCTACAGTTCTGTCAATAAACCACAAAAGAATCACAAGAGCAGCTACAAAGAGCAGAATGCCCTCAGCTACATACCACATGTACAATTGCAGGTTTGGAAAAAGATCCAATAGATTCATTGCAGCAAGTGTCTGTTCAGTTTTCAATCCGTCAGAACACTCAGCAGAATTATTGCTCATTGCTATCTGAGGGACTCCTACCCTCAGAGATGGAATTTTGGACACTCCCAATTGATGAAAATGTGTAATCTGGGCTTAAAATCAAGCCCCACGTTGGGCGCCAATTAAATTGTTGTGGCCGTTTGACTCAGGTCCGACAACAATGCTCTCGATCCCCTCCCCCCCCCCACCCAGTCAGGGAAGGAGAGAGAGAACAGGAGAGAGACTTGGCTGGGTTGAAAACTAAACTACACAGCTTTAATTAAAACACTAATGAATCACACAAGAAAATATATACAATTATATACAGATATATTCACACCAGGACACCTTGTAGGAGACTGAGACATTTAGCAAGTTGACATGTCCTCCCTAGTTTTAAGAATATCCATGTAATTTTAAGGCTTAGTTTTTCTACCAATACCTTTTTTGACAGAAGTATCATTCCAGTCCATCTTATATATGAGACTATCTAAAGAAAGCATCAGTCCGTCTAGGAAAAATGAGTCCACTTTTTTTTCCTTTGCCTAAGCATACCCTGCATGAACCAGTGCTTTTGAGGTAGGGGCAGCCAGTACACAGGGAAGCAAAGAGGAAGCTGAGAAGAGGCAAACCCTGCAACAAATCCAATATCCCTAGCATTAATACATAGATCCTCTGGTATAAGCAATGCATAAAGGTAGAAAGAAGAGCTTTCACTTCATACTGGCTAATATCACCAGTCAATTTTTATCCATCTCAGAGACTTGAGAGCCCAGAGAGCTGGCCTTTTCATGTGAATGCCAGCCATTCATGGTCATGACCTATGATACATGCAATACTTATTTTAATTTCAAGCAGACTTTTAAGGCATCTCTATCATTGCCCCAGGTACAGCCATAGTAACAAAGAGACATTTGAAGACCATTTTAAAATACAATCCTGATGACTCCTCCATTCCTTGTATTTTTTCACCTGATCAGAGAACAAGGAAGGGGAGAAGGCAGTCTGGAAGGCTGACTTTCTAACTATCACATTGAAGGGCAGGCATAATTCAGTAATTGCATTAGGTTTTAGAAGGCGTACAGACATTGACACAAATAGATGGGGGTTAGAAAATAACATATATTTCTTTAGTTGCCTGCAGAATGCATAAGTAAGTACCTGTATTGGCAGAGGTCAAAGGAAACTACTTCACATCCACTTTCTCTGTGATGGGATATAGTTTGCAGGGAGGGACTAAATTAAAGACCTTCAGGTTTATTAAGGACTCCTCATGCTGAAGAATGTCACAATCTCAGGTTTTCTCCAGCCTCAGTCTGTGGCCTGTGATTTGGCCCTAAAATACAAGATAGGCCAAGGTACTTCAGTAGTTATCATATTGAGAACAGTTGTTGCTTCGGGCACTGCTGACATAGATAACTATAGTCCAGCTTGTGGTTTGTTTAGGCAAATTAGGTCTATCTGATGCTGCATAAAATTCCATTGAGACAGTTTATTCAGCATAATGGCTAAATATGTGTAAGAGGATAACAGCAGAAAAGAACAAAGTTCATCAAAACCAGAGGTTATAGTCAGGAGCGTTTTTTTGTTTATGCTTAGAAGTGAGTCTAAAAAACATCTTGGCCAGGGTAATCCTTTTCCTCAAATATCCTCTAGCCTAAGCAGTCAGACACATCTTGAGCCAATATGAGGTTTAAAATTGGAGGACCAAAGTTTGCAACACTGCTCTACATTTGTGATGTCTAAAAGGGATCAGTGTTATTCTGAAAAGCTGGACACAATTCTGCAGGTGCAGAAATACCTACTTTTCACTACAGTTTACCCATTTAGCTCACTTTAGGGTTGGGGTTCCCACAGGATTTTAACACTGCTCTCAAGTCAAGTCCCTGAAGTAGACTCTGCTAGCAACTAGAGCAGTTAAAAAGTATTTTTCAAATACTTCCTAAATCTACGGCCCCAGTCTCTCAGAAGATCTGAGGGTGGGTACAGAGAAGAATTATGACTGAACACAGGAAATATTTTACTTCCCAAAACGTAGACAAAGAGTTTATGCAAATGCTGACACAGCCTGGAAAGGGATGAGGACTGTCTTTTAGTGCCCTGGAGCACTTGTCAGAGTGGAGTGTGAGGGTTGCTTAGCATCGAGGGGGCAGATGGTCCAGCTTTCTGGGAGATAACTTGATTTCCACCCACTTCCAATCCTAAACAGTACAAACTGGCCCTTCTGTCAGTGCAGCTGGCTGGTGAAAGCCTATGATACCTTTCAATGGGTCTCTGAGCCTCCCTGGGGAACAGGAAGGCTGTCCCAAAGCCAGCAAGCTCCATGGTGTTTGTGTCATTCACTGTGTCTGTATGGTGGGATCTAGTTGCTCAGCACTAGTTGAGTCTAGGGGCTGGTGGTGAGGAGGCAGGAAGATCAGTGGACATACTCAGTGCATCTCTTGGAAGAGATGAAGTAGAAAGAAGCTACTTGGATCCACAGCTTATTTTAACTAATCCCATATCATTTTATGCCTTGTCTGATACCAAACAAGTGTTTTGGACAGAGAATTTGGCATGTAAATCAGCACAGCCCTCAGCCAGGGTTGGGAGCCAAGAGGACACTGGCTGGAGAGCGGCCAAGTCTCAGCCCAGTCTGGTGGAGGTGCAGAAGAGCCAAGTTTTGGCTCTATCCAGCCAGCTGGAAATTTCCCACATGCCAGGAGCTTCCAGGGCAGTGGAGGATAATGGGACCTGCAGGATGGACCTCTCTCCTCAGATGTCACAGGGAGCTACAGGCAGTACAGACCATGGCCATGCTGGGTGCACAGACAGAGCTGTGTGTGAGTCTCAGGTGGCCCTTCCTCTCCTCTCCTGAGCAGAACTCAGCCACAGGGAGATGTCACCTATAGATTGCACAAGGTATAAGGCTATGGGGCATTGTGTTTCACATCTGCTTTCTATTCCTAAGCCTAACAGCTTTCTCCCAGACCTGCACATTTCAGAATGGATGGAGCTTCTTTACTTTGAAGGTGGCAGAGCACTGGAACAAGGTGCCCAGAGCAGATGTGGAGTCTCTGTCACTGGAGACACTCAAAACCCACCTGGATGCCCTCCTGTGCAGCCTGCTCTATGTGAACGTGCTCTGGCAGGTGAGTTGGAAAAGATGATATTCAGAGGTCCCTTCCAATCCCTAACACTCTGTGATTCTGTGGTTCTGTGATGCAGCTGTGACAGTGCAGGTGGGATGACTGAACTGCTGCCCCCAAAGACGACGACAGAGAGGGACATGCAGGTGAGGGGCCTGCAAAGATGGCAAGTTGGCTGGTGTCTACCTGCTCTGCTAGCCTTTTTTTGTCTCCCTTTAGCTTGAACAGCATAGATACCTCTGATTCTGTTACTTCACAATTTTCCTTGCTATCTGTAGCAAAGAGCATAAAACACAGATATAAGTCAAGCTCTGTGAGGACATCTGTGGCAGCACAAGCATGCCACAGATGGGACTCTTACAAATGCAGGGGGACTCTGATATTCATGTTTGTAATTCACTCCTGCATGATGAGATGTAGAAAATAACCTTTTATTTTATTCAAAGGCAGTTAGACACCTCCATCTTTTTGATCCCTAGGGGCCAGATTTGCTGCAGAGTTCAAGCAGCCTTCTGCCAGGAGCCTTGCCAGACAAGGATGCTGCAGAAGCCCTAGACCACGACCCACCAGGGAAGAGGTGTTTGAGGAGCTGGAATCAGGACCGTCATATTTTGGTAGCTGAAGTGGCCCAACAAGTGAGCCCAGCTCCTGCCTTCTGTTGGGAGGAGGTGTGAGAAACTGCTGGCCCCTCTGCAGCTGACCCAGCCAGGCTCTTGTGCTAGCACTGGTAGGTTTTAAAACCAAATCATTCTGATCAGAAGCATAGAAACTCAGTAAGGTGTGCTGGACCTGGCAACATCGCCAGTATGTTTCTTACAAAATTCATATAAAATCACTGAGAAAATGTCAGTGTATCATCTGAAAAATCTGCCTGAGACCCATCTGGGACTTCAAACTGGTATCTCCAAGTATTTATGGCTGTCAGTCTTCCCACAGGAGCTTCTGGCAACATCCCACCATGGGGCAGGAGGCTGAGCAGCACCACTTGCCATGTCCTCTGAGAGAGGCAGTGGCTCTGAGAGGCAGCAGCCACCTCCTCATCTGTTGCTAAGGGAACATGGGGAGACAAGCTATAATTATACCAACAAAATGTGAGAGACAGCCAGAGAGAGAGAGAGATGTGGAATGGGCATTTGTGATGGTTTCTTCTTTATTTTCAATTCATTTATTGCTTTGTAAATCACCAACAGAAGGAGTCCAAAACATTTCACGTGTTGGCAGATGACTGAGATGTAAGTAGAGCCTTTTGTGCAGAACCACCAGCATCTTCCCAAACACAATGAGCTGGGAAAAAGTGGTAAACCACAAAATGTGCTCCCGTCACCAGCATCTTCCCAAATGAAATGCACAGAATCAGAGAAGTTGAGGAAAAAAGGGACAAGGGGATGAAGTGTTCATGCAATATGAAATTATTTAGGGCTAAGTTGCACCTCCCAGAATAGGGGAGTCCCCTATTCTGAACACCAGCTTGTTTAGCTTTGCAGGGGGAACTGTGCTGTTTCAGCTAAGGCTTTTCTAGGAAGCAAACCTCTTAGGATGGAAAAACAGCCTGGAAATGGTATGGCACTTCCCACCCCACTGTCAGATCCCATCATCCATCCTGCAGTCCATCCTGCCCTGGCTCCTTGAGCCTGGGACAGTCTCACACCGTGGCCCTGACTGGCTCTTAGGCTTTAGGAGAAGGAGAGCAATCGGATCATACCATGGTGACTTGACCTGTTGCTGTCTCACTAGGGAATCCAGCAGAGTCATCCACTTCATTGAATAAACAATTTATTTCCCAATGTTTTTAATCACGATTCAGCAGTCCATACAATAACATGCTTATCTTTTGACCTAAAACCCCTTCTGGAAGAACACAGTCTGTTACTGTAAGCCTTACCCTTTGGAACCACTTAGTGCAAGTTACAGGGAGATACTCAATCTGGAAACAGACAGAATCACTCCCATGCAGATAGGTGCCTGGATGAGTAAAACAGTAGCAAAGAATATGCTAAAAGGAATGGAAAAAGAGAGAGAGGTTAGCAAGTAATTACATATATTTAACAATTAGCAGATTCAGCAGGACTTGCTGACTCAGAAGGCAATGCAGCTCACAAGAGTGGTGATGTGATCTGCACCTCACTAGGGACAGAGCAGCACTTCCACTGTTTGAGAGCAAATCACAGTTCCCTGCTGTATTTTTAAGAGAACAAACCACCACAGCAATTATTCCTTGGGCCCAGAAGTGGGGTAAGAGCCAGGTAATGCTGTTCACACAGTCTGAGCTCTGCTTAAGCCCTGACTGTGTTCAGGGTCAGTGCTGGGCAACCAGTCTTCTCTGTGCAGCAAAGGACAATGCACGTGGTGTCTACCAAAATGCTAGCCCGGCAAACACTTTTTGTTTTCCTAAAATCTTTGCTTCCTCTACATTGGTAAAATAGAGATGCTTTATCAGTATCATTCTGGTACTGCTGGGAAGGGGGTAAGGTTAGGGTAGTCTGGAAAAGTAAAAAATAAACACATAACTCCCCTCCCAAAGGATAATATGCAGCATCTGTTGAGTATTTGGTCAGATCAAACCTGGGATCAACAGGTACAGCCCTGCTGATTTTGCCCAAAATGTAGATGGCCCTCCAATATTGTCGTATGGCTATGTGCTCAGTACATGCATGTATGTCTGACAATAAACAAAAAAGGGCAAGTTCAGCTCTGCTCTAACTCTGTCAAACCAGGCAGCACTGCAGCAAGAAATCTGGCCCTACATGGCTACACTCCACTAAGAGTCAGGGTGCTTGCTACCGTCTGCTTCTCTTACTGTCAAACACATGCATTCATGCCCACACGTTACTTAATTGCTGACCTTAATGAAACATGTCAGTGCAATCGAGTTCTCTCAAATTCCTTTTAACACACCCATGCTAAATGCTTGGGGTAAAGCTATTCTAAACAGTTTGCATAATTTCATATATGCCATTCCCAAGAAACACTATGCATTTTAAACAATATGAACTGGGCCAGAGAGCTAATGAAGTTAAACAAGGCTGGCAAATTATGGTGAACTGGACATGATTTAGCAAATACATCCTGAAAGGGCAATATTTATGAAGGCAGAAATCTAGCTGCATAGACTGTGAAGACACTTTCTGCAAACAGATGATTGTGGTCCCCAGGATTTTGGCTCTCTGTCATGCCACTTGAAAAAAGACCTTTCCCTTCAAACCATTCCTCTACACTTTCAACCCTAAACTTGCCCTTCTCAACATGCAGGGAATTAAAGACTCCCAGTGAAAACTAATGCCACTTCCACAGGAAACACGTAATTTCTTTGGCCTTATTTGTCATCTCTGGGACTAAACAGTTCACATTCACTCAAGTACATACAAAATCAACTCTTTTCTCTGGCAAACCCTGCTTCTCACCCCCTTATCCCCAGCCTCCAAGGTTTTTACAGCTTGTTAGTTTCCCAAAGCCCTTAGGTCTGGTAGGGACTCCAGATCCCACCTGAATTTCCTGTAGTTTGAATTTTCCACACCCATTTGGCTTTTCCACGTGGGCTGCTCAGAGCAAGACAATCAGCCCATGTCTGAAACACATGAAATTTCAGCCTGGAGCCAGATGAGGCAGTTTTTGCTGGCAATCAGAGAAAACCCATCATCTTGGTGGGTTTGTGAGCACTTATGTGTGCCACCCTGCATACCCAGTGTTCAGCAAGGGGGGTGATGGGAATCATTGGTCTTCATCCCTTGTCTCAGGGAAAGCTCACGGGATGCTGGCAAGGAGATTATTTCACTTGACAGAAGACAAACACAGAAGAGCTGTTGAATGTTTGATATGATTTTATGTGCAAGACTTGTGAACAGGCTTAGGTTAAACGCAGAAGGGGAAACAACAGAGGCACAGGATGCTCGATGAGAGGGCTATAGACTTCTGGAGGGCCCTGGCTCCCCCAGGACAGCTGAAAGAGGACTGTAAGCAAAGAAGTCTCTGTCAGGGCACCAAGGCATGGGCCAATTCCTGGAGCAATGTCTACATAAGTGCAATGCAGATCCTGGCAGGAGGAAGACTAATGTACAAGTAGGGGAGGACATCCCTCCCTGGCAGCCTAGGGACAAGTGATTGCTCAGGAATGGAGAACCCTATGTAAGAAAACACATACAGATGTTTTTAGTGTTTTATCTAGACTGAAAAACTTCTTGTGCCCACTAGAGCAGAGAACAGTTGTCTTGGTTTGCTTTACTCTTTACACTCCTGGGGACTGATTGTCTGAAGCATCATTCATCACTAAAACAAGGGATGATAAACCTAGAGTGCCTTCTTAGCTGGTGATGGGAGATGTGTTCAAAGGGTGTTTCTCCTTCTCAGATCAATTCTGGCTATAGAGGAAAAAACCCCACACATTTTCCAGTGTGATGCTTACAGCTGTATCTGAAGGCCACTGGAAATAACTGAAGTCTTCCCCTTGATCTTGTAGGCTTTCTAAAACAAAAAGCCAACAACTGCTTCTCAAAGGCTCACATTTTCTCAGCAAGTATTTTTATTCTCCATCTTCCCAGTTACAAATACAATTCATTGTGCTAAATGGAGGCTGGTTTTAGGCATCTTGAGCCGTTTTGAGCAAAACAAGCCTAACACTGGTTCAGAAGAGTCACAGAGGAGAACAGATCAGAGAAGCATCCCTGCCCAAGCCAGAAACAAGTGTTATCCAGGATGGTCCTTTCCAACAGTTCTTCTGGCTGCAGTTACCAGACAAAGAGAGAAATTTTAGATATTGTTTCCTTGTGAGAGAAATGGAAGTTGCAACTGCATTTGTTCATTTATCTGCAGGGATAATAGCAATGGAAGTGCTACAGGAACCTATACAGATACAGACAGAGATCAAACAGAGGAGCAGCTGAGTACCTGACATGAGAAAACACTTCTGAACAGGGTAGTTTCTATCTTTTGAGTCAATACTCTGAGGAAAAGGACAGCTGAATGGTGACAAATGAAACATTTCTAACCTCTCTGAAACATCCCTCCCTAACCTCTTGTTCATATCCCACTGATCAAGGCCTCTGAAAAAATAAATCACCGTGTGCCACACCAAGAGTTTTCCTGCTCAGGAAGTGTTTATGCCTCTGATCAGCCTAGTAGAGCAAAACAGTGTTTTTGCAAGTAAGCTTAACTTAATGGTTAGACTTTCCAGATTGCTAAAAAAAGTGCTCGTCATTCAATCACGTTATGTTTCCAGGTACAGGCAGTCAACAGATGTAGGGCACCAGTTGACTGTGACCTAAGCAGCAAGACTATGTCATAGAAAAAGAGAAAGGTGCTTGCCATTTAGTAATCCCCTGCACAAAGTGATTCACTCCTTCCTTATAGGTAATGTTAAGCATTTGTTCTTACATCTTACAGAGAATAACTGGTGCATTGAGATACTGTTTTCAATATCCCCTGCAGCACAGAAGAGGTGAAGGGAAGGTGCTGTACCCATAGCTCTGCACTTCACTGCTGTGCTGCATTAACCCTCTGTGTGGCACTATGTTGGACAGAGAGACATCTCTCTCAGGGTCCAGCTGCCTTCGCAGATCCAGTGACAGCAAAGAGTGAGCCCCCATGGGGATGAGGTGGCTTTTGAGCAGCAGTGACCCTGTCACACAGCATGCAAGTGCATCTCTGTGATCCCCATCCATGCGCATGAGTTCCTCATTACTTCTAAACCTCAAAGACCCAGCCTGCAAACTTTCAGCATGACTAACCATCCTTGTTCACCCACTTCCTACCCCTGCAGTACCTTCATGCTAGAAGTCCAGCTGTTAACAACTGTGTTTGATATTTGCAATTTATTGCAAACCAAAGCTTAAACACCTGATAGATCCACCATGATGCATATGTTTGGGACCTGCAGATGGCAAAGGCCGTGTTCACTGCATGCTTGAGTGCATCACAGCTTCCATTGGACAGTCCAGCCCCCACAGCTTTCCCATGTTGGACAGCACTGCTTTTGTTCCAGACTGAGGCATGCTTAGTTGGCAGCAGTAAGAAAAACATCAGGACAAACTCTGGGTATATATTGCATATTTACGGACTGTACTGATGATTATTTATCTACACACACAACACACGTCCTGTTATTCGCAGAGGACTGTGTCTGTTTGGCAAAAAAGTACAAAACAAAACTAATTTTTGGAACAAAGCATGAATTTCTTTGTTTTGTTGTGTTTTGTGTTGGTTTTTTTTCTTCAGAAGCAGCTCAGACAGAAAAAAAAGCGGATGCCTGTTCTTGTACAGAAAATGAAAGAACCCTTCTTACAACCATCTTTCTAAAACTGCTTAGAGACTGACTTAAGCCAAGGCTGGCAATTGAGACCTCTCCTTTTGAAACTGTTGTGTCTCTTCATTGATTTGTTGTATTAACCTCCAGGTTTTCAGGAAAACTCCATGTCAATATAGCAGTATGTGCATGAAATGCCAGGTAAATAGCGTAGGAAGCCAGAGAAAGGAATTTACACTAGAAAACCTGCTTTCCTTCATAATGCAGGAGCATCTGTCCTAACTAGAGAGAAAGAGTGCAATAAAAAAAAGCAGAAACTTATCCTATGGCAGTTCTGGATCTGGGATTTAATTACTGCACATCCAAGCATGGATGAGGATTATCATAACTTCCAGTCATTTCCAAATGACTATGAGTTTGTATGCCTTGGGAAGAGGCAGGTTTTCATGTGTTACCTAACCTGGGATGTACATTTCTGTCCACAGCAGGTTGAGCAGGGGTGCTTCTTGGCATCCCAGGCTTGGGTCACATCATCATGGAAATACTGCTCAGATGATACTGTTGTCAAATTGTACACTCATTAAGAGGTGTTTTTGGAAGAATGAACAAAACACAAAAGTTGGCAGATCTCCCCAAAGGGCACCAGTGGTTCTAAAGCAAGTACATAGATGGATGTGAGTGTATACTTTCAAGACATACATACATCTAACTATGTGTGCACTAGGTATGTCTTGTATAACTGGAGGAGTTAGACAGATAGGAATGTCAGTAAACAAATGCTAAACACAGGCAGACAGCTGTTTCTGGAGAAAAATGTCCAGCATATTCACATAGAGAGAGAAGTTGACCAGCCTCAGAAGACAAGAAATGAATAATATTTGCCTTGAGCTGCATCAGACTTTCCAGCCTCTGCCATCTGTGCTGCCTTCAGGCGGGAAAGCAAAGCTAAGGCAGAATGGGTATAACACTGCAGTGCTGCCAAGTGGGTTCAGGCATTCAAAATCCAGAACAGGAACACAGGGCTCTCTAGACTACTTTTTTTTCCCAGTTAAAAAAAAAAAATAAAAAAAAAATTTAAAAATCAACCTCTCCATGGATCATTAGTGCCAAACTTCAGCCTCTCCTTGGATACATGGAGGAAATCAATCTCCAAGAGGGTATTTCACCTGAATTTCCCCCCTCAGCCTTCCTGAGGGTGATTTGGCCCCACATGGCTTTCCTAGACATCATACAGTCTAGTGATTCACTGATGAATGGGAACTAGGGGAATCCTGGTTCCATTTTTAGATCTTTACTCAGTACCAAACCTTTGAGGAGTCACTTGATCTTCACAGAGACCTCTCAGTCTAGGGACTGAGAATGGGGAGAGAAATGGGGAGAGAAAACCATCCAACACTCCTCTCGCAGAAAACCATAAAACCTGCTTTTCTAGATGGAGAAGAGCTGTACATTTCAGTTAAAGCGTGGTTCATCAGATGCATCTGACTGCTACCACACCAAATCCTGTATCAATAATTTAGAAGGCTCCCTCTTGCTTTATAGTCACTAAATGCAAGGGGCCTTGTTCGTTTATTGAGAGGTATGTTAATGTGATAATTGCAAATGAAAGGCCTCCTACTCCTAACAGTACTTCCTCATTTTCCTATTGAGGCATTTAAAACACAAAGTGTCTCTCTCATCTTCAAGTAACACTCCCTGAAAATAGGAAAAAAGATAAAACCCCACAACTAAGTTGGTTTTCGCATTATAATGGCTGCTATAATTGCATTTAAATGCAATACACTCTTACTGATTAGTTTGCACACAACTGAAACAAGAATGTAAATAAACACTTAATGAGAGTTTTATTTTGCTGTGCAATAATTGCTGTTCATCAGAGTATTGTGGTGGAGGTATATGTCAGCTGAACTGCTTTTCTTTATTGCAAAAATAGGAAAATGTAGTTTGTTTCTGTACAAGACTCTCTAAAGGCAGCACAGTCTGAGAGTTTCCATCAGGAGTCAAATAGATTCAAACACATTTTGGCATTCCAGCAGCCCCCTCCCACATTTAAGCTGCTATTCCCATGTGCCCATTACTAAATATAGCAGCAGTTCTTCAGATTGACAGGAGAGTTCCTGATCCTGGCTCCTGGGCTTTGCTCCATACACTCCTAATATGGTAGAGCACTGCAGGCAAGTGAGTGCTCGGGGAGGACTCGAGGGGGTAAACTGTGTCCGAAGGATTGTCCCTCCCCACGCCATGGGAAACTGAGCAGCAGCAGCCACCGAGAAGCTGGGTCTTAACCTTTTGGTGTCTTGGCTCCAGATCAGCTGCTGGCGAAGCCGCCTGGCGCCTCTCGAGAGAGCACGACTGTGCGACGCTGAATGACACCAACCTCCGGTGGACACCAGCAGAGAGCGTTCCCACGTGTCCCCCCATCTGTCACAGCAGCAATCCAGGATACAGAAACATCTGGTTAGGGCAAGAAGAGACAAAAAGCTGACTGTGTTTGCTGTGAATGTGTTTTAGGCTCATAAATGGGCATGTAAAGCAACATGGGGGTCACTTAATCACCCTCCCTATCCTAATTTTTATGAGCAAGATAAAGCTCGCATGCAGCTCTGGCTTGCACATCTCTGCAGGGCATTGAGATGGGGAGGCAATGGAGAGAGAGCTGGAGAGATTATTTCAGAGAGCAATAGTTGATTTAATCTATAACAATTTGCCAAAGTTTTTATTACTAATTTTAAAATCTTTCCTGCATGACTATATGAGTTTAGCAGGAGTCCCTCAAGTCACAGATCCTGGAACTTAATCAACAGAGCTACGGGGAAGAAATTTGCCTGTTTACAGAGGGCCAGCAAGTTTGCTTGAAAGAAAAGCTACAAATGTGGCACAGGCCTTTTGCTGCCCCTCATGCTCACAATGTGCATTTTTGCTCCAAAGACCATTCTCCAAATGGCCAAGCTGTTCATTAGCCAGCTCTGCTCCCTTTGCCATCAATCTGCAGACACCAGGGAGCTCTGAAAATACACTGCTTGGGAATTTCAGCCCCACGGTGGTGGTTTCCCAAACCATAAAAGCACCCTTCAGGCATGCAACAGGAAGCACTTGTTTACACACTCCTGGCTCTTTGGAGGTTTATATGGAAATACACTTTAAAAGCCTGTACTGCACAAAGGCCAGCTGAAACAGAGCTCATGATGGAAAAGACATGGAGAAGGAGACTTTAAAGCAGCAGCGAAGTGTAACCAGTTACCAGTACAAAAGTGAGGAAGAGAAGAATTAAGAACTTCTTTGGCACAAAATTAACTGGTTAGAAATGTGCAACTTATAGCACACTGCAGGCATTCTTAGACAGTCATGAATACCTCTCATTACTTCTTATCGCCTGGGGGGGGGGAGGGAAAGGAAACAAGGCACAGAAAATGGAAATAATTTATTCAGCTTGCAAGTTAGGAGACCAAACATCCCGAATTCTAAACTCTTTGGATAAAGGGCATCTTTAGCAGGGTCTAATGCTCAGGGGAACATATAAATCTTGAAAATATTTCTATCTTTGTGGCTACTATGGGTGGATAAGCTCTTGTAACTCTGGTGGGTAAAGGTGGATAGAAGTCCCTGCAGGAACACCTTGCAGCATGTTAAAGCTCCACTGAGGCTTAAGTGAGAGTTTTCATCTTTTTTATCTTTTTTTTTTCTTTTTTTTTTTTTTCCTTTTTTTTTCTGTGTTTCATTTCCACTATCAGTGATGTATGAAGGAAGCTAAAACTGCAGATAAATAGCAGTTCCTGTTGCTCAGGTTCCCTCAATACTGAACATGACAAATACACATTATTTATAGGCAGAACAAGCCAGTAGCTACAGTGTGTGTTTCTGCCACTATAAATTGAATAAATAGATTGCCCTACACCACTCTGCTAAGCCTCACTTCAGCAAACTCTGCTTTATACATTGATCCAACCTACCACTACTGTTCATAAACAATGTATCAAAAATGTGATCTAAAATACCAGTCTTCAGAAGGTAAACTGAAGTGGGCCACCAGGAAAAAGGTACAGATTGGAAGTATCGTTCTGAAACAAAATATTCTACCAATGGCTCTTGGAAATGCTCTCTGAGGGAAGATAATCACCTCATCTGTTTCAGTATAGTTTAGGTGTGCATTTAGGCAATTCAGAGCATCTAAGCAAGATAGTATGGACACATGGGAGGTTTTTGTTGATTATCATCTCAGCAAACTTCATTCATTGCACTGTCCGTCATCTCCTTTTCAGTCAAATGCTTGTCTACTCAAAATTGGTAGTAGGTCAGAAAAGCCTAGTTTGATATATCTATATAAACAGCATATCTAGATTTCATATTAAAGGCAACATTTTGTTGGGTTTTGAAAGTTTCTCTTCTTTAGATAAGATCTCACAAATGTGAAAATCAGTTTTTTTCATTTTTGCTCCCCCAAAAAACCCTAAGCCCAAACAAACAAATAGGAGGTAAAACAAGGTGGTGTTACCAAATCCGGCCTGCTATATTTTCTTCCAGGACCTAGGCTTAAGTTGGTAAGTACTTCAAATTGTTACCTGGAACTGCTCAAATCCCAAAATGGAGCTGATGAGGTAGATTAGATGAAGGGATCCCAGGAGCAGATAGAAGTAGGTGAAATACTGCTGATGCTCTCAGCAAGGCCAGGCAGCGCCCAGATTTTCTCCTAGAGGAAGCCTCACTAGGCTTCTCACTAGCATCTGCCAGCACCTTGCAACACCCTAACCTGAAGGTGAGACCACAAAATCCAAGGTCCGTCCAGTTGCGTGGGTGTTGTGTTGGAAGACACTGTCTGAAAAGTTCATTAGATGGGAAACTGAGAGCCAGCAGATTCCGGAAATACTAAAAAATGACCACTCCTTGGCAAAGGTGGGCTGTACAGTCGGGCTGTAACAGTGCAGTCACAACTTGTAGCCACATCTCATGTTGCTCCTCTTGCCCATCTCCTCACACCTTGCACCTCACACTCCCTCTTGCCAGATTCTCTGCCAGCTGATTCTCATCCAGCCCTCTGTATTGGCCAGGTTCAGGGGAAAAAAAGGGAAATTACACCATCTGGATCTGCTGAAAAAAAGTCATAGAGCAGAATGTCACCAGCATGCTTGATGGCACAGCAGCCAAACCACATCTGCTATGAGAACACTCAGCAGGAGCTGTGACAGAGTGGGTCTGGTGGGACACACCTCAGAGTTTACTGACAAGGGAAAAACTGAGCTAATGATCAAATCTTGCCAGATCCTGTCAGTGGAGGCACTGGGAATCTCCCTCCTTCATATTTGTTGGCAGAAGATGCAGAGTTAGCAATGACATTTTGATGTAATCTGTAGCACGAAGTCCTTCTCAGAGAGCAGTGACACCTCTTAAGTCCTAAATGTGATTGCAGGAGGGCAGAAGCAGCAGCTGAGCACTAAGCAGTGCTGCTGTGGCTCCATAGCTTCTCTCAAGCAAGAAGTCTTGCACTGAAGCAGTATTTAGAGGCTGATCAAGACATATTAAGCAGTGGCTGAGATGGAGGTTGCTCAACCATACTTCTGTAGCCAACTACAGTTCTCACCCACAGCAGGCCAAGGCATTAGCAGTATTCTCTCTCCTCTTAATGCACTCATCTTGCAGGCTCCAGTTCTCCTCACATCTCCATCTCCAACATAAAGCAAATCCTGTTAGCAGCATGGCCAGGGAGGCACACAGCTTGGGACAAGCTGAATACCTGATGCTTCATGCCCCTTCCCAAGCACCTGAGCCTACTAGATGAAGGCTGATTTGGGCAGCTGTTCACAGGGCCACTGCAAGAAAGACAAGCACCGATCCATTGTTTATGAAACTCCTGACTATTTTTACCTTTTAATTCCATTTCATCCCTACTGCTGAGGCATAAAAGGCACCCTGTGCAGAGCAGTCCTTGCTGGAGTGAAGACTTGAATACGCAAACTCCCACATTTGTGCCTTCGGATGCACTGACTGGCTTTTTCCATGCCAGAGACAAGCTCTCCTTGAAAATTAAGGTGATTCATTTCAATTCAATCTATACTAAGACATTTTAAAACCACTCATTTACCCTGCATCAAACAGACACTTAACACAGACACATTATTATTCTTTGTAACATACAGCACTCCTTGGTTCTTACTGGCCTTCTAGCTTAACTCCGAGAAGTTTTATGTTTTCTAATATTAGATGAATAATGTATTTTGTCACTTTTTCTTTTAGATTCTAAACCTTGAATTGCAGCAATATCATCTAAGTCAAGAAAGGGACTTGTGTGGACTTTCTTACACTGACACAGAAAGTACTCCTTGGCCAGCCTTGGATGTAAGAAATGGTCCTGCCAGATGGATATGGAGCCTGGCAGGTAACTTTGATGCATTAGGGACTTCCAGAGTGTGTTAGGGCAGATGAGCCATATTACATATAATGTAATCTATCTGGTTCCAGACAGGAAGGATTTAACCATTACTAATATGTGTAATTTCTCAGGGATATGTGTTCAGGGTGTCTTAGTCCCTCAGTTATTCTGAGTCTGGAAGATTTCCAAATTGCCAAATGCTCTTTCTACCCCTTCACATTAGATGAGACTTCTTAGAACCATGGAAAAGCACATAAATACTGGGATAAAAATCCTCAGCCCTCTATGAGGCTGGATACTGTGAACCCTGGCAACTCAGGTCTGTCCTGTGTGGAGGACAAAGGAGCACAAGGAAGACCATGGAACTTGCCCAAGGTAGTAGGCAAACTCCTTCTGTAGTAGCCCTTGCAGAATGCTTCCTCTCACGGCATAAGGCACATCTGGAGTGGCATGATGAGACTCCACACCAGTGCTGGCAATGCCATGAAGAAGGATGAAAGGGAACAAGGCTTCCAACACTGGCGAGCTCCAGCAAGGCTTTGCTGCTTTCACAAGGAAAATGTCATTTTGATTCAGCAAAGATGATGACCCGTTCTCCCTAGAGACCGTTCTCCCAAGGTTTGCCTTCCTGAAATATCTAGGTTGGGCATATTTTTTAACAAACTGGGCAATTACACTGACTGCAGGAGATGCAGAGGCTGCCAGTCAGCTCAAACACTTTGCAAACAAAGACTGAAGCTTCCCAATGCATTATTTATAAACTGCAGGCTGTAATGAGAGGTTGCCCAGTCTGGGGAGTGAAAGACATGGAGAAATCCAATAAGAGACTTGACAGATGAGTTCAGGTGGAGATTCCTGAGGCAGCAAGGGAGGAAAAGAAGAAGGAAGCTTTAAGGCTGCAGGTTTAGTTACGTGATGCCTGACAGGGAAAAGGAAGTGCTTTAACAAGTTCTAAGCACTATCCCAACAGAGGTTTTATTTCCTTCCCCCAAATTATTTGGATTGAAATGAACTTTCTATTATCCCTTGCGCCTTACACTCTCATCCCTGTCATTCATGAAAGCCACTTCTTCCACCTTTACACCTCCATTCCTGAGCAATTCCTACCCTTGCCTATGTGTATTCTAGTGACTTCATATGCTCCACCATGTCTCTGCCCTTCTTGTAGTAGCTGGTTTCACATCCTGCACAAGCAGGTTAGGTTCCTCTATTTTGTTGCCTAGGTGCCTAGTGTTTATGTGTGCAAATATTTCCATTGTTTCCCTGTGATCACAGCTGAGCTTGGGCAACAAAAACCTCAGTTGACATGGAAAACTGTTAATTTAGTTCACAAGTATGAGATGTGATTGATGAGGATAGATAATCCTGCTAGGAAAAAAAGAGAAAGGTGCCAGTTTGCTTTGTTACCATCTTAGGGATAAGTAGTTTCCTACATTTACAGCAGCAGCCAACAGTCTCACTTCTGGAGTTCACGGATGCAGGAAATCATTTTCTTTCCCATGCCTGCCAACAGGTTTCATTTTTGTCATGGAAAAAACAGCTGTGGAGACCAGGAATCAATAACCTGGCTTGCTTGGACTTTCACCCTCTGAGCTCCAGCCCTTACTGTAAAATATTAATTATGCAGCTGTGGCAGGTCCCCTTCCCCCACACCCATAGCACCATTAGTTCAAAGCCTACCCATCCCACTGGAGTGAGTCTGTAATGCTGTTTTGGGACAACAAGCAGCAGATGAGGTTTGTCTCTCTCATGGACTTTGAACCACAGTGTCCATACATGGACTCTGCTTTTTATTAAGAGGAGTACAGGACTACATGGTTTTTGCTATAAGAACTCATTTTGCATTCTTGATTTCAGAGGGAACACAAGTAGCAGTTGGATGTATGGTTGATATGATGCATTATTATTTGAGTAAGGAGCTGGAGCTCTGGGAATCATACTTAGTTTCTGCTTGTAGATAGGAAAGATTATTTAAAATTGTTCCCCTGTTGGATTTGGGCCAATGTCCTTTGACATAAAAAAAACCCAACAGAACAAAAATAAAAACAATAAAAACAATAATAATAATAATAATAATAATAATAATAATAATAATAATAATAATAATAATAACAAAAGCTTGCTGCAATGTTTGGATTGTTTGATACGTAGATGATTTAAATCCAATCCCAGTGAGAAGCTATGGTCTTGCTGCCTTGCATGAGAACTTAAAGCCTTAGTAAGCTCACCTCAGCCCCATAAGCAAACAATGCCTTCCTCTCAGCAAACTTAATATGTTCTTTATAACTGAGATATCAAAGGACAGTCCTCCAGCAGAGCTGAAGGTTGTCTGGTGAGCCGACCCTGGATGGTCCTGCCTTGGGAGCAGGGATTCTTATCCTGGATGAGGTGCTGGGCAGTGGGGCAGAGCCTGAGCCCTCAGCAGAGCTGTGCAAACGGCTCTCCAATTTCATCTGGAAAACTGAGTGCTGTTCCTCAAAGCCAATATCAAACACATGCAAAGCCTTATGCAAACAGTACTCAAAAGGAGTTGCGTGCATAACTAAGGGCTCTGAAAGAGTGTAAAGACAGGCTGGCCTGGTCTCAGCAGCCACCTGGGGCTGTAAATCAGGGTGACTCTACTCCCTCCTTGGCACAGGTGAACACCCTGACATCCTGCTGCTGGAGTTGTTGGAAAAGCAAGGAAACCACCATCCTTGGAAGAGCTGGGGAAACCTAGAAATGGGCACCCTGGGAACTCAAACCAAACAGCAACCCTGCTTTTAAAAAAACCCCTCTTTTCATCTGTGGGGTATCACTGTATTGCATTGGCAATAGTGAAACAGTGAAAAAAGAGCTAGGGCTGGCTGGAAGAATATTTTCAACAAAGAAACTCCTAAGGGAAAATCTTTTTTTTTTCTACGCATTGTGAACATTTTTGTGTGAAATTTAGTTTTCAGATTTTTTTTTTTAAACCTTATTCAAAAGTAAACCTTTCCATGACTGTTGACAAAAACCAAACAAACAAACAAACACCACCAACAAAAAAAACAAACACAAAAAACCCCAAACAAACCAACAACAGCAACAAAAAAAACCCACCACAAACAAACAATAAAAACCCCCCAAAACCCACAAAAAAACCAACAACAAAAAAACCCCACCAACAACCCACCTTCTGCTTAGGCTCACACACAAAACTTTCATGCCCATCACAACTAACTTGCTTCAGAAGGAGTGTAATCAAAACAACTGACATTTATTAGAGTGATCTCAAAAGTGGTTTTAATAGAAGTGCCTTTTGGCTAAGCTTTAGGCATTGATATAAATACCAATGATGCAATGAATGAAAAATAAAGCAATATGGGATTTCTGCTTGCTTTATTCTTCTCCCTGAAGAGAACTGGTATGAATACAGTGCTTTTCTATACCATGCTACAGATATGACATTTGTCAGCTGTAATAATTGTTTCCCCTTAGCATATGAAAAAAACCCAACATAACTGAGGCTCTAAGGACCAGAGCACTATTTTTAATCTGCGTTTAATTAGATGAATCGGTGTAACTGCATAGCAAAGAAAGTAAATTATTACTTTAACCAGAGGTTTAAGCTTTATTTGGCTCAGTTTTAAAGTCCATTCTCATGTGTTTTTCAAAGTGTGCCACAAAAGCATTAAAATGGTTTTCCACAGACTACACAAGATGTCCATTACACATAAAAAATGGGAAAAGCAACTTAAATTTGCACTATATCCATTAGCTACAAGAACAAGAAAATTGAGTGATTTGTTGAAGATTGTCTCAGGAAGTGACAGGTGGATTAGAAAAACTGTATTGCAGACAATATGGCATTTTCTAGATGGAAGCAGGATGAAACTTAAACTAAAAACTGGCTAAGCATAAGTTGGAGCTCAGGATCAAATGGTAAAAAGGAGAGTATTGGTCCAGCAGATTCATACTATATTTTAGTCAGGCCAAGATGCTCTGAAGGTGAAAATGCAATGACTGATTGAGGACATGCATAACTGTGAATATGAGATCAGTACAAAACCAGATACAGAAAAATAAGGATAACAATACTCAAATATCTTTTAGTGAGTGTTGCACAGCCCAACTGTGACCTATGTGTCAGTCCTGGATCCAGGACCTCTAATGAGACCCCACCAACCACTCAGTTGCAGACCTCATGTAGCTGAGGCTCCCAAGACACTGAGTCACACAGGCCCTCATGCTAGGAGGATGCAGACTCACATAAACGGAAGAAATTCCTCTGTGAGTAAAATAATCTTCCAGATTTCCTAGATAACATTTCAGCTGCTGATAGAAGTCAACCCACTAAAGCAAGCGATGATCACCGTGCTTTGAAGTCACCACTTCTATTTTATATGTAATTGAGTGTTGTATTGGACCAGTCCACAAGTTCTTGGAAACTTGGTTTCCCTGAAATAGTGTGTCTTCCTTTCCTCTCCCACTTTGCAGGCTTGTCTTTCCAATGAAGAGATTTTGGGGCACCAGATTTCAGGTGCAGCAGCATGCAGTGAACACACACACACCACCCAGCACTTTAATCATAGGTTTGGGTTACCTTCTGATAGTAACAGCCTAGAAGAAAATAACTCTTTGTTTGGTAAGTAGCAAAAAGTAGCACAAGGGTGGAAAGCTCTGGGGGAGAGGGGGTGGGGAGGCAGGGAGAGAAAGCAATCCACATTTTTAATATTGTGATAGGACAATTTGAACTCCCAGCAATTTTGGAGTGGGATTTTTCTCTTTGTGTGAATGAACTCCAACATGCAGAGTCTTGTGCAGGGAGTCCTTGAAATTCTTTGGCTCTCTGGATGCATTTGCATTGGAGTAAAGGGAAAGCCTTGCAGAAAAGCTTCTGAACACCTGCAGAAAGCTAAAGGACTTGAAGACAAGTTCCTGCTACCTGGCTCCCTCCATGTGCTAGGCATTACCAGCACAGCTGACCTATTTAACCTGCATGGCTGTATAAGGCAATTAAAATGAGCTCTTATTTCACATGGGCTGGAAACCTGCTTGCTGTGCAGAGTGGTTGTGCCCAAGGCAATTGTCTCCCACAACTCCCTTCCAGAAAGGGGCACGGAAACTCGGTGCACAGAGTGAGGGAGGTGGAGAGATGCTCCCGGGCATAGTGCTGCCACATGTGCCTGTGGCACAGCCCGCGCTGCCCAGAGCCTGTGCCACAAATTAAGGGCACCCACAGTGCCCAGAGCCTGATTTCCCTTCCACTTTTCTTTTCTTCTAAATCTCAAGGGAAAACTAGTGACTTCCATCCCTCACTAATGGATACGTTGTACTGAAACACAATATTCTGTTTTCTTGCTTCTTTGCATTGTGCTGCCATTCCCTGGGTGGGAACAGGGGTGGTCCTCTTTACCACAAATGAAGCAGCTTTTAAAACAATTTAAAAGCAGATCACAATTTAAACAAACAAACAAACAAAAACCAAGCACAAAGCAAAACAATTAAGAAATAACTAGTGTACTTTAAAGCCTAGGCTAATATAACTGTAAGGAGATCTGGACACAGCTCTGGGGATCTTTTTAGCAGAAATACTTTCTAGAATGTTTAAAAAGAATAGCCCAAAATGTCAAGTGTTTGGTGTTGTTTGTTTTGTTGTTTTTGTGTTTTTTTTTTTCCAAAGGGCTCCACTTATGATGAAAACACTTTGAAAGAAAATCTGCAATTGCCTCACTCAGCTTTTCAATTCTAGCCAGCTTTGTCCCATACAATGCAATTACTTCTTGCTGTTCATACCACAGTGATTTTGGCTAACAGATATTAGCCAATAGTGAAGCCAGCTCAGATGAAGTTACCTGCAGACAGCACAATCACATCTTCAGTGATCTCAGGCCCTGACACAGATTTTCAGGCTTAAATAGTCACTTCAGCATTTCCTTCCCTCAGCCTTTAGTGAGATGCAGTTTTGAGCTGAGTGCAGTGCTTACTTTCCAAAGCATGCAGTTGTAAAAGCTTGGGCATGGTTGAGCTGGTAGCTTGCGCTCCCTGGAAACTGAACATCTCCTTTTGTGGCAGCATGCAAGACACTTCAGTAATATTCAAAGCAGCAAAAAATCAGCAGAAAATTCATGCTTGTGTTTCTCTCATCACTCTCCCACAGCATCCAAACCTGTCACTACTCACCTTTTGTACCACTGGTTTTATTCTGTTTGGGGCATTTGAGGACCACCCATCATGTCCCTCATCCCTCCTTGTTGAGCTGCCGTGAGTCCCTCTCACAGCAACTGTCAGAGGTTTTCCAGGTCTTCCAGGATGCTGGCCAAGTTGCTGCTGTGAGCAGCATCCCTGCAGATGGCATTCCAACCAATGGCATCCCCATGGTGCTTGGCCAGGGCCAGGCCACGAGGGAGTGGGTGGAAGCCACACACTCAGATCTATGAGTGGTTCAAATGGCAGTACCACAGGCCCTGCCAAAGCACTTTTATCACACCACCCACAGCCCTGGTTTTCAACAGGGCAGAGGCTGGTACTCAGTGTTTCCATGGGGGATGTGTGCTGCCCAGGTCTCCCCAGGTAGGTCCTGAGGGGTGGGTGCCAGCTCTGCACCCTGAGCTGCACTGCTGTGGAAATAATCACCTACCCCTATAGCCACCCATCGAGCAAATGTGATGAATGGACACCTAAGGCCCCTTTCTCTGAAGAGGCTGTTGTAAATATATAAGGCATGACAGCCTGCCAGAAAACAGAACATATGTATCAGGATTGCAGATTAGCTGCATTATCACAGCAAAGCACATCACCTTTCCCCTTATTCCCTCCTTTCCTTCCGTTCCTGCTGTGCACTGACCATCCCAGTGCTCCATACCATAAGTGGTGATGACCCTTTCATGATCAATTTTGCCCCTCCCCTTTGTGCCCTCTGATGCCTCTTTGAAGAGTGTTGTGCTGCCAGCTGACAGGACTGGGAAAGGGCTGGAAACAGGATTTACTGCCCCCACACCCAATGCCACATGGACCTTCTGCCTCTTGCCTTAGGAGAGCTCAATCAAATCATTAGCACAAGGAAGGAATAGAGACTTTCCCCCAGCAATGTCACCAAAAGAAGGGCAGCAGAAGTAGGGTTCATGCTCATTTTCTTCTCTTACACTTTCCTGAATTAAAAAACAAACAAACAAACAACAACAAACCAACATTAAAAAGTAGAGAACAAGCCACCAGCCCTTCTATGCGTGCCCTGGCATCAGCTGGCAGCTGGCTTTCAGGCCAGTACCTGCACTTTACCAAGTTCATGTGGATTCACTGATTTATGGTGAACTTCAAGTTAAAAGCATAAACACAAGATGAGCCACCTGTCACCCTTTAACGACGGCCAAATCACACACTGTTCCTTTTTTACCCCCTTACCACTTAACCCAAGTTTAGTAGTAAAATGGCATTCAGAAAGGCATTTAATTGGGTGGCTTTATCTTACAGATCGCAGGGGATGGACAACGGCTAAATAAGAATTTTGTGTGACCGCTCAGTGACGGCTTTCAGAAAGAAGGGGAAACCCCCTTGAGGCTGATTCTGCCCCTGCAAGTTGCTATTTGTAGCCTGCTCTCCACGTGGTCTTGCAAGCCTGCGATTAAATGTTGTGAAAGACAGGCAGTGCTAAGCAACGGAGAGGACAACACACAGGGAGCCAGCCCCCAGGTTGGAAAAGACTTCGAGCTGTGAACTCAACCTTTCCAGCTTTCGAGGAGCTCTGAATTTCCTCAAACAAAGATTAGTAACCAAGCATTCTTCGTAAAATGGCTTAGAGCTAGCAAAGCTCAATCGTGAAGCTCGTCGATGCCAAACCAGAGCTTTCCTTCCCATCCACAGCTGTGTATGCAAACGATGACAAATTAAATTAGCTATTGTTTCTCCAACTGTTTGCTGAGACTAAGAGTGTGTTTTTGGAAAAAAAACCCACCACAATTCTGTAATTTGACAATGCAACAAAACCAGCCCCATTTTAGTATTTGTGCACACAGACTGAAAACAAGAATTCTCTTCCATTTGTGCATTGTTCCTTCCCTACTCCCAAACCAATTAATGAATATACATCAACTAGCTGAATGATCTGTTGTCCAAGGCTCTGGATTTTTGGCTTAGCGCTGATATGCCTGGCACCAATCACACCCATTTAGAAGTTATTTGGATGTTCTGACTTGCCATTATTCCATTATTTTTTTAAAGTCAAGTCCCAAACAATTATTAATGCTTCAAGGAAAGGCTCAAGTGCTTTAAAAATCCAATGGAATAATACAGAAACAGTAAGACTGTTGCACTCTGGAGAGCTCACAATGCTCTTGCCCAGGCTTGTTCTTCCAGAAAAAAAGCACAGATTGAAGCTGTTGAAGTGGATGGTTCATTCCTCCTTGCCAGGTCCCTGGGATCTCCACTACCGCTGGGGGAATGTGGAAAGTACAAAGAAGAAAGCATCAGCTTTGCTGTTTCAACTCAAAGGCTCCAGGCACCCAGCAAATCACTACCACAAGCCCAAGGGCTGTCTGCAGGGACAGAAGTTGAGCAAGAAAAAGACAGTGAAAAGATTCCCTAGTAAGAGCAAACAGCAAGGTAGCCAAAGGCTGCAGAAGACTGCTGCCAATGGCTCCAGCATTCACTGCTCCACAGCAGTAACTCCCTGCAGAGGAAGGGCTGTAAAGCAGAGGAAGGCTTCTCTGAGCTTGTGGGAGGATGGAGGACAGCACCTTTCCAAGAGCTATATACCCCATCCCATCTCCAGGGGTTCCCACGCCTCGCCCAAACCTTAGATATAGCTCCCCAGTTCAGTTCTCTCTTGCCAGGATACAAGCAGTTCTTCACTTATTCTTGGCAGGAAGACTTGCTTCATAAACAAGTGCTTAAAAAGAAGAAGCAGATGCTCTCCTCCTTCAGCTCATAATGACAGCAAATAACATAATCAGGGGCTGATTACGAGACTGATTTCTACTCTGTAATTTCAGACCTGGAGCAGGTAATGGCGTGTACTGCACACCATGTGCCATAGCTTGCGTGCTGATCATTCCGTGCCGTAACCTCAGCTCCAGCGAGGCAAGGCTTTTTCAGGAGTATTTCTCATTTCTGGGCAAGTTCTCTTAAAGCTGCAAGAGACAGAATAATGTCCTTACTCCACCTGCAACTAAATGTGTGTTTTGAACACGTAATCCATAGTCCACAGGCTGAGAAGATCAGAATCCCAGTAGGACTAGGCAATTTTGCAGGATCCCTTATGAAAATGTCAGCAACTGCACAGTTTGTTCCAATGGTAATAAGCTTAAACAGGGTGTTTAAACATAGTGATTTAATCACTCAAATGATAACCCTCATTATATTGTGTAAACTGTGCCACAAGTTACACTGTGGCAGGAACAGAAAGGGTATCAGAAAAGGAAGATAACAAAAGCTGTACTTTAAACACCATTTTGAGGAAAGAAATGTGAAAGACAAGCAGCAGTTTCAGTGGGAAATACCTGGGGTTGCTGAATAGAAATAGAAAATTAAATAAAAAACGAAATACAACCTGAGCACAACACAGCTCTGACACTATAAATCAAGCAGAGGAAAGAGGCACAACATTTTCGAAGCCTGTCAAGCCACACTAAACAGCCAGCTCGTCCCTGGAGTTCCACCAGCTTGCCTGGTGCAGCCTCACAAAGAGTCCTGCATGAAATGTACGGGAGCTGCTTAAGAAGCAGTAATTCATTGCTTGTAACCAGGCAGAGAGGCTGAGTGGTGGTAATCTCACTGTGCAAGCTGAGAGCTATGCAAAGATAAATGAAGAAAAGCTTTGGCAAATATTCTGGAAATATCACCATCCTTTCGTTTGACATAATGACCAGCACAAGCATAAAAAAGATTAAATATAAGAAATATTTCTGTTAAGACCATTTTTACTATGCTTCCCTCCGAACCCCTTCAGCTCTCCTCATTGATTTCACCTTCCACCACATCGAACACCAGCTTTCTGTCCTACCTCTCAAAACTTCTCAGAATACAATTGCTGTCACATCATCTCATTTAGAGAAGGATTATTGCTGTCACTCCATCACTAGGAGCATCCTTGGTCACCTGAATCTCCATTTCTCCCACAAGCCAATGTTTGCCTTCTCCCCATACCATCAGCAAAATCCCTTCCAGCACTCACAAAAGCAACTGTGGGACTTTCCCCACAACCTGTGCAGAAGAAACAATTTGAGGGAGGATGGTCATGCAGCGAGCTGGCACTTCCACTCCCGTAAGAGGAAAAGAGGGTTCACACTGCCCCTCTTCCTGCCTCCTTTTTTTTCGCACATCACACATACTTGAAGACTGAGACTAATGCTCTGCATGAGATTTCTGCCATGGCTGGATTCAGGTTAAGTACCCTTAGGTGAAAATATTAATAGTAGTACATGTCCACTAATGAGACTTGGGAAAAAAATTTTCACAGAATCACAGAATCATCGTGGTTGGAAAAGACCTTGAAGATCATGAAGTCCAACCATAACCTAATCTAACAGTTCAGTGCTGAAATCCTGTCCCTAAGCACAACATCTATATTTATTTTAAACAATTCCAGTGATGGTGACTCCACCACCTCCCTGGGCAGCCAGTTCCAGTGTCCAACCACTCTTTTGGTAAAGAAATTATTCATAATATCTAGTCTAAACCTCCTCTGATACAATTTCAGGCCACTTCCTCTCATCCTGTCGTTATTCACTTGAGAGAAGAGGCCAGCTCCCACCTCCCTACAACCTCCTTTCAGGTAGTTGTAGAGAGCAATGAGGTTTCCCCTCAGCCTCCTCTTCTTCAAACTAAACAATCTCAGTTCCCTCAGCCTCTGCTCATAGGACTTTTGTTCCATACCTTTCACCAGCTTGGTAGCTCTCCTCTGGACACATTCCACCACCTCAACATCCTTCTTGTAGTGAGAGACCCAGAACTGGACACAGTACTTGAGGTGTGACCTCACCAAGGCTGGGTACAGGGGCACAATCACCTCCCTGGTCCTGCTGGCCACACTATTCCTGATGCAGGCCAGGATGCCGTTGGCCTTCTTGGCCACCTGGGCAGTTCTTGTGCCTTTTACATCATCTTGCTACCGTAATCTAATTCATATTAAGACTTTATATTTCCTTTAGTGTTTGTGAAAGACTTCAGAATTTGGATTCACAACCAATGCTGCCACAGGTAAACGGCATATCCTCAATGTTTAGTCTCATAGATCCTCTTATTAAAAAAGACCAGTTTTTAATAAAGATTTTTCATCAGAGTTCACCAAGATCATGCATTGATTTTATTATTTATTTAAAACAACTGTGACCTTTTACAGGCTTACTCAAGGGCTTATCACATTTTTCTATCCAAAATGAAATTGCTTTAATTTTAAGGGTTTATTGTTGTTATAAAGATGAGGAATGGCAGCTTACAGCCAATTGTAATAAGGTAGAATGCAATAAATATGGTTTAGTGCAGAGGCTGGCTGCAGTGATCTGCTGATATACATCACTGCATGAAAGCCAGCAGATTAAAATAGAAAGAATAACAACTTGCAGAAGTCTTCCAGTAAGTGAAAGAACCAGGAAAGGTGTGCTCTGTGTGCTGAACTTCCCTCTTTATCGTCCTCCAGAAAGCTGATAAGGGAGAGGAAGGGCAAAGGCTTTCACCTCAGGGTTTTCCCTGGAAGCAGTGGATGCATGTGACACCAGCTCCAGCTGGCTTTATGTACAGCCTGGTATCAGCATGCCCCAGGTGTGTTTGTGTCAGTGTTAGCCAATTAATGTGTTTCATTTGCTTTACAAAAATGGTTTGTTAATTATTTTTTTTTAAATTTGATTTTATTTCCTCTTTATTTGAAAACACAAGATCCTAGGAGATCTGAGGCAGCCTGGTAAAAAGGCAGCAGGGTTTCTGGCTGTGTTTTGGCAGAGTTTACCTGACATATTTCTTCAAAACCTTTTATTTTTCCTGCAGCATTGCTGGGAGGCTCTAACAAACAGACTTCTTGCTTTTGTTTCAATACTATCCATGGATACCCAGACCCCTATGGAAGTACAGATGGAACATACATTCATTTGAGAGCAGGGACTGTGATTCTTTCTGGCTACCTGTGTCCCTGGAAAAGTCTTCATTGTTGCTGGGAGCAGGCTGGCCCTAAGCAATACCTTGACCTCACCTCTGGCTCTTCTCGTCAGCGCAGCAGCTGGAGCTTGCTTTGGGCAGAGGGAAGAGCTTCACTGCAGATTTCCAGAGCTGGAGAATTGCAAGCATATCTGTTTACTGAATACTAATAATCTCCATGTGTTATGCAGCTTGCCTATCTAATGTCAGCACTCATTCTGCACAGAAGAAAATAATTTGAGGAGAGCCACCTCTGCCAAATCTAAGAGTCAGAAATTCACCTCCTCTTCTGTATTACAAGCACAATCCCATATTTCAACAATCTCATCTGTCTATCAGGATATTTACCACACTCTGTATTCATCCCCATGGCTGCTGAGCACTCACTTATCGAAGCATTTGTCTGTAAAGCGGTCAAGAGGTATCCATTTAATTCTGACCTTCAGAGAAAGGGGGGAAATGCTTAAGTGGCAGCCTGGATTGCAAACAGAACAGAGAGCCTTCGCCCTTTGCACCACCATCTAAAATGAGTAGCTTGTGGAGGTCTTTGGTGAACTCAATCAAATTTGCAGCAGACGGTTGTCTGGGCTGCATCAGGCAGACCACAGCAGCCATGGAAAGGCTGTAATTCATCTCTCACTGGCTCCGTCCTGGGCAGGAGCTGCTCCAAGCTGAGCTGATGGGCTTAACAGGGCTGCACCTCTGCTGTGAGGTGATTGAGGGGGTCCAGCAAGTAGCTGGAAGGTGTCAGTCTATGCAAAAATACAGAGTTGGGGCTTTTGCACTTATTTTCCAGAGCTCAGCCTAGGGGTCAAACAAGATCACACAGAGAACCTGTGTGAGAGGGACATTGCAATAAACAAGTCACTGCCAGAACTGTTAATACCTTCTTCCATTTCAAAGCATGAAGTTTAATTTCCTCCTTACACCTATGATAGAATTTTGCAGTGTTCAGCATTCTATGTGTACTGTTGATATATAAATAACTAATTAGATAAGGCTCTATTTATCTGAGAAAGCCACAGTCTTCTGAAAGCAGCCTCACATCAGAGCAGAGATAGCCTGAGTTGTATAATGCACTCCTGGCTTTTGAAGAAAAGCCAGGACAAGGCCTGTATCACTTCGTTGACTGAAGGCATATTTTTCCAAAAAAAATCAAAGCCTAAGCTGGATTCCCGAGCCTGTGTTTAAGCTTGAGAAGTGCAGCTGGATTTTTCTACCTACCAACACCCTTGACCTCAGTGTATGTTCCAAGTATGCTGGAAGTCAGACTAGTTAGGTAGGAGCCGAGGTCTTGGCACTGTAGCCAAGATGACCATAATGCTCTTCAGTGTTTCAGAGGCATGCAGGAGGCCTTAGCTAAAAACCCCAGCCAAGACATGGCAACCATCATGTTTTCCTTCCCTTCCCCAGTACAAGCAGCATTTCAGTGAAAACAGTGCTCCGATTTTCATGTCACGTGCCCTTGTTGCCCTGAGGATTATCTGTCTCTGCTGCTGATTAACATGTAGGATTTGGTCTCCATTTTAGACTTGGTTAAGTTTTAGACTTGACCTTGAGACTCTAAGTACAGAGGGTGGGAAAGGGAAAGGATGGAAAAGCACTGGCTAAAGTAAAGAACTAAAATACAACTCTGGCAGCTACTCAGCAAGATTAACCATATATTTATCATTCAGAGAAGTGGTTTTTTTATAAAAACCCCAACCAAAAACCAGACTTGAGAAAGTCTACTTCAAATTTTATGTCCTCCCTGCTGTCAGAAAACATTACACTGAGTAAAGGGAGAAAATTCCCCTTTCCCCAAGAAAAAGGTATTCCTTACTGAGAAATAGTTTGCTTTGACCATTTTTGTGGATTGATGGTTGACAAGGCAGCAACAGTCTCACTCTGGCTTTTAAAGCCACATCTATGACAACAGCAATGCCTGAAATCAAGGACAATTTCTGTCTCTGTCTCAGTTCTCAGCAATGAATACAAATCAAATGCCATTAGACCCCAAGGGTGTCTACCCACAGAGGCTTTTAATAAGATCAAGAGGTGGTAAAGGGTCTCCAGGCAACATAAAAAGGCCACTTTTCATGCTGGAATCAGCAGGTTTTGGTAATATTGGACACCTTTTTGAAAAGAACAAGCAGCAGACATCCTGCACCTTCAGTACAAAGCCTGTGCTATCAGAATTAGCCCTAAGCAACTGTCCAGGATCAGGGCCTTATGGGTGAGAGCTTTACAGATTAATACACTAAAAATCAATCTGGTCAGTCTCAGTTTTTTCTGGAGATATCTCTGCTGGATTAGCCTTTTTCTATATGAATACCAAATATTTACTCAGCAACGATGTCCTCATGTGCCTGGTGTATTGCAGTGGCTGTTGGCACACTACCTTCTCACCCCTTGATTATTTCCTACAGATTTTTAAATTTTAGAATTCTATGCTACCATGATTAGGGTGTCTCATCCCTTGTGTTTCTCATTTTGTGTCACTGCAGGATCTCTTGTCATCATAAAGAACAAGGAAGTTAAAAGCCAAAGAAATGAGAATGAACTCTTTAATGGCAAAATAAAGTATGGCTAGAGCTGATGACAGCTGGAGTGCAGACCCTGCACTGATAGCTGTCATGGGGGAGTCTGCAAGGATCCCACATGTCCAGGTGGTTAAGGAAAAAATACTGGGATACATTTTGGGTGAAGAAGGCAGGTCCGCCCTACAATAATCGGCAGGATGAGATGTGTGCAATAGTTAAAATGGGCCAGAATCCAACAGAGTGTTATTCCTGGCACTTCTCAGAAGAGCAAATGAGAATACCCATGCTTTGCAGAAGGTGTGCTGGTGGGTAGACAGGTTTTACACTGGGACTGCAACTGTTCTTTTTCCTTCACTACACAGAGGTGTATGTGTGATGGGATAGGAAGCTCATTGCCGATGTTGTGTTAGCTCAGGGCCAGCATTGGGCCTGATGGAGGAGACAGATGGGCTGGGAGAACAGGCCATGTTGTGGAGCACCAGTTTGGCAGCAGACTCTGGAGCTTGGTGAGTGCAGAGAGCCAGCCTCTGGTGTTCACAGAAGGTGCTGAGCTGACTGCACTGGCAAAAGGCACCCCTCTCCTTAGCAAGAGATGAAACTCAGGGTAGACAGCATCAAAGCACTGGTGGCTGCTGGCCAGTATCCTTTAAGCCTGTCTGGAAAGAGCGCTATTGGGCATGAAGGAGATGGTTCTGCCTGTCTTTTCAGCCCTTATCTTCTTCATTCAGTCTGCTAGAAAGGTAGACAAGCTATTCAAATGACCATGGCAGCTCTGTGACACAGGTGCCACTACTGGACTGAGACCAACAACTGATTTCTAATAGTCCAAGTAGCCCTACAGTTAAAGAACTTCTAATTTCACTGATACAGACACAGCAAATGGAGCCTGATGTCACACTGCATGGTCTTTCATCCAGAAACTTTATCCAGACAGTGGACAGGAGTCATAACAAAAGAAATTCCAACTAGACATTAGGAAGAAAAATCACCAGAAGGATGAACAAACACAGGACCTGTTGTCCAGAGAGGCTGTAGATTCCCCTCGGTTGCTAAAATGATCACAGTACTCCAAGAATGAGAGAAGTATTTTTCTTCTGCAACTAAGGAGTTTTAAAAACAAAAGTTTCTCTGTGCCACTGTCTCATATACTTCTCCAATTCCACTCATTATTCACTATATTTGGTTGAACTATGTCAACTTTTAAATTATATATACCCATGAAGCAGATATGCAGTTCACTTATTCAAAATTGGTTTGATAAGTGAGAACAATTAACAAAATTAACTTCATTTCGTGTCATTCCTAAAAGCTTGTTTTGATTAAGTATCTTCTGAAAGCAAGATATCCTGAGCAAAAGTAGGAACTCAAAGCAAAAAAAGGTCATCACATTTTGGTTTTATTTGGTTTGTTGTTACTGACCTTGGATTTATGTTGGACTGGTCAACAGTATATCTCCCAATAAGAAGGCCTGAGCTTGGTGAAAAAAAAGTTGTCAGATATATTCTAGCATGAAAAGCTATCTCTACATTTCAGTAATTCAGAGAGGGCTACTGTTTTACTGCTGTTGACTGTTTAATATTTTAAACCACTTCTGATGCAAAAATGTCAAGGCAGATTGCAAAAGAGTACTTACATATACTTTACAACATTCAGTGGAATAATTGTGCTGCATTTTACATATGATAGTAATGAGCAGCTCGATAGCAGAATGATTGAAAAGTGTCCAAAATCACTGCTTGTCAACAGAGAATTATATTTCGCATGAGGTTTTTTATACGAGCCTTATCATAAAAAAATCTTTAAAAAGTGGTTAACACCCTCCATGATTTTGCTTTCTCTTTTCTTAACCTCTCCTAAGAGAGGATTGTATTCACTTTCTACTGTTATGTCCTAATTAAGATTATTTTCAGGACTTCTGCTGTTGTTTTACATCTTCCTCTCTTTTTTCCACAGGTTGGTACATACTTTCATTAGAGAAGCCAGAGTCACTTGGGGTGACCTGCAATCAGGTCAGCCAGCTGGGTTTGGCAGGACTCAGGGAAGCTGAAGGTAAATGCTTGGGCTTGGAGGGTTGCAAGTAGAGCACATGGAGCCTACCCAAAGTCTTGTGCTGTCTGTCACCCCAGGGCAGTGAACACCATGGACTTCAAAGCTGGTGGCAGTACTACAAAGGTGAAGGTTAACAGTAGTTGGATGCAACATAGTTATAGATTCACATGAGTACTCTCTTTCCACACTGAAAAGAAACACAGGCTGAGCACCGTATCTGTGGAGGACTGATTTAACAGGTAAATACTTACTAAAGGTTCAACAGTCAGAATCCTAAAGCATAGGCATTAACTACTTCACAGAATATCTTGCAAAGCCTGTGAAATATATACCAAACTAGCCTGGGCTGAATGAAATTATGCTATTTGAGGGGTGCATGTATTTGTGTGTGCTCAGGTCACCTAAGCCAGCATGCTAGCACTCTGCATGGCACTCCAAGAACCTCAGCCAGTGTCAGATAAAATGTTGCACCACATTGCAATGTGGATTTTACTGTCTCATCTTTCACAAGCAGTAAGAGGCACCTGAGAGAATCTGTAGTACAGTTAAAACTATTCGATATCTAATAGAGTACTTTATTAGTTCCTTCCTTATGGAAGTCTTCTGTTAAATGTTTGAAATATAATGTCTTGCCTTAGATAAATATGTAATAGGAATTGGGAGTTATTAATGCATCATAAAAAGTCTATTCCAGCAAGAGCAGTTACCTTATTAATTAGGAATAGCAATCCTGAAGATTCAGTAATTTATATAATTTTAATTTAGTTCCAAATCTAAACGAAAGTTTAATTATAATTGCACCCAATTCACCCAGAGGATGAAAGGGCCCATTTAACAAAGGATATTCTGCCTTCATTAAATGATTACAAAAGGACTAGGAATTGATGGTATTTTACAATATTGTTCCAAATCCCAGGGGATTTGTATCCGATATGCTCCATAACATTTAAGGAAATCAATTTTGGAACCCCAGTAAATGAATCCATAAATTATGCTTTAATATCTCAAAGTGCTTCATTCCTTGGATGGAATTTGTCACTCCCAGGATCAATACAGAGAGTACAGGGTTAGATGAGCTTTATGGAGAGTAATTAATGTGACTGCAGCATTATACTATGCTTCAGCATGTCACATTGGAAATGCATTTGTATCTAAATGAGCAGACATCCCTGTCTTGGAGTGAACTCTAGATATAAAATTTTGCTACAGGTTAATTCTCTGTTTCAGAGGAAATAATGGAGACTAACGTTAACCAAACTTGACAAATGCATAGGGAAAAGCAACACCCATAAAAATGATTGAAGCACTTAACACTAAATAGAGTGACTGTCATGGTCTCAGTGCACAAAAATCAAAATGAACACTGCTTTTCAGCACCAACTTATTGAACAAATATCTCTCTCTGGAGAATACACATGCAAAATTGCCCTCCAGCAAGGTCCAGATATCCTCAGCAAGTGGGCAGCTTGTTTAAAACCCACACAGGGGAATGGTTTGTGGCATCCCTTTGTTCAACTACTCTGGCAGAAATAGCAGAAAGCTCTGAGGGAATTATTTGGCTGGAGTGCCAGGTTTTTGACAGGCACTCTCCTACTGGGACTCTGGCCTGAAGTGCCTCACTCCAAAGCCATTTTTCATGGGTAATGCCAGAGCCCCAGTGGGGTCAGTGGGATCTGCTGTCATCTCTGCTGGCAATTTTGTGCCTGGGTTATAAGCATTTGGGTTTTGTTACTGTGGACTGAACATAGCTCAAGTCTTCCAGGCCCCCTGCACTTGTGGTGGGAAGGTCCTGGTTGGAGGACACCTACCCCACATCAACCATGAGAACATCTCTCTGCCTGCCATTGCTCACCCAAGATGTTGTGTAGAGGAAACCTCTTTTCCTCCTCTGACATGCTTCTGGCTTATTTCTGCTTGTTTTGGATCATCTACAAGCAGTGGTTTGTTGCCTGCTAGCCTGAGGGCTCGCTGGCCAAGTCAAGGAGCAGGCAGTGTAGGCTGTGCTCAGCCTGATGGCAATGGGAGCAGCTGGGGCAGACCTTGGCCCTTGCCCTCTGCCCCACACACTGCAAGGTCCTGCCACCACCCCACAGCCCGTCAAGGCTGCACCGTGATTTCCAACCTCACCCCTTGTTCTTCAAAGGGAGAGCAAATGAGGGGGGCAGACAGCGACAGCCACCACTGGGCCTCGCAGGACGGGGGCAAGAGCTGGAGCTGCGCTGCCTCGTGGTGGGAGAGCTGAAAGTTTCCATTCTTGATCCTCATGTACATCTGCAATATTGTCAATCAGTGCTGGGTTTGTTGCACAAGAAAACGTGCTGGTACATTCCTGGCAAGCAGCCTTGTGTAAATGCTCTGCTTCTCACACTCTGCTGCTCCCTCAGTCAAGTAAACGTGCTCCTCTTTGGCAACAGCCAAGACCCCTTGCACTGGGCTCAGCCTCCTCCTGCTCTCTCAAAAGAATCACAGCAGCTTGGCCTGCTTCCTTATTTTCTAGGCCATACCACCATGAAAATGGTGCCCACTATTACAAGCATGCACTTTGCCTCGAGGACTAAAAGGAGAGCTTTTGAATCCAGAGTAAAAGGGGTTACTTGGATGTTCCCACTGTAGAAACAGCCTGGACGGACACCAGCATGGTGTTGCAGAGCATTTATTTATTGTGTCATTGTTCTCATCTAGCTCTGGCAATTGCAGTATAACTGACAGGAGAGACAGGCATTTTTGTCTTAGAGGGAAAAAAAAAAAAGGAAAAAAAAAAAAGCACCTACAGTGTCCCTTGTGGTTTTTCAGCCTCCTTTAATGCTTCCTGCACCCAACATGAATTCTGGAATAAGAGAGAGCATTAATACTGTGATCTGCACAATTCACCAGGGTATCCTTCAGTTTATTTTTGGAAACTGGCACGTTACCACATACACATCCTTTTTCCTTAAATCAGAGGAAAGCCTCTGCACATAAGAGAGAACATAATGTTTTAACCTGTTGTAAGATCAGAAAAAGAAAATGCTTCCCTGTGAAAAAGTGCAAGCAGGCAAAGGGAAAATACAGCGAAAAAGCAGCAAATTCTCTGCCTTTTACAAGGTTAGCACATAAAAACATTAACATTTTCAATGTTTTTCTTTCTGATTTCCCTCCCCTCATTATGTTCTAAGGGTATTTTCTCCAGGTTACTCAGCTAAATAGGAGTAAGATGCACCAAATTTAACTTTCTTTTTCAGATGTTATCAGATACAGTAAAGTAGCAGCCAGACTCATGGATTTTTGCAACAAGGGATGACCCTTCTCCCACAGCTTTCTGCTTTAAAATAATTGAGGTAGTTAAAGTGTCTCTCCTTTTGTTCTCATAGTTGCAGTCTGCAAGTGATTATACAGGAAAATAAACCCTTTTAGTTTTTCTCTGAGTCTGAGTAGGAAGAAGACCCTTACATCTAAGGCAATACCAAAGTCCCTGGAAAAGAAGGGTTCCTAGATGTAGGGAGCACAAAACTTACAGCTGTGAAAAATGTTTCCTATGGAAGAGCCAGCAGTTCTCCGACAAAGACAAAATGTGACTCCAGAATAGTACAAAACAAGGGCTTCTCTGGGCAATGAAGCAGAGCAGACTGGAGCAACTATTCTGGGGACCATAAAGTATAAATGCTCAGACTCAAGGGCAGGCAACATGTCTGTAAGTCAGTCTCCAGGAGACCAAATTTGGATGCCCAAAATTAGAGGCCGTTTTCTAAAATATGAGCCTGGGTGGAAAATCTTGTGCTGCACATAAGCAACGTACCATTTTTGCAGGCTTATAACCACTTATTCCTAAACCATCATTTCTTCAAATATGACCAAAAAAAAACCCTCTTCAATCAAGACAAAGTTATTTGACTTGTCAGAGTTCACAAACTAAGGCAAATATAAAACCCAAACACAAATAGTTGCAGAATTATAGCCTGATATGTGGAAAATACCCACCTGGTGTGAGGCAAGCTCAAAAAGAACTTTGTCAAGAAAGGTATTTAAAAGCAGTCCCAGAGAAACAGACTTTAAATTTGCTCAGTTGAAGCATTGTTGTTTTTCCTCAGGGAACTCTGAGCTGCAATGGGGCATGATGGCCCTCCTGCTCCTGGAAAACCAGCCTCTGAGAGCAGTTTTAGAGGAAGAGGCTGCGATGTGGGAAACCCAAAGCCCATCACATTGGGATGCAGACCCCAAACAGCACAAGGCAATGTGGGGGGACTTAGCCTATGGCACAGTCAGCGGTGAATGGCTTTGGCGACTCTGCAGGTTAGCCCCTTGCAGATGTCACCTGCGGGAGCCACAGTGATGTCCCACACCAACAGTTATGTCCTTTGCACACAGACAGGCAACACTTCCTTACTTAGGCAATTGAAATATTTGATGGGGATTAACTAGCTCCTAACTGTGGGTAAGTTACCAAGCTGATTACTAAGAAGACATTATTCTGTATGACCATATGTTCTGGTTTGTTTTGGTGGGTTTTTTGGTAGTGGGGGAAGGGCCATAGGAGCAGCTCTGGTAAGAAGCTGAGAAGCTCCCCCTGCTCCAAACCCAGCCAAGGAGCCATTAGAGGGAAAACAGATGTGCCTCAGTGATTAACATATGAAATAACAGGTATAACACCTGAGCAGAGAGGCACTTGGGAGAGAAGGGCTGTGCTGGAGGAGGAGAGCGGTGCTGGGGAAGGAGAGCGGTGCTGGTGGTTGGTGAAGAGGACGGGGAAGAAGGTGCCCAAGCAGAAGTTTCCCTGCAACCCATGGCGAGATGGCAGCTGTCCCCCTGCACTCATGGAGGAACCTGGTGGAACATTCCTTGAAGGCACCAGGAGGGGTGAACTTGGCCACTGGACTTGGATTTTGTGGCCAGAGGATTTGCTGCCAGTGGACTCTGATTGCTCAGCTTTGGAAGACCCCGGCGCCAGGGGAATTTGTTCCCGAAGCAGCCCGTGACTCTGTGGGAAGCCCAGGCTGGAACAGATCCAGACCTCGTGGGAAGGACTCATGAAGGAGAGGTTCATGGAAGGCTATCTCCCATGGGAGGGACCCTGTGGGGAAGCAGGGAAGGACTGTAAGGAATCCTTCTTCCTGAGGAGGAAGGAGCAGCAGGAACCACCAGCCTGTGAACTGACTCTAAACCCCATCCCCTGTCCCCCTGTGCCGCTGGGGGGAAGGAGGGAGAGAAACCAGGAACAAAGAGTTTTGGGCCTGGGAAGAAGGGAGGGGTGGGGTAACATATGCAAGCCCTGCTCTGTGTGTTGTCTGTGTCCTGTGTGTGTTTGATTAGTGTGAAATTAAATTATTATTTTTTCCCCAAGTTGAGTCTGTTTTGCTCAGAACCTTAATCAGTGAAGTACCCTCCTTGTCCTTTGTCTCAACCCATGAGCTTTGTCCTCCTCATCCCAGAGTGTGTGTGGGGGGGAGCTGAGTGAGGGACCATGGGGCTGTTCCTTTTGTTTTTGTGTTGTCCCAAACCATGACACTATGTGATACATAAATTGTGCGACAGTGTGGACCTGTGACAACTCACTCCGCTGTTCCCATTATCCAACATCTTCCTGAGCAGGGCTTGATGGTGCCCCTCAGCTCAGACTGACACTGTTATCCAGCAGCAGTTTCAGTTACTCACATTTCCTTAACCATTCTTAACTTTTTTATTTCTCATGTCTCTCCTACTTTGGTTCCAGGTAATAGGAACAATGTAATATTCTTCATTTACATTTAATTTGCCTGTATTTTCTCCCCCACGTAGTTTGTACAAAAACAGTCTGTCAATTCCTCCCTCAGAGAGTTAACACTCAGGCTTTCTTCAATTTCTTTTGACCCTTGGTATAAAATTCATTTTGATGAATAATTTATGTCTGGAGCTCTCCAAGGAATTATCATTTGTATCTTCTATAGTTTCTGCCTGTCACCAGCTATTACCAAATTACATCAGCTGGACACCAGCTGTCTGTAGCTAAACCAGGTTCCTCCTCTGCCCTGGCTTTTTTGCATCATCCAGTAGGCACAAATCAACTAACTCCTTGAGAATGTTATTTTACAAGCCTGTTCCCTTGCCTGTTTTGGAGGTTAAAGTTTGGTTTATTTTATTTCCTAATAACCTTGGTAGGATAGGTTGGTGGTTTTTTTGTTTGTAAAAAAAAAAAGATTCTGCTTCTTCTCTGCATTTATGTTGGGCAAATTATGCCAAAACCAAAATCTATCCTAGCCTCAGAACAGAATATAGTTGTATTTGGCTATGCTCATTGTCCAGTAGAAACAACTTCATTCTCCTAGACTGACTTAACTCAAACAGCATCTTCAGGATGCAAATATACCAACAAGTTCCCTAAGCCCTCCTTGAAAAGCAAAGCAAACCCTTGGGAATGAATATTTACTTACCCAGCAATGGGTCTCGGTTGTCATCTCCTCAGTCATTCATCCAAAGCCAGACCATAACATTGTTGTATTTTCCAGTCACCACAAGAAGTGGGATCTTCTGGGTTTAAGGTCATTATTGTTAGATCTTAGAGCAATTAAAAGCTTCACAAATTCCCTTTGAACATGACTTCTAATCTACCCTAGCAATAATAAATGTTAATGTGTATTAAGCTAAACAGGCATTAAAATCTTTGTAGGATGTGAGTTTTAGTTAAATGAAAGCTCTGTGTACATAAAATCCAAATGTAGACCTGTTTCCTTAGTTCAACTTAAATTTTTTCCTGTGAATTTTCTGTGTCTGAAAATAAAGGCTCCATGCAAAAATTCTGCGGTGTTTTCAGTTTCATATTTAAACTAACTTCCTCTGGCTTCTTTCATTTTTAATCTGTTTTCTCCATCTCTCCAGATTCCTGTGGCAAAATGAGAGTGCCAAAAAGGAAAGAAAAAAAGAAAGAAAAAAAAAAAAAGTGAAGCACCGGGAAAAAAAAACAAAAGCAAAACCTCACACTTAAAAATTCACACTTTGACAATATTTCAAAATAAATATTGTAAATGTGCTTGAAAAATGTTTTTATGAAGCTTTGAAGGAGCCATCCAAAATACTTTCTTGCCCTTCCATTCACTGTATTCTCTTAGCTTGTCCCGTAAACTTTGTTTTGAAGCAAAGCACAGAGACAAACCCAAGCAGAAGCCTTTATTTTTTTGCAAGAAAACTCTGTTCTTCTGTAGAGGAGGGAGTTCACTTTTAAACAAAACTGAAAGGATGAGCAGCAAAGACTTACACTAGGTCCTTGGTCCTCAATGTGGGCTTTGATTTTTTTAGAGAAATCCCTATGTTTGGAGGGTACATCATACAGAACAGCTAGCACTAGGGATCAATAGTCTAGAGATACCACATTCAAAGACATGCCTTCAAATCTTGACTCAGACTAATCAGGGAATCCTACAGAAGCCCACAAATTGGCACATTCAACCCCTCTCACAAGTTGCAACCCTTTTATGACTGGCATGTAAGTGTGAATTGGCAGGAGCAGGGACCACCCATGATAAGAGCCCTGTGAAGTTCAAACTCATTGTCAGTTCTTCATAGGGATCAAATTCACCCTGGCAATTTTAAATAATCTTCACTTTCCACTGCTGCTTTACTGTTATCATCTTCCTTCTTTGTGGCTTTTTAAGAGCATAAGAAGAGCGTACCTTACACATTGAGTGTAAGACATTTGGATGCAAGATGGTCAGGTATGACACAACAGTATCACCGTATCTGGCTTGAAGTCTCTCCATGAAGCCACTCTCAATTATGTGAGTGGAAAACCAGGATTTTTGCTTCAAATCATACTATTTCACATGCTTTTGACAGCATTGAGGACTCCGAACACTCCAAAAACCTTAGCAATATCAATACATGCCCTGCAAATTTGTTAGTCTAGGATTTGAATCTACTTTCTTTTTCTAATCTCTTCTTTTGAAGTTCATATGAATTGTTCTCTGGATTTGGAGTTTGCAACATACTTCTTTCCAGATAGCTCTGAGACAAGAAACTTTTATTTCAGTAAAAGGTCAAAGAATGTAACTGCATAATAACAAGTCTGGCAGGGAGGATTTGAGGAAAAACGCCAGTTGATATCACGAGAGCTGGCAGGATAATAGTCAAAACATTTTTGCTATTTTTTTTGGTGTAACAGCAACACCTTGATCTGTCAATGTTGATTAGAGCCAACTGCATCACATCCTGAAACATATCTTTGAAAAATGAACGCTGAATATGATTATTTTTTTTTACAGTCCCATCATTTTTAGTGTTTTCCTAGTAGCCCCAGCTTCTCAAATTATATACACTCATGAGAATCACAGGGTTTCATTTCTCACAACAAAGAGATGGAAATCTGACAGAACAAAGTCAAGCAGTTAGATACCAGCCAAGAGAAATTTTGCTGTAACTTGCATCTCATCAGCTGTACAGGGCAGAAGGGAGGAGAGCCAGGGGAGCAGCCAAACAGCTGAGGAATAGTCCTGAGATGCCAGCGTGACACAGGAGAAACATTCTGGGATGCACTGGATGAAGTTCCACGGTGGGTAGGGACAGGTACTTTTCTTACTGTACATATCTCCAGAGGGACCACAACCAGAATGCCATCCACAGCCCCAACAAACCTGAACTCAAGCTAGAACATGTGCACAGACCTAGCAGGATGGGAATGGGGAGCCAGTTTTACTGATGAGACAAATATAGCTTTATAGAGTTAGCCTGGCAAAAGAAAGGCTGATACAATTACACTTTATAAATACATGCCCAAATACTAGCAGGGCTGAAGAATCATTCAAGCTATAAGACAATGCTGGCACAAGAACAAATAGCATAAACTAAGTCATCAACTATTTTAAGCTAAAAGCACATTTCTAACCATCAGAGAGACAGTGGTTTATAACAGTCTTCCAACAGCAGCACTAGGTGCTAATAAGCTAACTACTTTTAGAGCAGAAAAATAATAACTTTATGTAAGGGATTTTATTACACGGTATCTGGTGTAATAGTGGATTCTATGCATCTAGAAAGGTTCTGGCTGTCATGGTTGGAAGGTAGAAAAAAAAAAAGCTAAATTTAAACTCCGAAAGCTGAGCTCCATGAAGACAGGTAGTTTTTTACTGATATACAAGCCCAGCACAATAGAGACTTGGATGAAAACAGTGAGAAGAGTGATCCCTTGCTTATGGCTGTTCCTTTGCAACCACCATGGTCCCTTTCTCTCTAGCCTGCTCATCTACAGTGAGGACAGCTCACAAAGATTTCCTCAGCTGCAGCCTGAAGAGGAGTTTATTTGCCTAGTACTGTTAACACCCACTGCAGCACAGGAAAAACCAAGAAAGTGGGAACAGAGCTTGATCCTCTGCTATAGTAAGGATGGATTATGTGCCCAGCTCCTACCTTGTCAGAACATCCCAGATGCCTGTTATGCCATACTTTCATCAGAGGGAAAAACCCCATTTGTATCTCCTCAAAGGCCCATAGCAGCCACCTCTCTCCTGTTTCTAATTTTGCCCAAGTGAGTCCGCTCCAGAGCCACATTTTTGCAAGCAGGCCAAGTGGCTTCTACCAGGTAGGGAAAAGGTTTCTGCTTCACATCCTTCAAAGGCAAAGGCACACTTGCCTTCAGCTTCTTTTCACACACACTTCATTCACAGGCTCTGCAGAGGCTACCAGCGCCGCTGCTCCCACACAATAGATCATAAATAACTGCACAGGTAAGTATTTCACTGAAGGTCCTTGGAGTGCAACCCAGTAATTCCTGTAGAGTCTCTGGCCATAAAGATAATTTGTCTGAATCAGTACCAGAGGAAGAAGAAAATTTGGGGTTGAAAGGTATCTGCTGTGAGAAGACATCAGCATGCCTTTCTGGCAGTTCTGCCTGCACTGATTTGCTGGAGGCAATTCTCAATCAACATATGAAGAGCACTGCAGGAGCTGCCTCCCAATTATAAATCATTTAGTCAATCAAAATATAGCTCCTCAGCTACGTAAAGATCTTATTTCTTCTCAAGAGTCTTAAAGGGAAAGAAAAATGGAAATGCTGTAGCAGAAGGAGGGAAAAAGCTTTATTTAAAAGTGACAAAAAAATGAAAGCTTCAGGATCCCATTTGTGGTGTAACTTACAGCAACTTAGGTACTTGTCAAAGCTAATTAAGACAGGCCATCTGCAAACGCTTATGATTGGAAACATTCCCCTCTGTGCCAGCAGAACAGTGTGTTACAGCCTCCTCACATCCCAGCCTGACAAGCGCTAAGCTGCTCTGCCTGATGCCATCAGTCCTGGGGTAGGGAGCAGCCTCCTCTTCCTGCAGCTTGAGACCACATTCCTGACAAACACCCCTCTGCTCTGCCATGAGAGAAAGGACAGGGAAGTGTCCCTGCCACATGTGTGCCCATCAGGGACAGGAGAACCCTGTGCCAACCTTGCTCAGGCCAGCTCCCACTGGTGGGCTGGGGCACCTAGCTGGGAACTCTATTACAGCAACTTTGTCTTTGAAGCACCAAACCAGTGATTTGCCAGCAGAACCATGAGCAGTGGCCAGCTGGCTCTAGAGGAGCGAGGCTTGCTGGTCCACCCCAGCATGGTGGACAGATGGGTGCCAGCAGGCCTGGGAGGTGTCCATGGAGGAGCAGGTCAAGCAGGACAAAACAGCTCATAGATTGACACCCAGGCAAACTGCAGTGCAGCATCTTGTTGCTAGCATGCAGTGTCCTTGCACAAATGTTGTTTCTCCTTAGCAAAGCTGTGGGGTTTTTTTGTTGTTTTGGTTGTGCCGGTTTTTTTGTCTATGAAGTGTTCTTTGTACCCTGAGGAAGGCCAGAAGTGCTGGAAGCTTATGAAGAGCATCCGGGGAGCCAGAGGCACTGGCAAGGCATGGGTGAGCAGAACAGGCAGGGCCACCAGCCCAGAGATGTTCTGGGCAAAGCTGTCTCTGCACAAACCTTTGGAAAGGTCTTTCAAATCTTGGAGGCCATTTTGGAAATGTCACAGTTGGACATGACCATTACTGGGATCTTGAGGAATAGATTTTTATTCTAGCTCTGAGGTTTACAAGCTCTGCCTTGGCTTTCGGATTTCTTTCTCTGCTGAAGTTAATAAATCCAGTCTAAGTGCATGGACTTGGGCTTTAATCCTAAAGAAGAAATTTCAGTTGCCAAGCAGGGTAAACCCCTTTCTTGTTGGTGAATGTCCATTTCAGAAAAAGTGACAAGGATCACCTGTCCTTGGGGTGACACCCACCTTGTGCCCACCGAAAACCCTGCCTCCAGTAGGAAAGCTGAGGTTTGCTCTGTGCACCCTGCAGGTAGATCAGGGACTTCAGCAGTGAGTCGGCTTGATGTGTGTGTAACACAACCATGTCAGGCTTATAATGAACCTCCAAAGAGGCAAAGGGAAAACAAAGCAACATCTCTTTTCTCTGTAAAGCACTACAAAGAATGCCCACAGAGGTTTTGGTATTGTTTTTTCAGAGTCATACACATGTATACACACACACATACATATCTATACACTGTACATACATGAACACACATTCTCTAAGTATGTGTCTTGCTCATCTGTCTGAAGATGGCATTAGAGCAGATCTCTCTACCTAGATGGCTTCAGCAAAGTGTATTTGTAGTGTCTGCAAGCACTCCACACATCTGGGGGAAAAACAAAATTCAGCTTTTACTGCCACACTGAAGCTGAAGTAAAAATCTTAATTTTATCTCTTAATTAGATAGTTTTTTGGTGAAGAGGTTTTATTAAATGAATCGATCTATACTTGAAAACAGAGTTTGGCTGAAAGTCTTGCAATTGTCAATTGCTTTACTTTTCTGCTTAGAGGATACATGTCTCACACATTATGTTTAATCAAGGTTTAACACTTCATTGCACCTCTATTTTGCAATGTTTTGCATTTAGACCTTCTTAGGTGGATCCTGTGGGTGCTACGCAAAGTGACTGTCAGGTCAGTGTCTGTATGAGAACCTCTGGTTTTCCCAGAGCCAATGTTAGTTATAAAGTAACACTTCACCTTTTGCAGCTACTCCAGACAGCATCTTTAGGTTTGTAAGGTATGCACAGTCACTTCCAGCTTGCAGACAAGCAAAGCAAAGCAATGAAAACAGAGTCTACAAAAAAGGGAAAATAGTTCGCATTCTGTGAGCAGCAACACTGTGTTTGCCACTTCCCAGGGTGGCATGCAGAGCTCCCAGCCAAACTTCTCAGCAGAACCTCTCTGTAACACCAGCTATATCCCAGACTTTCTTCAAAAATACATCATTATTTGCTTTTACAGTGTCTTTTTTCCTCTTAAAGTGAGGGACACAAGCCACTTCGTCCTGCAGTATTTGGCATTTCTGATGAACTTCATGCAGAAGTTAAAGAGCAAGGTTAACAGCTGGTGTGGGAACTGGAACACAGCAGCTGGATTTAAATGTGTATTCTCTGTATTTGGAGTTTGGTAATAAGCTAGACTTTCTGCTTATTGCTGGGAAAAAGCTGAAGAAACATTATTTTTGCAGTACTCCCTATCCCAAAGTGCTTGATAGTAGGCAGACGTCCAAGACTCAGCACAGCCAGAGGCTGGAAAGCACTTCTTAAAAACAAATAAATGAACAAGCAAACAAACATCAGACAAAACCAAATAGGGAAAATGACACAGAGAAACCCTAGTTCCAACAGCCCCAGAGGATTTCCGTGAAGGCACAGAAACCAGGTGCATCCACATTACTTTTACTCTCCTATAGCATATCTGATGGCTGGGAGACTTCTAGTGTCATGGACTCAAGACATGCACAAGAAATGTTGTTCCTCACAGGAACTTTAAAACATAAAACTCAAGCCTATGCTTGAGTGTGTATCAGTATCAGTACGCTATCAGTATAATAACATTGTAAATCACGTATTTGAAAGAAAGGTATAATAATGTTTTTAAAGCTCTATCTAGAGACCCTTTAGTGTTAATTCTTTAATTATTAGCCTAGAGGTTAAAATGGCAGGCTCTCAAAGAATGGTAGTTTTTTCACTGAAATAATAGGTTATTAGTGGTTTTCAGACATGGAGAACCATTTAAAACCATCCCAATCTCAACCTGATATTGCTGTAATTCTTGAACCTTCAGTCAACACAGATCATGCTTACCTCAAACTTGGCCCTATTAACCTTTCAGGAATATTTTTTGTTGTTTGGTTTTGGGTTTTTTTGTTTTGTTTTGTCTTGTTTTTAAACCAGCTCCTGATTATAGACAGCCCTACACAAGGTACTTCCCTTAGTAATTACCTGTTCTTTAATTTCTTAAGCTCTGAGGAAGATTAAAATTAATGCTGGATCTTTCAGTAAGATCTTAAAAAATGGGGCAAAATGGTACTTTTAAGAAAAACAGCAGCACCTAGAAGTGAAGAATATGGTTCCCAATTATAGTTACCCGTCTCGCACTCTTTCCTCAGCTTGCTGTAAAAAAAAAACAAGAGTGGCACAGCTGACACCGAACGGAAGACACAATTTCTTCTCAGAAAGAAGTACTGTGGAGATAACTGCAACTACAGACCATCATTCAGGGTGGGATTCCAAGGGCTCCATTTTAGACAGGTATCTGAGCTCTCAGTTAAGAGACCAGTTAGGGAGCAGCACTGGCAGAGGGCAATGCAGATTTCCCAGCAGCTACTGGAAGTTTCAGCAAATGGCACAGGCCAAAACTCACCTTCCAGACAACTGTCAGCAGGCAAGATGGCCCCTGCCCTTCTTCAAATGAAAAAACAGATGTGACAGAGTGCACAAGAGTTGGTAAGAGGGTCAGGTGGCTAGAGGAGAGGATGAGAAACAAATTAAAAGGAAAAGAAATACATAAAAAAGCTAAAATAACAACAGAACAGAACAAACAAACAAACAAAAAAGGAAAAAAAACCCAGGTCTTTGTCCTCAGAGGAACACAAGTTAACAAATTTTAATCCACAAAGATGTAGTTTCTGGCTTCCTGCTCTTTGGGGCTGTAAAAAGTTTGTCTATATTTATTTTTACTCCTTCAGTTATACTGAAAAGGAGACACTGATGTACAGTTAAAAACACGTGATTGCAGCCTGTGCTCACCTGAACCAGAAAGCTTTTTAGTGAAAACTGCTCTGAGTGTACCTTGACATTACCAAGAATATGACCAATTACTCCCTCAACAGTTCTCTGCTAAACAGTGAAATTACTCTGCATTTATATGTGCACAGAATGTAGCCCACTGCAGCCTACCAGCTTTGTGCGGAGTGTTCTCATTATCCTGGGACTTTACAAAGTCTGACAAGTTCTGAAAAGTCAGTCTGACTCAAAAATCAGTGCAGAATTCTGGGCTCTTTTTAAGCAGTTTTGAGAAAAGAGAATCATAGAATCAGATATATTGTTATTTTTAAAACCTCTAAAAAAAAGCTAAGAAAAAATTAAAGCACCCATGCCAGCAAAATTCCTGCCAAATAAGGTCTTCTCTGAAGTATGGGGGGGAAAAAAAGAATTAAAAAATACTTTCTGAGTCCTGAGAAGAACTTTAGAAGCCTCTGGGCAAAACCAGCCTTTGGGCAATATTCAAGGCTGTCAAGACACATAAGCAGCTGCAAAATCACCATCCAGATACCAGTAATCATGCTGGGGGACAAAGGCACTGCTGGCAATGACTTCTACAGGCCAGGAAAAGGCCTCTCCATGTTTAAGGAATGCCAGCACTCTCCTTACAACCAGAAAAAAAGCCCAAACTACAGTGGAGAGAAGTAAAGTAGGACATAAAATTTTATTCTGAAATGATCTCTGGCCACAACAATAAAATGTAACAAATATTCACTAGAACAGTCTTAACTCCTGTCATCAGCTGTACAATACATACAGTATCATAGAACTGGCCACTAGGATTAAAACCCACTACAACATCTTCAATGTTAAGTGGCAACAGCAGCATCTCACAGAAAATTATACATACATATATACACAGTCCACATTCAATCGTTTTTCACATGTTATCAATACACACAGTTGCAGCATATTACAGTCACGTGTCTAAGTCGTTGCCCAATAAAAACCCAAGCTACTGCTTAGACGTAATTGTAGCAGTTGAACTGAGTAATTACAATTTGTAGCAGAGATGTACAAGCCCCTGGAAACAATAAATCACAAATGTTATTTTTTTTAATGCTACCATAGCATTGAACTGGGCAATATTCTAATCTTTGTTGACTGGTAAAAGACTTCTTTTTGTACTTATCACAAATATTATTGATGAAAAAGAAAATACTAAAAAATGGAGAGCATTAAATAATGCATACCCTTTCCTAAAGATTCTAATATTGCCCGATGCTACTTATGTCTAGTGTTTTCAACATTCCCATGAAGTCATTTATAACTCCAAACCACCCACCAAGTTAAAAGTGGCTTAAGTGCCTTGCACCCAAATTGTAAAAATCCCTGGCCACCTTTCTAAGAGCCAGGCACATATAAAAGGAATGCACTTTGGTTCATACCAAATGCCCTGGGATTAAATCACACTATAAAACTAAAGAGTCTGAGGTAAATTTTTACAAATACAGTTAATTTCTGTCTAGTGTCACTGTAACAAAAATTTATTTTAAAAAAAATCAATTTGATGTTAAAGTACAACCAATGAGGCAGGGCCATCTTTAACCCTTGAATGAGACATACTACAGGAACAGTGTCCTCTCCACTCCAGCAGTGTGAATGCCTTATTGTCTCTATTAAGGCCTCGATCATCTAGAGGATGTTTTAAGACAGGTATAGCATTTAAAAATAGATTTCATCCCTACTATCCAGTATTCAAAGGGTTAAAGAGGCCAAGATGCATACTAAAACATGGCATTTGTAACAAAAGGCACATTGTTAACACCAAGGGCACAATCCATCCTCTATTGTTAATCTACATATCTTGCATCACTCCGTTGTTCCAATACACTTAAGTGGTAATGAACACTCCAGTGGTGCAAGAAACTGAGCCAAGTGAGACTGCAACCAAAGACAAGACAACACTGTGCTATTACTAAATTTGAAAATAGCTCAGACATCCCCAGACAATGGTAACATGTGAGACTAAGCACTGTTTCCAAGCCAACTTCTATCAGCCTAATTATCAGAGCCCTTAGAATAAAATCACATCAAAGCAAGAGGCAACGTCCTTCCCTCCCTCCTTTTTTACAGGTATAAATAAGCTACAATAAAAAGCAGCTACATCGCTTTGAAACCTTGATGTAGCTGCTCCTTTAGCATAGAAGTTTCACTGAATCTGGGTTAAAAAAATAGCTCTGCACACTACATTTTGGCCTTAAAGTTTCCGGTAGCATTTATGAAGAAGGTGGATCATAAATGCATTATTGGCATTAAGAACTGGTTACATGAAAAAGAAAATTTAGTGGTTCTAGCCCATTAATGACCCATTAACATTACGAATATTTTCACCTTAAATTGTCATGAAAGGCAGGAACATGTATCAATGTTTCCTTTAAAACACAGTAGGAGAGGTGATTCTCCTTCCACCCCTAATATAAGCATCCCTATTTTTTAACTTCTGCAGGAAGAGTTAATATAGAAAGGAGTGGTAAAGTCAAGTAGGTTGTGGAGGAAGTAAAGATTCCCAGTTGCTGTAGAAAACCAGACAGTATTGTATTCCCACAGTCATGAGAGTCAAGTTAATCTTATATGAAAATTAATATATCTTTTTTCAAGACTTAGAATTTAATTACCATAAGTTACTGGATATTCATATTCCAAAAGCTACTTTTCTTAGCTGTATTACTATATTTCATTTTTAACATGATTTCATACATGTTTACATATTGCACTTACACACATTGTATAAAGTTATGAACATTTAACACTAAATAATTTAACTTGACTAGAGGCAGGAAACTATCTTTTTTTTTAAAAAATGGTTGATTGATGCTCTAATTTTTACACTTATCAATCAAAAAATACCATTCTCACTCAGAAATTATTTTTGGAGCTTCTTTAGGTGTTGACTTTTTTGGCAAAAAGTTAAGTGATATGTTTCCTGAGAATTTTGTCATTTTGTATTTATATCCCTCCCCCAGCCTTACATTAAATTAAAAATAAATCAGACAAATAAAACAAACAAACAAACAAACAAACAAAAAACAACAAAAATTAAGCTGTAAGTGGTAAATTAAAGAATATGAAGAACTTAACCGGAAACTTTCTTGGCCTTTCAGGGGACCATGCTTTAAGTATTTTTCATAATTTGTACAAGTAACTCAGTAAAACCTGTGCATACAAATGTTTCTTACAGTAAAGTTATTGAGGTTTAATGCAATCCATTCCATTATGTCTTATTCTAACTTCCATAAACCTTCTATATTCTGTTCTACTTTGTTTAAAGTTCCCTTTTCATATGTTTTATACATCCAATGTAGACCATGGCCACTGTATGTGATGAAATACTGATCTTAGGTCTCAAACTGTTTCTGTTGAAAACATGCTACAATGTGTGAATCTCTCTCATAGGTCTAGATATTATTCCTCAGTAAAGACCATTTTTCTTCCATGAATGCAGCTCAAAGCAGAAAAGAATAAACATTAACACACGCACACACAGGAATAAATCTACATGCTCTACCTGTTCCTTCGAAGTAATTTTCAGCAGTGAATGCCAAAGACTAAAAATAAAATTCCAACCATTTAACCTTCCTTTGATATTTCTCCCATATTAGAAAGTATCTAGGATGGTGTCTGCCAACTGAAAAGCTTTCCACTGAGGAACTTTCCATCTGCAGTTAAGCTAAGGTACAGCAGTACTTTTCTACAGAAAGCAAAGTAGTAACATGGTATTTGCCCTACATGAGGATTTGATCGGAAGTGTAAATGTACCAGAGAGGTCACAGTTGCTCAGACAAACTTTGTCATAAGAAATAAAAGCAATCTATGAAAACTATATAGCATAACAGTCTGGAATTTGGGAGTATAAAACTGACAGAATGCGCACTTCTGGCTGTGTGGTTTAGGGAGACCAAGCTGTACATTAGGATAGAAAAAGTAAACAGGAGGAAGAAAGAGAGAGAAGCCAAGTGTGAATGCTCAATGTTATACATCTGAAATGAAGGTCGGAATATCTTACTTTACCATCTCATCAGTCACTTTCAAATTTAGAACAGATACACTTCCACCTTCTCTCTTCTGAGACCGCCTGTTCCTCTCACTGTACCAGACAGGACGCAAGGTAAGACAGTAATTTTAGCCCTGGAATATCTTCTTTTTTTTTTTTTTTCATTACATTTAAATGCTCATTTAAATAAAAAGCATTACTTTTGGATAAAGTGTTCCATAGGAGGTGACTGTATCACTAGTGGTACCACTACTTTCTCTGGGCTACACAACAGAAAATGGCAATCTATCATGAACGTGCTACGGCTCCACTTCAAAATACAAGTTTACAGCTGCTTAACTGTTTTTCTTTGAGTATTCTCCCTGGAGTCCAGTCGGGCATAGGTGTGTTTGTAGAATCAAGACCCATACCCATAAAATCCCAAAGGTAGAGTCTTACAAATTTACCCCAGGTAAACCTAACATGAACTATGGAAGATAAAGGTTAATACCTTGGACACCACACTGCAATGCATGACAGTCATGTTGTAACCAGTGGCCTGCCACTGATGTTTATTACTGTGTCACACTAGTTACAGTAAGGCTAATTGTACTGTAGAAGACGAACATTTTAAAAAATAAGTATAAAAACTTAAAGCATTGTCCCCGTGTTTTTATAAAAACAAAATCAACATTTCTTACATTTAAAATGAGTGTGGAAAGATACAAATGAATAGTCATTGAGCAAATAAAAATGTATATCTGAGCTACTCTTTAATACAAATAAGGCTCAGCCACATTGTATCTCTCATATTAACAGCATTGGGTTTTTCAAACTCAGCTAACGAGTTTTGGCAACACTGTTCTCTGCTGGATATTCCCATTGGCATCTGTCATCTGTGCCAAATTAGTCCTCAGTTTTGAAGCTGAGCTTGAAGTCGGAGGTAACTTGGAAATCGACGTTATAGCACCAGTGCTCTCTGCAGTTTTCTTCACCGAGGCCTTTTCCCCTGTTGGAGGTTTTGGCAATCGTCTCCTTAGCCAGGGATGCCTCAAGGCCTGGCTGGGTGTCATACGGATAGCAGGATCCCATTCTAAACATTGTTTTAAGAAGTCAAGGAACAGGGGATCATCACATCCCTTTAATGCATTACCCCATTCTCTGCTCTCTGGTGGGCCACGTAGTTTTCCCCTCCGAGAGCGTCCACCATTAAGTATTACAGAGCCATCAGACAAGGTTGTGATGCTGCAATAGCGGGGATAACCCTTAGAGCTCACAAAGTTTTTGGCTCGCTTGGATGCATCTAAGAGTTTTGGAGAAGGCATGCCCAATAGCTCAATCATACAAGCTAGCTGGTCTCCTTCATCTTCTCCAGGTAAAAGTGGATAACCAGTGAGCAGCTCTGCTAGAATACAGCCCAAGCTCCACATATCTATAGGCATCCCATAACGAGCACCAAGGATGACTTCAGGTGCACGGTAAAAACGTGACTGAATGTAAGTGTAGACACGCTGATGCTCATAACAACTTGAGCCAAAATCAATCACTTTAATACCACTTCTACCCTGTTGCTTCAACAGAATGTTCTCCGGTTTAAGGTCACAGTGAATGATTCTGTTCTTGTGCAAAGCATCCAAGCACTGTAAAATTGAGTGGGCAAACTTGCGGACCAAAGGCAGGCTAAAGCCCTGAAACTTGTTTTTCTTTATTAATTCATACAGGTTCATGCTCAGCAATTCAAACGTCATGCAGATGTGGCTGCGGAACGTGAAGTTTTCCAACATGTGAATAACATTCATGTTGTTATCCTTATCTTGTTTCTGGAGATGCTCCAGGATCTTAATTTCTTCCGCAGCTTGACGGTGGAAACGTTTTTCATTTCTCACCATTTTTAGTGCCACATGCTGATGCATCTTGTGATCGTAGGCCTTCACCACCTGCCCAAAGCTTCCTTTCCCTATGACTTTCAGGACTTCATACCTGTATGCAATATGATCATGGGGTACTTGTATGTAAGACCCTTGGTCATCATCATACCCACAATTGTTCGAACCACCAATCACACCTTGCCGCTTCTTTGCATTTGGACCCAAAAAGTATATTTCAGGGTAGCTAAAAATCTCATGATGCTCAAAAGCTGTTAATTTTTGCATGTATTGCTTCATTGCCTGCTCTGGTGTCAAAACAGAGGCTTTCACCTTCCCTGTTCCATCTGTAGATTTTAAAGAGCTGGAGCTCCCTTGTCGTCTGTGAGCACTCTCTGTCTGTCTGTCCTGAACCACTGGCAATCCAGATTTTCCTAGCGTTGTAAGTCCATTTGGCTGTGTCGTCAGAACTGTCCTCTTGTTACTGTTATCTTCAAACAGCTGCTGAACCTGGATTTGTCCATGGCTACCAACATGGAGGTGCTCATTCATTGTGTGCTTACTGCCTCCAACCTAAAATTGAAAATAAATACATACCCAGGTTAACAAGAAAGGCATGAGCTCAAAGCTTCACCATTCATTCTGCAACCCGCCATCCTGTCTAAATCACCTCAAAACGAAGTATTTTCTTATAAGTCAGTTGCCTAGAGACAATCTAAAAAATACAGCACATATACTATAGTACTGCTAAATACCATTACATTTTCTGGATCCTTGTTTCTCAAAAGCCACTTTCATGACTATCTAAAATGTTTGCAACAAGGTAATCACAGATGTGCTAGCATTACAAGCTAACAATTCATCCAGGGAATCTTCAAGGCAACAGCCCTGTAACATCAAGAAGTATGCCTGAGGGACATGAAATTAGACTTTATGGAATATAGTAGCAGTTTTAATGATGCTGGAGATCAATATATAATGCCTGCCAGAACTTATATGGCTCAGGCTCTCCTAGTCACCCGTACTCAGAAATCAAGATTTTAACTTCCTCCTAAATGTTATGTGTGTCAAAAGCTCCAGATACACTTTGAAGCAATGAGGAATGTGCTGTGACGTGCACAAAGAGGAAAAGAACCTGCACATTTCTGAAGTTCAAGAGATGCCAGTCACTGCTTGCAATTGAGGCAATCACTCACTATAGAGCACAACATTCAGATCAATGAAGCATAAGCATATCTTTTAGCACTTTCCCAGACGAGTCTTATATTAACTTTTAACCAAGATGAGATCTGGGGCCTGATACAGTTGAGCTGAAAGAAAATTTTTGCCTTGAGGAGCATAAAAATAACTTCATTTTAAAGGAACGGAAAACTGTATTAGTTTATTTTAGGAATTACATTTGTTCCTGACAGTTTTCTCAAGGGAATAAACAGCAGCATTCAGCATTTTCAAGCAAAGAAACAGTGGAAGTACTGGGGTGTGAAAACAACTACTGCTCAAAACCTGTTATTTTTAAGGAAAAACGAGAAATTTACAAGCATGTGCTTGCCACTAAAATATCTGTCCTTAGAATTACTCATTCCCTCTGAACTAGAGGATAATTAGTGTGTCTTCTGCCTGGTCTTATGCAAATGTGGGAAGAATTCCCCTGCTGTCTCTCCAGCTGATTCATCAGTCTTAATATTTATGCTACATTGCAAACCAAAAGTTCACCAATACTGTCAGACAGATGATCAAGCCAGAGTTGAGAGTGCTTTTAATCTGAACCTTATTTTTTCTAGGCAGCTAAGGAAAACACATTCCCTGTTCGTTTAAGGTTGCTGAAATAAAATCAGAAAACGACAAGTTATGTGCTGTGATATGAGGCAATGAAACCTGTCCTGCAACCACAGAAGTGCTTCCTAATGAGAAAACCAGGACATGGAACACAGACTCTAGCATACTTTGTGCTTCTATTAAGGCACCAGTCTGCTATGGCAGAAGCATGTGTTTGTAAATTCAGTAACTTGCTCCCAAGGAGTAGCCAGCTGGACACCAGCTTTACCTTTGGGTAATATGAGATTTGCAGCTCTGAAATTCACACAACATAGGAACAAGAGGTCTTAAGGATTGCTCCTGCTGAGTTCACTGTTCTTCTGATTCCATTTTTACCCATGTTGAGTAACAACTGGTCCAGTAAAATTATCATTACACTTTGACTGCATATGTTTATTTGCAGAGCAATCTGGGTTCAGACTATCAAATTTGATCAATCTCATACAAAGCATTATCACACAATTGCAATTCAGAGCAAAGAAGCTGTAACATTTAAGCACACCAATGATATACAGGATATCAACATTAATTCCCTTCCTAGTTTGATGTCTCAAAAGCACGAGGAATTAAATCATGAAGGAGACTTAATGAGCCTGTCATGCATACAGGGAATTCCTTCAGGTCAAGTTGGAGCACACTGTAGTAGCAGTTTCCTGAAGGTTGCCCTGATCCTCTATATAAACAGCAGTTTAAACAGCAGAAGAAAATTCCACCCCAAGAGCTACTACATGACACATCTCCAAAGAACCAGATCTAGCTAGTAAGATGCATTGGAGGTTCAGCACATACAGTATTCCAAAACTGCCTAAGTGAGAAATGTACACTGAAGCAGCAGAGTAACTGTATAGCAACTACAAGTACTCAAGCTAGGAAATTCTAAGTACAAACATTTCTTCTATTGAACAACAAAGCAGAACATATCTGGACAATCTGAGAGTAGACAACACTAATGTACAATGAGGAAAAAAGGCATAGGGGACAAAACCACCTTTAAGAATTTCTTAACCCAAGTAATCATTGCCACAGTTAACAATTGAATTTTTTTTCACTTGAATCACCTGTTTTCAGAGTACATTACTTTCTGTGCTTCCTAAGCACTGCTTGTTTCAACACAAGTACTAGAGAATTCTTCAAACTTCAGTTATTTGTTTTGTATCAGGGCTCAGAAAGAAACCAAATATATATCTACTGTCAACAGGGACTAAAAAGTTCTTCTCCTAAAAGCATGTTTGCAAACACATTATGAAGCGTAAAACCATGTAGCTCTGCTTCCTGCACCTTCAGGCAGCCTCATGGTTTCTCTTGCTGTTCACAGGTTGGTCTTTTTGCTGGTTTGTTTTTTTTCCAAGCTGCAGAATGAAATCACTAGCATTATCCCAGCTTCACCCCAAATCCAAAGTGACCGGTTTTGCCAGTTTCAGTCAGCTGCTGCTTGGGAATGCAAATGCAGATGCAGACAGTAGCACTGGTTTTCTTTGTGGAAGAAAAGACACCAAATTAGCACAGACTCTATTCTAAAAGCTGTGGCAGAGAGCTCACTCTTCTTTCAAAACCCCCAACAGGAGTTTCAGAGCTACCAGACACATCACAATCACAAAGTCAATACAAAAAGAGGACTTCCCCCACCTCAGGGTACTGCCTGCACAAGAATCACCATCTCATCTTCTATTTCCAGCCTGGATGAGAGTTGGATTCTCACCAGCCCTTTGCTCTGCCTATCTACTTTTAGGTACCTCGTGTCTGAGGCTGCTGTCAAGTTCAGGCTTGCACTGCTTACAAGCTCCACAGGCTTCACTGGGGACGCTGTTAAATTCCCTGAAACACAATTAATGGGCTCGAGAAGGTACAAAGAACTTCAGCTTTCTTAGTCCAGTACTGAACTGTTATGGTACACAGAAGTTCCATCAGCCTTTCATCTGAAACCATAAGCCTGAAAGGTTTATGACGCGTCTCATTTTTGCTTCTGCAGGTGGGCCTGTAAATTCCAGAACCAACAACCTAAACAGCTGATAACCTGTACGCACTTACACAGCTTACTTACTGTGTGTTTTACTGCCTGTGCTCAGACCATCTACACTTTCAAATATTTACCTATATTGATAGTGCACATCTTCAAAAACATACTGATGTACACATTTCTGCATAAAATATATTAAAATGACAGGTAAGCTTAAACTCAAAAGAACTTGTCTTCCTCTATCTCCTGGCAACATGAATTACGAAACAGCAAATGTTACAACGTTTTTTCCCCCCTCTCGCTGTAGTTTTTTATAACTTCAGAATTGCTGCTATGATTTTGCTTTAACTTTGGTTTGCTCAGTTTACAGAAGTTGATGCCTTTGACAAAAACCTAACCTCTGAGGCAGAGACATCAGGTAAAACAAAACAAAAAAACCACAAACACCCCACTTTTTTTTGGGGGGTGGGAGTGTTTGGGGTTTTTTTTGTGTTCAGAAATGGAGTTAGGGACAGAAGTAAAACAGTAACTTATTAATACTACAGACTTGTAACAACATAGAACAGCATAAAACTGACTCCACCCTGCTAACAGGAAGGCAAACCATCACTTCCTTGAGGTAACTGTCAGCCAGTGCAATTGGTCTGTTCCAAGACCACCTACAAGACTGTAACTATACAACTGAACACCACAGGGGCATATACCTCTTCCCAACCATATCTTCCCAAAGCATCAAAACATTACGTAGTTGTACCATATCCCATCTTTGTAAAAGTCACTTGGTGTGATATTAGCAGCCTAAAAAGCTATCCAAGACAGACACACTCTTAAGTTACATATTATCATTTTATTTTGAGAACAACCTGAGAAAGATTTTATGTCAATCAGAATCTGAAAAAGGTTTATAAAATGAATCTTAATAATAAAGCAATCATGATGGGCTGCTGAAATACCGAACAAGAGATGTCTTTATCTGCTATCACTCTGCATAGATGAGAACAAGGGAAAAAGTGTTCCAAAGCAGTGATTAATTAAAGAATAAATGTTACACTATACACCACTTTCTTTACAGCATTTCTGAACATGCCATTCTCAGCCCTACTGTGGCTAACATGCCAGAGGCACATGGTATCAGGTGTAGCATGCTTCACTGCCTGTTTTGTTGACTCCAGCCTGAGTAAATGTACAAAAGGCCTGCCTTAAATTAATTAAATCAGCATTCCTCTGTTCAGAATTAAAAATAGCTGCTAATTAGTACAATAACAATAATGTAGGATTATCATAATGGTTTTATTATGAGATTGGGTTTTATACACCAAAAAAGTCTAAGTAAGCCCTCGCCCTAAAGAGCTTTTGGCTTAACAGAGGTTATAGAAAAAAAACACCATTTGGATTTGTTGCTGTCATATCCGATTGCTGTAAGCTTATTTTCTGGAAGTTAAATTTGACTTTATGTAGCAAATATTTTCACAGACAGAACTATGCCTCAATTAATATTTTTTTTCCTCTTGTCAGGACTATGCAGGTGCAATGAGTCTGAATACTTCTGGAACACCCAGCATACGTTACACGTGTTGAAACCAAAAAGGACATCCAATAGACACAAACTGAACCCTTCACATAAGCTGAAGTCTACATCTATGACAGATGTGCCCAGATTTACTGCAGTTCCCTTAGCACAGTCATCAACTATTGGAGCTCAAATCTGAGAGCCCTTCCATTAAAAGTTAAGACAGCTTCATATTCCCCCTAAACACAAGTTTTATGCAGAAGAAGCAGCTGCCAATGAAATATATAGTGAAGTCTAGGGCGTGAATGTGTAGTTATTTCCTCAAACGTGACAGCATTACAGTGGCAATTAATTACATGAAAACACCACAATAGGAACACATTTTCTTTGTACCTGCTCTAAAGCAACTGCCCACAAAAAAAATTAGCAGCATGTAACCCACCAGATCTTCATGTTAGCAGAGTCCAGGAATCTCTGTTCCATTATAATGTAAATTATTTTAAACATTTATTTTACATCTAAAAAATCTTAAGACTGAGACTGATTGATGCATAAATGTACAGATAGAAACTCATCCCTGGTGGCCAATGACAACAGGCTTGATGTAGGGCAACCTTAGGGCTTGAAGAGGGAGGGCACTGAATTGTGCACTGTAAATGTGTTGTTGTCACAGTACTAGGCAGGAGGAGAACAAGATTAAGACTGCTTCACTGCAAGACTGCAGAATGCAGGGATAGTTGCCAAATAAGAAAGAACAGAGATGGAGGTAGGCAGAAGACAAGAGACAAGAATCTGGGAGAGGGACTTGCAGATGGGTGGGGATTTATGCGAGCAAAGCAGCAGGCAAGCAAGTTAATCTCTACTGCAGCATGTCAAGTGGATGTAAGAACACCATCATGAAACAGGAGAGGGTGAATAGAAAAAGGTTCCAATCTTCAAGGCAAGAACTTAAGGCTTCAAAAGAGAAAGCAACCACTTAGGAGAAGAAAATTAAGAGGACAAGGGTTGGAAATGAGATCACCTTTTCCATCATGAGCCAAAAAGATGGTCAGGGGTGGAAGAAGACATGAATAAACCTAGGATGAAGCACAGGTAAGCCTAGGATGAAGCCACATTAAAAAAAAAATAAACAAAGCCTTTCCTTGATACAATACCCAGCAGCCTGCTTAGCAACAAAGGTTGCTGTGGCTGCAGTCTGCAGCCAAAACCTCTGCCCTGTTACACCAGCCTATGTAAAACAGCATCTTCCCCCCTACTACCCATGTTATTATATTCTACCAAAAATTGAAACTTCACATGAAAGTAGGAGACAACGTTTTAATTCAAGTCTACATCACACAAGTCATTGATGCAAGTACTATGACACATAGTGGATGTCTTCTCTGTCTGAACTAAAATAAACTTTTTAGCTTAAACAAATAAAATGAACTTAGTAATCTGAGTCTCTGCTCACAACTACTGTATATTCAATGCACACGCTTACATCCAGCCACCAGCAATTTCAACCACTTAAGCAAACTATAACCTTCTGAAAGTTTGAACCACAAATAGAAACACACTCAATTTTTTGCTGTTACAGAAGTCACACAGATGTAACAGGGATAACAACAGAATAAGCAAGTGAACATGAAGGAAAATGGTTTAAGAAAACTGAAATGTTGTCTGGCTGGAGAAAGTACTGAGATGCAAAACCAATGGTTTCAATCAGTCAGTGTCAGCTGAGGTCAGCAGGCCTGAAGTTTATAGAAAGATCACATAACAGATATAGCCCTTTCTTTGTTTTTGGGTTAAAATCCAGCATTCTGATCTCACACCTGATCCTTACCACAAAAAGTTATGTCTGCCCACCACAAAATAACCACCTACAAAATTCTGAAAGGCAGTCTGAAGTACTTTTATAATAGTACCTAGGGCTAAATAAATACTATAGAGTAGGCTCTGTATCACAAAGAAAAGGCAGAGCTTGCAACAGTCAGAATCTAGAGGGACATGAAACACAGCAACATAGTGCTTGATCATCCCTGTGTGTTTCCATATTTCATCTCTATGCATATATGTGTACAAACATGCATATATACTATATATAAATGAACACACACATACACAATGATATATGTATAAAAATACTTCAAACACAGAAATGTACCTTGAACACCCCTTGCATACTTCCATAAAGACTTCATCTTTATATATATATGTATGTATATATGCACAGACACTATATATAACACGCACACATAAATCTATGTGTAAAAATACCAAAGTTCTGTGCTTCCAAATTTAGTAAGTAGTCCGACATACATAGCTCGACCACCACACTTTCATAAACCCTAAATTAAGCCTGGGCTCTGTTACATATGGGCGCCTGTGGGGTTTTCTTGGCTCCATCTGTATGTTCATGATAGGTGTCTAGGCTGTTTGCACTATGCTCCTTCTTTTCTTTTTTTATAATTAAGCTGCCCCAACTCTAACAATCAACCAGCACTTAACTGGTATACAAATGTGAAAAAAATGGCCTTTGATACTAATAAACAATTCAGATATGTAGCCTAGATACATGAATATACAATGATGTTGATCTCAAGTATGCAGCTCCACCTTGAATATACAGGATATTCATCATTCCTTTGGAAAATATCCTACGTATACTGATTTTTTTAAATTTAAGCCCAGTCTTTCTATAAATGGATTTGAATAAGATGATTTTGCCCCTGAAGCTACACAGAAAGTCAATGAAACACTAATATCTAAATGCATAGTTTCACCTTCCACTAGCCCATAATCACATTACCATTTAAAGCTCTGCCATATGTTTACAAAGATAGTATGTGAGCATCCATGAAGAACTCGTTAATTCTAAGAAAAGTATGCCATCAATGCCTTTCAGGGTCAGTACGAAATCTTTCACAATTTAAAAGGAAATGTATGCAATAAAAATTTCAGATATTTAGTGTGTTAACCTGACAGCATATAGACCCCTCTCTCTACCCGGTCATGCCTTCAGGACAGACATACACTTCTCTCATCCATATATAGTGGCATACTTGGGAAGTTTCATTCCTAGTAGATTAACTAGGAGTGGGAGATAATGTGAGATATCACAGAACCGGAAAATTACATCCTTTTCATGCCATCAGTGCTTATTTCTTTAGGTAAACTACTGCAGCAATAAAGTAGGATTCAACCAATCGTTGTCCCTGAGTACACTGATAGCTATTTCCAGGGAAGAGAGCTATCGGCCTCAGCTAATCAGACATATAAGGAGAGAGCAGCCTTCATTTTTCACCACAGTTCATGCGACCCTTTAATCACAGCGACTAACCTCATTGCCAAATAATGTCATCGCAAAAAATGCATTTACCAGAACAGCTCCTCTGTGCAAGTGCGGAAGATCGAATTTGTCACTGAAAATGAGACACAAAACCAGACTGAAGGGGGGCTGGGGAGGGAGAAACCTGCTTCTCAGTGCAGTCACAAGCTCCCAGCCCTACAACAAACATGCAGATTTGATCGGAGTCGGCAGATAATAAATGCACTTCGCCCAAGCACCAAGCGCCTCAGTAGGCTGGACGGGGCACCCATGGCGGGGTCCCCGCCCAATCCCACCGCCGGGTGCCCGCGGGGGCTCGCTCCCGCTGCGGCCACCCCGCGAACGGAGCGTGGCGGCGGAGCTGCGAGCCCCCGCGCCCGGACGCCTCTCTCTCCCGCGCCCTCTGCCCCAGCCCCCCTCCCCGTGCCCGGGCTCACCGTGTGGGAGGCGTTGCTGGCCCTGAGCGGCGGCAATGCGAGGGGTGACGGTGGGCCGGTCCCAGCTCCTGCCCGGGAGACCCCGGCTCCGGTACCCGGGGAAGACTGCAGCGGGCGACCGCTGTCCCCTGCCCTGCCTGCGAAGAGCAGAGGGGTGAGCGCGGAGGGCTGCGGCGGCGGCCCCCGAGACACCGCGGCCGTCGGGGCGGCGGCGGCCCCGGCGCTTGGCCGGCACCGCCGCCTGTCTTGCTTCAGGCAGAAGCCATTAAAAGCTAATCACCACCGCGGCGCACACACGCACCGATCCGGCTAATAGTGCGGGCGGGCCATGCTCGCCCGGCTCAACCCTTCATCCGAGATTAACCCGCCACCGGCAGGCGCCTGACCGGGCGAATAAGCCGGCTCTGCCCCGCACACGCCTGGGGCCGGACGGCCGCCCGACACCTCCCCCCGCCTCCCCCGAGCCGTCTGGCCCAGAGAAATCCCGGCGCCGCCGGGGACCCGCCAGGAGTTCACAAGTCTGCAGCGCAGAAAAGCGGCGAGTGCCGCTGCCCCCCGTCAAACGCAGAGATTCCCGATTTTTCCCGGATCGTTATTCCAAGAGATCTATCTTCCCCCACCCTTCCCCGAGGCGAACTCGCCACCCCGCACAGCAACAGCACGCCGGGGCCAGACGTGCAGCCCCCGCCGGCCCCTCGGGCTCGGTTGCTGGGGGGAGGGTGGATCATTGTTCCGACACGCACGATCCGGAGGCGGCGGCAGCTGCGGGGACAGCCGCGGCGCGGCCGAGCCTTCTCGCCGGCCCAACCCTCCACCCCCACCCCGCACGGCCCGGCCCGGCCCGGCCCGGCGGCGGCGCGGGGACCCGCAGCCCAGCGCGGCGGCCCGCTCCTCACCGGCTGGGTAGGCAGCACCAGCGGCGGCGCTCGCTGAGGGTTTTCTGGTTAACATGGCCGCTGGAGAGGAGGGAGAGGAAAAGGCATGTCAGGGTGGCTCTCCTCCGCTGCTCCTCGGCCTCTTCCGTCGGCGGCTGCTTCTCTGCTCCGATCAGCTACACCCAGACCCAGACACGTCCTCCGCCGCATCCCCCTGGCCGCGGGCTGGCCGGACAGACCCTCCAACGGCCCGCCGTCGCCTCCCGCCGCAGCAGCCGCCGCAGCAGCAGCAGCCGCGCCGCCGCCGCAGCCCCCGGCCCAAGCTCATCACCTCCCCCGCCCCCGCCCCGGTCGCCCCGGTCCCCTCACACGGAGGTGGGGGCAGCAGAAGGCGGCCGGACAGGGCCCTCCTCCCCGCGCGGCGGAGCAGCGACAAACAGCGCACTGCCCGGGCAGTCCCCGCCCCGTCGGCCGCCTCCCCTCCCTCCCTCTCTCCGTCCCTCCCTCCCCGCCGATCGCTCCTCTCCAGCTCCCCGACTGCTACCGCTGTACGGCGGCGGTGCGGGCTGCTGCTGCTGCTGCCCCCGCGTCCCGCACGTCCCCTCGGCGCGGGGCGGGCAGCGCCTCCCGGCCTCCCCCGCACGCCCAACGGCCGCGCAGCCCCGGGCCCCGGGCGTGCGCGCCCCGCACGGCCGTTGGTCGCCCCCGGGGTCACAGCCATCTTGGCGGGCGGGCAGCGCCTCGCCCCGCCATCCCCCCGCGCCGGTGCGGGGCAGGGGCAGGACCCCGACCCCCGCCCGGCCCCCCCGCCCCGACAGCGGCGGGAAGGGCGGCGATGCCGGCGGGGCGGTGGGAGGCGGGATCTGGGGGAGAGAAGTTGGGGCTCAGGCAGTGTGGGTCACTTGTGTCACGCTGGGAGGACAAAGATGGCACCGTGGGAGGAAAGGTCAATCGCTCGAAAGGTGTAGTGGGATAATAATAAAAAAATAAATTAAAAAGGGCAGTGAGGGAAAAGAGCTTTTGGGATTGCCCTGGAGGCGTAAGTGCCCCAAGCTAGGATGAGGGAAAGGATAGTGCGGGGTGGAGGGGGCGGGAGGCTCGTCCTTTGAGTTGTTTTCCAAACTGCTGTGAGCTTTGTGGAGTACAATGCTTTGAATTCCTGGTTTGTCTCTTTGAACGTCATTAGAGCCAAAAATAGTTATCTGAACATTTGCTCAGCTTGGGACAGCGTTGAAACGAACTCCCCTACCTACGCTCAACCCTTTTTGAAGTCTGTACAGACCACACATATTTTCCTTTTTGAAACGGCTGGTAGATACGTAGACAGATTGCCCTTCATCCCCTTCCACAGAAAAATAAATCTCTCCTTTGCCTAAAAAAACCCGAAAACCATCAGTCCCTGCTGCCAGAGGGAAAGACTTCACCTCTTCCACTGCCACAGATACATGCATAAACAAAGACATTTCCTGTACTGGTACAAAGAAATAAACAAGTTCCCTAACCCCTCCTGTCACAGAGAAAACAATCGTACTTTCTCCTGCCCACACCCACCTAATCTTTTCCCTTCACTGTAGCAGAGAGAAGGCTTTCCCTTCCTCAGTATCCCCCCAGATGTCCACAGGCACTCCCAGTCTTCCTTCCCCGTGGCTGCCTGGTGAATAAACGCTGTTTTCTGACTGCTCTCAGTACTTCCCCATCATTTTCACAAGCAGCACATGCACATCAAAACTATCTGCGTATCAAATGCTGTGATAATACTAGTCTTCTTTGTGATAATACCTTGAATGTCTCAGTAATGGCAAGAAGATGATAATTTCCTAGTTAGTCTAAGGAGGGGAAGGGGGAAGAAGCTTGTTCACATTTGAGCAAGATAAGAAAAAGCCTCAGAGTGGAATTGAGCCTGCCTACATGCTTGTCTCTTTCGCCATCTGCAATCCATCCTGGTAACTGCTGTCAAAGATAGTACCTGATGGAGTCTGAAGTGGAACTCAACATGACAGCAAGCCCATCTTGATTCCTGCTGAACGCACTACAAGAAACTCCAGTTTAAAAGCCTCTTTCATGCAGAATTTAGGTTGACAAAGAGGAGGAACAAGCTAATATAATTGTAAAATGCCTTGGCTGCAAATAGCAATGCCTTTAACAGTCTTCCTCAAAATTGTAGTCGCAGATCTCCAAAGAAGAAAGCAAAGCCTAAATAGTCAAAGGCAAAGCAATGATTAATTCTTTCACACCAAGCGCTAGGAATCTGAACTATGTCCCACTGAGTGGCCACAAAACTTTCTTTCTGATCCTGAACATATCAACACTTTCCAGACCAGTATTATACAACATGAGATCAACAGGCTTCAGTTCCCAAGACAGAACTATTAGCCACCTGACGGGAGAAAGTGCATGGTGCTGAGAAATCAGAGAGCAAAATGAATAAGGGTTTTCTTGATCCTTTTCCCTGCTCCTTCAGCTTTTATTACCCACAAGCACAAACTAACCTAAGTCAGTGGCAGAAGTTTAGTCTTTCTTTCCTTTCTTGCAAACAAATCTACTGAGTGGTCCTGAGTGACGGACTACTTGTAAGGGGCTTGTAAAGTATTGTCATCAAAGTGCTTGTTTCTCAGATAAATATCTAAAAATTTTCTTTGCAGATGGGTACCCAAACAGGCCTGCAGACTGGTAAATGCCAGCTCAGTGGGACATTGGCAGTACTGGTTCTGCACCACAGTGGGCCACCCAAGGAAGGAGCTGAAGAGGTCAGCAGCTGGAAGTGTAGGTGGGATCAGAAGGCTGCTTGCTGCAGCTGTGTTGAAGAAGCTTAGGCTGGGCTGTTACAGGTATCATTCTCCTGTGATAAACTATACAAAGTGTTCTAGAACAAAAAATAGCAACTATTTGGTAAAAATAAAATTCTTACATTACAACGATTGAATGAGAAATTTGTAATTCATGTAAAAGAAAAAAAAAAAAAAACAGAACAAGAATAGTCTAGAATAAAACATGTTGTCTGTAAAACTTTGTCTAAAAGTATTCCTGCCCACATAGCACATTAAAATGCATTCTTGAGGATAATATGCTAGTACAGCGAAGAGAGATACAGAGCATGCTGTGTTTACTGAGCCGTTTGGTCAGGGCCCTGCCTTGTGACAAAGACATATCATTTCCAATCAAACTATGAGGGGTTGCTGAGGTCTGTTTTGCTAGGCTTCCTGGGGACCCGGTTTATATATATGTAGAGCTCTGTATCTTCTTAGCTCCGAAATCTCCCATGCCAGTCCTCTTACATCTCCAAAGTTGATGCTGGTTAGGGATTAATTACATAGGGCTTTGGTATGTAGTGCTAGGACAGGAGAGGCTGGCTGGTCAGTCGAACAGCATCTCTGCCATTGTGGTATTAGCAAACCCTTGTGTGGTCAGACAACAGGGAATTCCTGAGGAGCCATGCGTGTCCGAAGCTGTGGTGATGAATTTGGGGGCTCCCACAGTGACGGGTGCAGCAGGTGCTCAGCACCTTGCTATGCTGTGATTCTTCTCCCCGGGCACAGCAAACTGTTTGGGCTGTAGATAAATGACCATGGACTGGGTTGAGCAAATACAAGGCTTCTCAAACAAATGATGGGGATGGAGGATTTAGCAATTAGGGACATGGTTTAGTGGTGGACTTCATAATGTTAGGTTAATAGTTGGATTTTATTGTATTATGGGTCTTTTTCAACCTAAATGATTCTGTGATTTTATGAAAAGGAGAGGTAAGAGAAGCCTAGAACAAAGAAAGTAAAAATGTGGTTTTCTGCCACCTTTTTAATCATCCTCTAACACTAAGCAGAATTTGCAGAAGAAGAAGAATCTACACTCACTCTTTAACATCTTTTAACATGCCCTAGGACCTAAGCCATCTAAAAATATATTATTTTTCCCATTGTTTTTGTGGAGCGGGCCTTAGATACTGACCTGGAGACATTAAAACACTTAGGATATGTCTCACCATCAATTAAACATAGATCCAAGCTTGTTGTCTGAGGCAGTAATCCATATTTGAAAAGTAAACCCTTAAGCCCAGTAAGTGGTTGCCCCAGGAGGGCGTGAACACAGTCAGCACTAGGTTCTCATTAATGTCTTGTGGATAATTTAGGCATGAGCAGGACTGTGTACACTACAAGGCAGTGTTTCAGCAGACTGTGCTGAGAACAGTGTAGGCACTTCAAAATGTAGCAAGCTACAAATGCTAGCATTGCAAGTGGAAAGCACACAGGTCAGGGCTTGACTAGCTCTCCAACATTCACTTCACTCTGTGGTACGCATGTAGGATTTGCAACTCCACCTCCTCTCTACCCTCCCCAGAAAAAAAAATAAAATCCCATCAAAGCATAATCTGTAACTTAGGATACAACTGTGTTTCAATACAATTATAAACATTGAAGTTACATATTCATAGCAAGAGTGCAGAGAATCACTGCCACAGATCAGTTTGCTAGTGGATATTCATATTGACATGAGGGTATATGAAGCTAAACTGGCTTGCCAGGTTCAGATGTTTGTTGGCCTTTATTTCACTGTGTGTCCTGTTTAAGCTAGACTTTATGCTGTGTTCAAGGGTTTGCCCTTTCTGCTATTTAAGAACACGTAAGTTACCACTTCTGTTGCAGTATTAATACACAACAAAGGATGTTTCAGTGGTCAGTGGGTACACCTTGAAGAGATACTCTGAGATCCTATGAGTCTGCAAGCATGCTTTTTTTTTTTTTTTTTTTTAATTTGTACACTCTTACATCTATTTTGCAGGAGATTATCTCACAGTATATTTCTAAACTAGTGCTAGCAAACTATATATTAAGGAAAATGTTTTCCTATTAATCACACCATGTCAGTGTTTCTAAGTCTCTGTATTATATATTTTCTACATAATTTCTGGATTCTTAGAGCATTAATAGTCCTTAGAACATCAGACTTATTCTTTTGTGTAAACTCCTAGCATGTGTAGTGGGCGGAGAAAGGTTCCTGTTTCATACAGCAGAAGCAGTCCTGACGGAGTCAATGGGGTAGCATTAATATAAAACCAATCTCAAGGCTAAAGCTTTATTGTGGCTGATTCTTTCCAGCTGCTGACACACCCTTCTTTATGTACTCAGAGAAAAGTGAATGTCTGGAAAAAGTAAAGAAGGAAATTATGTATGTGTCATTGAGTCGTCTTCTGTGGACCCTTCCCACCTCATCTGTGAAGCCCCTGCCTTCCCCCAACAATGCAAAGAAGATGTGATAGTCAGAAAGACATAATTTAAAACTATTCACTCTCATGCCACTTGAATGTCTTCCCTAAAAAATAAGTTACTGCAAGTTTAGCATGCAGGTTATAGTTAGGATTTCCGAGAGAAATCACAAACTTGCTAAACCTTGTGTCATTCTCTGAAGTCAGTTTCCCTTTCTAACCACCTCAAAAGTCAATATAGAAACTTGGTGTAATCTTTCTTGCTCTTATTATGTGGACTACTCAGTTTCAAAACCAGCTGTTCACACACAGGGTTAGTCCCAACTGTTGAAACCCCAGTAATCTTTGCTCATCCAATTCCACATGTGAAATGAGAGAATCTTGACTTAAAAGGGTTTATGGGAGTCAGTTACTCTCCAAAGCAACATTTCATAGAAGCTGGGATTTAATTGTCAGATGACAAGTCATTTCAGCTCCCCTGTGTCAGGAAGCCCAGTATCTCACAGGGTGCACTGAAATTGAGAAATTATATATCTCACTCACTTGTGGTAAAGCTCATTAAAATCATTGGCATCACAGCTCTGCAAAAGGACAAAAGTAAGACATAATTAAAAGATAATGGGTCAGAGGAACTCAGAATCCAGAAAGAGCTCTGACCAAGTTACTCTCCTCACCCAGGCTTTCTCTGGCAGAATTTATTAATAATAAAAGACAAATGATTCATTTAGATTAAGTCCCAGGACTTGAGTGTTATGTTATTAACTAGTGTAATCTACCATCAGGATTTACTTGGTGACTTTTGAGTTAAGCCATGAGCCCACCTGCTGAAAAGCAAATTTAAGCCTACATGCTGAGAAAGAACTTTCTCATTAAAATACAATCAGGGTTTGTTAGGGCAACAAGAAAAGAACCAGCCTGATGTGCTGAATTAAACTGAGCTCTGCTCAAAGTGGGAACTGATGGCATCAGACAGCTGTGGAGAGTTCTTTAGTTCCCCATTTCACAGGGCATAGGCCCTACGTGGACTTACCTTGGGAAACACAGACTGCATCTGTTGAATGCACATAAGAGAAACCTCTGGCCATGTTTCATAAGGACAGTAAGTGCAACATATACAGTACATTTTCTTCAGTAATGACCCTCCTTACCCTTCTTCATTTATCACAGGAGTGTAAAAAGTATTTTAAGTGGGCATGGCCAGACTGATACTTGAGTAACAAGATGGGATGTGCAGGCATATATTGGGGAGGGAAAGGTAGAAGTGATCTCCCCAGTGCCCCCTTCAGTACCTCACTAATGGTCTTTTGGTGTAGAAGTACACTTACCTGCCCAGCCTCTCATTTAGATTGCTGTGTGAATGCTTGCTGGATGTATGTATGCAGATGTGAGGAGGAGGAGAAGAAAAATAGCAAATACCTGATGTGCAAACAAAACAGAGGCTTTAATTTCCTATCATCATTTGTAATGTCCTTCCAAAGGAATAAATGTGCACATTACACATGAACAGTTCAGTCAATTCAGAAAATTGCAACATAAAACCATTGTATAATTTGGAAAGTTAAGTAAACAAAGGAGAATTCCTGCAGATGTTCTACAAATAGAGAAAAAGAAAAAGGAGGCCCAAGGGTGTGCTACTTTATTAGTAAAATTAAACCCAGTGATTTCAAAAGGACCACTAACACACAGTTTCAGCTGTGATTAGGATCTGGGCTTTGAGTTACAGAACAAATTATTTGCTTAGCTGCTATCTACAGATAACTCCCTAAAAAAAACCCCAAACATTGTGTTGTGTGATAAGCGAGTAGTGTTAAACATTCTGGGCTAGATCTTGTAAGTGCCTAGTTGATAAAAGGAAATCGCATGTGGCAGAAAAGATAGGTGCCAATGTTCATTCCCATGCTTGGAAAAGTGTGCAGCAAAGTAGTGTGAAAGCAGACAGACAGAAACCCCAGGTGATGGGGATACCCTGGAGATGAAACCATTGGTGAAGTGGCCAGCTCAAGAACACTGTCAGATGTTGTCTGCACATTATTTCAAGAAAAAGAGTTATTGTCATCACAGAATCCCTTTCTGTACAGTAAACTAGTGGCAAAACCACTCATTTGGGAAAGTTCACTACCTTCCACCTTCAGCTTCTGAAAGTGTGCAGCAAACTACAAGCTTCTGGAAACAGGAATTAATTACTGTGCCAGAGAGACAATAAGTTACGGAAGGGAAATTAAAGAAGAAAAAGCCTATTGCTGTGAAGTTAAACTTTAAAAAGTGGTGCTTGAATGTTGCACACAGCACAGTCATGCAATGCTCAAAGTTATTGTCAGTATATGGAATCAGAATGAGTATTTTCAAATAGAGTTTAACTTCAGTATGCAAAGGTTAGTGATCATTTCTAGAAAGAGAAAACACACTGAAAAACAGGCAGTAAATGCCTAAGAGGCAGGAAAGGAAGGCATTATATGTTAGGAAAGATAACACAGAAAATATTATGGAGTGCCATGTGGAAAGACTGAAGATGAGGAAGCTAAGAAGCAAACACAATAATATTTTATTTTCTGACATCAGCTTCCTGGCAATGCGACCTTTGTCTTTTTTTGTCTCTCCATTCAGTGCTGCTTGAGTCAACTTTTTTTCTCCTAGTTCATTTTGTCTTTCCTCTCCTAGCACTGTCTTTCAGTCAACAGGGAGGCTGCAGAAGGACTCCAGGCTTGCACTGCTGCACTGTCCAACTCCCAGCAAATTGTAAAATCACAGGGCTGCTGCATTCCAAGAATCAGACTGGGTGAAGACTGGAGTCCTGCTATCTGCAGGGCATCAGCTAGGAGAAAGGAGAGCTTGAAGTGTGAGGGGATGACTGGGCTGGATCAGTGGGAGGAATAAGTCTGAGCAAAGTTTCAGGGACTTCCCTAAATGGAAATAGCTCACTATTTCCTCAGGTTTTTTGTTTTTTTCTGAGGGCTCTGTGCTACTCCTACCCCTACAGCTGCAGAATTTGTGTCTGGGGCACTCACCCATGACAGCAGCTGCAACACAAGGAAACACAGGGCACCCAGCTGGTGGCAACCTATTGGCAAGGGAATTGGGGCCCTGGTAGGTAAAAGTTTAAAAAATACATTTTCTAAGGAACTGATTTCTTGGAAGCTGTTTAATTTCAGGTCAAATCATCTTTGCTAAATCCATAGTTTATTTTATCCAATTTTCCATTTATTTCTAGGTCCATCCTTCCCTCCTCCCTAACTTCATAGATTTATCCAGTCTGCAATTGCAGGGGCAAGTTCTTCCCATATGCTCAACTCCTTCTCTGTCACTGCTGTTTTTGTTGTTGTGGAGGACCATAAAATAACAGCCAGGTGTTTGTGATTGCAATAGCATCTTCACAATTAGTTTTCTGGATAAGATTTTCATCTTCTCAGTAATTGCTCAATAAGGCACACCAAGCTTCTTGTCTCTGTGCAATAACCTATATAACATGATGGTCTCCACATTCCTGAGAAATGCTTTATTGGAAGCTGACAAAAATCCAGAGCTTCTGAACCCAATAGTACCTCAAAATGGTACGGTCAAAGGGATTAACTCCTTAATCACTGGATACATAAAATTTCACTCAGGCAGCAAAAAGATCTTCTGAAAAGAAACGTATGTCTTCTCCTTCTGGAAGTTTTAATGGGGTGCCAAGCTGGTGACTGTATCTAAATTTCATTTTCAAGAATATGTCCTAAATGGTCAGTTTCTGAGAGGTAACAAAGGGTGTGTGTGATGTGAGGTTACATCACAGGTCTAACTAAGGCATCTTCAGTATCTGGGCAGTGTCACTGAACAGAGAGGTAATACCTATATTGCTGGAAAGTTAAAACATTCTTTTCAAAGCAAATGGTCATCTATGGCTTTTAGTGAAGTAATTCAGTATAAATATGCACTGCTAACTTAAAAATAAATAAATAAATTAGAAATTAAAGTCTCCATTGGCAAAAGGCCAGAACCACAGGAGGGAAACCAGAGGACCAGAGACACAAGAACTGACAAGAGCAGAGTACACTTCCTCCAAGGATAGATGGTTTGGATTTTTAATATTTTTGTAAAATAATTTTCCTCTTTTGGATTTTAGGCACACTTGTAATTGCTATTACCAAGACTTAAAGTAGAAGTTCCACAGTGCTCCACAGCTTTTCCCAAATCCTGTAAGAATACAAAACCAAACCTTTTCATCCCTTTCCTAGAGTTTTCTCATGGCATTCTGTTCAAAAGAGCTTTCTTTTTTTCAGTCTGAAAGTTGGAGTGCAAACAAGTATGCATAGAGGAAAATAATTGCTTCATATGTATACTTTTTTTTTTTTAAAGTAAAGGTAAATTATCAAAACATGTTGATCTCTTGAGAAGATAAGGCTTCTGAGTAAAAATTCAACTATCATAGCATTAGTTTTACTGTAACAACATCAGTGGAATATAACAGATCCTACACACGCACTTCTAGGGAGCTAATAGCAGCGGAGAGGAACTTGTTTGACAACATGACCATTCATAGTGACCATCAACATCAGGTGCAATACCCAACTGCTTCATACTCTTTAGAGAGAAAGCTGTAAATGTGTAAAAGTTTGCTATGCAGATTAGCATGGAGAGATAAATAAACTTCCTCATTTTTTTATGTATTACATATTTTTATGTATCCTCATGAAAATTTGAATATTTTGTTTGCTGCTGCAGAGCAAAATCCCAAAAAATCTACATGAGAGGGTAACTGAAGGATCAACAGAATATCTCAGCCATGAAACATGACAATCTTTGAACACATCTCCAGTTGAGAAGAAACATTTGCTTGGGAAACAAACCCAAAAGGTAACCTTGAGGAATCAAATCTTCCACAAAGAGGCCTTTTCATTTCCTATCTTTCCCCAAGCACTGTGATGTGAAGTCTTTGAAATGACAGTAGCTGCAAAATACAAGAACCCAGGCAGAGAACATGCCCTAGAGACATGCTGTGGTTCCAGCAGTTGTGAAGAAGACATTGGCTTGCAAAACAGCACCCAACTCCACACCTCTGCTATAAGCAGCACATGGCAGAAGGCAAAGACCATTCCCAAAAAGCCAGCCATCCACAAGGAATGCACCTGACAGTAACTTGTGTGAGAATATCTATCAGTTGTATAAATGCCGTTCATACAACTCACAGATTAAAACAAAATTGCTTTGGCTGTTCATCTATAAGCATAAAGCATCCTGGAATTAGGTGCCTCACTAAACTCTGGCCATCACATGTTTGTTCTCAAACATTGCCCTTTCTTCTGAGTGTTGTATATTTTAACCAGAAAAAGACACTGAGGTCCAGTTTTCTTTGAGAGGAGATTCAGAATATGACAACTTCTACTTTTGAAAGTAGATTGCTTTAGACACCTCTGAGCCTTGTTCTAAATATAAATCACCCATGCAGTATGCTTGTCAGCTTAGGCCAGACATGTCATACAAGGGTTGGTTGGTTTTTGTTGTTTTTTTTCACCTAGAGATAAGCAAACCTTAATGTAGAAACTTGAAAAACAACCAGACTACTGTCATCTTCAGTTGAGAGAAAGAAACAGAAGCACTGTGCTTAAACCCTTCTCTCATATATGGCTCATAAAATGTCAAGACTGCCATTTTCTTCTCCTGAAGTGATTTTGAGGATAATTTCCATTTTGATACAGATCCCAGGGAAGTAGATGGAACATCCTGTCATTGTTTTTTTCATAGCAGAAGAAGGACCTGATGTGAGACTGACTCATCAGCACCAGACATGATGGCAAACACGGAAGTCTCTGTGCCTTGAATGGGAATGGAATGCTCAGTACCAGCACAGTCCTGGTAGATCTTCAAACAAGTGTGCTCTTTATCCAGCTCTAATTAGGAAACACAGCTTTGCTGTGCTGTTCCCAGTGATATTGCACAATGTAAACCAAATTACCTGTCTAAAATCTGTGTATTTAAAACCTGTTTCAAATCAGTGATGTGTTGTCCACTTCTTAATCATTGGTTCATAGCACATATAATCAGTGCTTGTAAAAAATTTAGCTTTGTATCTTTAAGGATTGCATGTTTCCTTTGAAGCTGATGCTGATTTCAGCAGGCCCTGGGCAAGAATAACAGAAGTCTTGCAAGCCTCCATAGAGCTCCCTCCTCAGCATTGCTGTGGAGACAGGATCTTTGCACATCCCTGACAAGCCCTAACCTTTTCTCCCACCCTTAGCTCTCTGTGACTTTGCCCCCTTGGGTTGTGATTTCTCCATATTTTCATTTTTGAGGCTTCTCAGACTTTGATGCTGTTATAGACAGTACTGGAAGCCAGGAGCAGAGGAAGAATGTGGTAAGGAGAAGGATGTGATGAGATTGAGAGGGAAATTAGGGAATTCAGTGCCTGCCATGGTCCGGCAGTACTGAGTGCACAGTGTGGAAGGGGAAATGTGGACTGACATAATAGATAGACATGCTTTTGGAAGAGGGGACTCTTTGTGGGTAAGCAGACTTTATACTACAGTTAAGGTTTCTTATTCAATTTAGTGATACCAAGGAATTTTTGTAGGTTCCTGCAGATTTTTTCACAACATATGGAGTACCCTTTTCATATTAATATGAATGAATCCAGCAGGCACAAAATAACTTACTCAAAAAGAAATTATGACCTTGACTGCAGAAGAATGGATTGAGATCCTAAACACTACAAGCTGTGAAAATGTGCTGGTGAGACTCATTCTCACTCTTCATGTGAAGGAAATGAGGTATTTGGATCTCCAGGAATCTCCAGTCACACATGAGTGACATAAAAAGTTGACAGCTCTTCTTGGTAATTCAGATCTTCCTCTAAGTTTTGTCTTTCTAGACCATCTGTCAAAAAGATACAAACCCTGCACATCTAACAAGATGGTGAGAGCAGTTACAGCCGTAGACAAGAAATTAGTCAAGACTGTGCAGCCTGGTGACGCTGATCTCCTCTCTGTTACCATTTCTTTCACCTTGCAAGCTTTCCTAATCAATGCCCTTTTATCAGAGTCTTGTCCTTGTTCTGTATTTGAAGATCAGCTGAGATATCCTTAGTGTAACCAATCTATCAGCCGGATCTAGATTAACCATTCTATTTTCAGCCCTCAGGCATTTTTCTCATTAGACAGCTGAAGAGCAGCTTCTGAACCTAGACTGCCTCTTCAAAGTTCACCTTGCACAACAGCATCTCAACTGCAAGTGAGAGAAAAGGATACAAGAAAAAGCAGCTATTGTCAGAAATTGAGAGAGCTACAAAAGTGGGTCATGAGAGTATTTTACAACAGAAGCTCTAAATCTAGGAAATGGGTCAAAATGTAAATTATCCCAGAACTCTCAGCATCTAGTGGGGACAAGTGTCCATCTGCACACTGATTTCAAAGCTGTTTCGACATGCAGATTCACATTTTAAGTTCAAATGGCTCTACAGTGATCACCTGTCCTGAAGTCCTGTATAATACAAGCCTTAGGGCTCACTAAAGAAAAATCCTTCTTCAGATCCCACATCAGTACTTGAAATAAAGCATATATTAGGAAAAAAAAAAGCAATTGTATTTCCAGTGGTGGAGAATTTATCATAAGTCCTGTGCATTGAACTTCAGTGACTATTCCCACTGTTACAGCACTTGGATTTTATTTCTGGTCTGAATTTGTCTAGCTTCAACTTCCAACAAATTAGTTCTAGTCTGAAGCACTTTGTGTCTGATTTGAGTGCCCTCTATTATCAAATTTCAACTCCCCACGAAGACTATCAAAGGCTCAGGCTTTCCACACATTCATGTTGCATATAATTTGTGTGTGGTCGGTAGAGAGAAAGTAAGATTTATGATGTATACCTTCAATTAAAAAAATAATATTTCAAGATCAATTAATAAAATATTGTAGCATATATGCATTTTTTTTCAGAATGAAGATTGGCAGCCCTCACTCCTGGACTGCACAGGTCAGGTTTTGCATGCGGCCTGCAATTTGTATTGTAATTGCCACTGTGTGGAGCAACCTGACATTGATTGCAAAAAAATGGTTGTTGTGATTCTTGATAAAAATAACACACGCAAAAAGAAATAAAAATGCAAAAAACAACAACCCAAAACCTTTGTCAAATTTGCCTGACTACTAGTTTATATTTCAGCAGCCATAGCAGAAAATAAATATGTTACTTGGAAAGTAGCAATAGAGACACAAATCTTGCCTCCCAAAGCTATAAGCCATTTCTCTCTGAGCATAACCTCATTTATTTTTGTAACCCTTACCTCAGTTTCAAAAGACATGTGTGATATTGTAGCTAATTTTATCCTGATATCAAAGCTAATTTATTTTTCCTTTACATGGAGCATCAGGTAGCTGGAAAAACTATTTTATTTGCATAGAGCCGTGGCAAAAGTGCTCACAATATCCTGCATGTGTACAAGGTGTTTTCTCTGCAACTTAAAACCAACTGATTCCATTCTGTGCTTCACTTTTTTCAGGCCTGATCTTACTCCCTTTTACTCTGTCAGGGGTACTATGCCACTCTTCCTAGTGACAGCAGCATTGAACGTTTTAGGCGCTACTTTAAAATATGCCCGAGAGAAGCACTTTGCAGCCTCTCTCAGAGACCAAAACAGCTACAAAAAATACAAGGAAGAGTGAAACCAAGCCTAGTAGGATAATTTGTGTAACTGTGTTAATAGAATTGGATCTTCTGAAATGCCTTTGGATTCTTGTGGATTAAGTGAGTTATCCTCAGGACAACGTAAGTGACTAGTAGAGATTTCTAAAATTTCTTTTAAAATTTTCTAGATTATTCCAAAATCCTTTTGACAGTGCAAAGGTAAATTAAAGAGTGAGTAAATTCACTTTTTTGATGCTCATGGCTGAACAGTGGAAAATACATAAATTCTGTATTGCCTAAGTTAAGAGTTTAGATGTATTTTTCTTTAATCAGTTTACTTCACAAGTGAAATAAAATTTTTGTTTGTACAAAATAAAGGATCTGTTTAATATCTATTCTATGTGATATTTAATATATCACAGTCATTATGAAGGTGTTGAGAGTAAAGGCATAAAATGTGTGTTTTATTTATATAAATGATGTAACTATGTAACAGGATTATGTACATTAAAAAGATTACAGCCAATGAGAGGAAAGCAAATCTTTCCAAACAGCACAGTGCCCAGCAGAATGTAAATTAGAATGCATTTAAGTAGATACTGTGGCTTTGTGGAGTTTTTTCCCATTGTTTTTGAAAAAATATATAACTCTGAGGTATTTTTAGGTAAATAGAAGTACCAGGATACATGAAAATTATTTTCTGTAGGTTTATGTAAACTAAGAACAACCCAAAGGGGCAGCAGCTGGAAAAATAGTGAATATTTACCCTCCATGCTCCCAGAAGCATTTGCTGATGCAGAATAAAAGAAGAGTGAAATTAAAAACCAAATGCGTCAGAGGTGCAAAATCACTTAACACCAACGTTGCTTGCCAGTGTTCGTGGACATGAATGAGACCAGACAGGGTACACTGAGGCCACTTCAAGTAACTTCACACAACTGTGGCAGTGAGGAAGAACCTCACAGATGTTATAAGCATTATTTATGACTTTATTGAGACCTTTCTGCACAGCCAGCAGAGAGGTTAATATCAATGGGAGTTAGGTTTGCAAGTATCCACAGGTGGACTGGGGAAACATGAATGGAAGGAAAATACATGAAGAAGGGAAACAAATGTGCTTATTACAAAAATGACAAGTGCATTTCAGAGCAGGTAGTTACAAATTAATGATGTGATATTGGCTCTACAGGCCTTTACTGGGAAATAAAAACAACAGTGTCCTGATTGCTCAGGCCTTTTCTCTTCCTGTCAATGGACCAGGTATCAGCAGAGCCTCAGATCCAGAAAGGCACCAGCATCTGTTTGACTCCCCACCAGGGCTTGTCACACCCTGAGGCAAGGCTGAGAGCAGAATGGAGCACAGGGCACACTAATACATCAGCAGGGGTACTTGTCACATCAGAAAAAGATCCATAGGTCTCCTAAAGGAGTCTCATGCTTGTTCTTAGTGGGTCTGAGTGCTTCTGATTGAGCCTGGCCAGGTCTAACGAGGCTTGACAGGGAAGTAGGGCCCTCAGGGGTCTCTGGTGGTATTCTGGCAGATATGCACAGAAAGTCTCTGGGATAAAGACCAATATATAGCTGGGAATTTCGGTCTTGAGGTGTGCAGCTTCAGGAGATTAAAAACAGGTACCTTCCCTTGTAGTGCACAGACCATGCTATGTCCCATCTGGCTCTGCAAGTATAATGTATGAGGAAATTTCAAAAAAGGGTTTAAAGGAAAAGGTTGGTTTGTTCTTGTTTAGGACAGAGGTATCTTCCATCTTGTGTTTCAAGGGTGACATAAAATACGAGTCTGCAAATCAAAAACATATTTAGGAAGAAATTCTTCACTGTGAGGGTGGTGAGACACTGGAGCAGACTGCCCAGAAGAGCTGTAAATGTCCACTCCCTGGAAGCGTTCAAGGCTAGGTTAGAAGTGGTCCAACGTGGTCTAGTGGGAGGTGTCCCTGCCCATGCAGGGGGGTTGGATCTACATGATCTTTAAGGTCCCTTCCAATCCAAACCATTCTATGATTCTATGATCTCCAAATATAGCTCTGCTGTTGGCTTGGAAGTTGTTTGTGACACTAGAAAATGGCTTCCAGCGCAATATGGGTGACATAATGAAATGTCTTCCCTCTGAAAAGGTAGCAGATCCTCACAGAATTAAATCTCCAAGTTTAGAACAAAGTTAGCAACCCTTTTTAAAGCAGTTCTTAGCATACACCCTTGATACAATTGTACATTTCTTTTAAACTAATGAGAGGTTTCCAGTAGGCTAACCTGGAAGTCTGATATCACAGCATATATTTAGCTGGATGTATTTTCTTCAGTAAAGCTGCCAGTTTATTCATTAGCCCTGCCTTCACAAACCAACAGTCATTTGTTAAAACCTTAACTTTCTATTTTTGTGCATGAAGTTTCTGCCAACATTTCTGAAGACTGCTATCTCTCTCATCTGTCTTTTTCAGACTAGGCATACTGCATCTAAAGTTTGAGGTAGGTTTTCTGGGACGAGTTATCTGGGACATTTCATCTAATTTAAACCTACTCTTCCAGTCTTATTATTGTCTTTGTACAATACCATGTAAATACTTAATAACAGTTCTATATGCATAAGCAAAACATCATCAGCCATTTCCCTGTTACAATATCAATTTTGTAAAAGACTTACAGTTCTCCAGGCTGTTTAGCCTGTGCTCATTATTTAAATGTGCTCCAATTGCAGACTGATACACGCATTCACCACTTCTATGCACTGCTTCTGTGCATAGAGCTGTTACTGCTTCAGAGCAGCTGGTCATGCATGATTATAAGCAGATACAGCTCTACTTTCATCCTGTCTACAATCTTGATGTATCTGTCCTCTGCTGAAAACGAGTAATGCGGCTTCATGACAATTCAAGTGTCATCACACTGTGTTAACAAGGCCTTCATATCAGAGGCAGGAGGAAATGTGTTGACACCTTGTTTACAACCACCCTCTGTGGACATCAAGTACTGACTGTCCTTTCACTCACATCTATTTTACATTGGTGCAATTCCACCAGGTTTACAGGTACTGTTCCTTGATAGCCATCTGAGAAGAGAATCAGCTTTGGAATTTGCCAAGTCTGCTCATTCTGGAATTGAATGTTGGTTTAAGATCTCAGACTTGCAGAATGGTTTGAATGTCATTGTGCATAATAGTGTAGTTTTAAATTTAAAACAAAACAGAACAGTTTAAATGTGTGATAATAAATATTAAAGCATAATAAAGCATAAACTTGATATTCACTGAACCATTATTTTTTTTTCATCTCTGAGTGCTTAAGGCTAGCAATTTGGTCTGGCATTCAAATGTGGGCTAGTGATTTCAGTTTTAAATCCCTGGTATGTCATTTATTTTATGTCACATATTTTTAGATTGAGACTTAAAAGAATTATTTTTTTTCTCAGTGTTCAAAATCTGTTCTGTTTTTAAAGTATCATCATATTGAGTGAGATGCATCTAGAAAGAAGAAGCAAAAATATAGATTCCTCTGTATCTCTGGTGTCACTGCTGTCACAATCTTTAGTTTCAACCCCCATCAAGACACACCCACTACCTGATAACCACCTGCTTATGGTCTTTTGCTTCGCAGTTGATCCCAGACAGACTGGTGGTACCCACTTAATTGCCTTCAGTACCATCCCCCACTCCAGCCTTTGAGGTTTCTGTCTTTCCTCTTTCAGACATTGTGTTTGCCAATCACAGTAATCTTTTATTTCCCTGCTTGCAAGTGTCCTCCTCTCTCCTATGCTAACTTTCCAAATTCCATCTGCTCTTCTCAGCCCTTCTTCACTCTTCTGCTTTCATCAGGTGTGTTCCTCTGCATTATTTTCCCTCCTTCTTTTTTACTACTGTCATGGTTCTTTGTCTCTCTGTCTCCTGGCTGGCTCAGCATTAATGCCGTGGTTTGGGCCCAACACAAAAACAAAGGTACAGCCCCATGGCTGCTCACTCAGCTCCCCCCAGCTCACCCACCACACACACACTCTGGGATGAGGAGGACAAAGCTCATGGGTCGAGACAAAGGACAAGGAGGGTGCTTCACTGATTAAGGTCCCGGGCAAAACAGACTCAACTTGGGGAAAAAATAATAATTTAATCTCACACTAATCAAACACACACAGGACACAGACAACACACAGAGCAGGGCTTGCATATGTTACCCCACCCCTCCCTTCTTCCCGGGCCCAAATCACTTTGTTCCCGGTTTCTCTCCCTCCTTCCCCCCAGAGGCACAGGGGGACAGGGGAGGGGGTTTAGAGTCAGTTCACAGGCTGGTGGTTCCTGCTGCTCCTTCCTCCTCAGGAAGAAGGATTCCTTACAGTCCTTCCCTGCTTCCCCACTGGGTCCCTCCCATGGGAGAGAGTCCTCCACAAACCTCTCCTTCATGAGTCCTTCCCACGAGGTCCGGAGCTGCTCCAGCCTGGGCTTCCCACAGAGTCACGGGCTGCTTCGGGAACAAACTCCCCTGGCACCGGGGTCTTCCACAGCTGCACAATCAGAGTCCACTGGCAGCAAATCCTCTGGCCACAAAGTCCGAGTCCACTGGCCAAGTTCACCCCTGCTGGTGCCTTCAGGGAATGTTCCACCATGTTCCTCCATGAGTGCAGGGGGACAGCTGCCATCTCGCCATGGGTTGCAGGGAAAGTTCTGCTTGGGCACCTTCTTCCCCTTCTTCCTCACCAACCACCAGCACCGCTCTCCTTCCCCAGCACCGCTCTTCTCCCCTAAGTGCTTCTCTGCTCAGGTGTTATGCTGAGTCTTTTGTATGTTAATCGCTGAGGTGCATCTATTGTCCCTCTAATGGCTCCTTGGCTGGGTTTGGAGCAGGGGGAGCTTCTCAGCTTCTTACCTGAGCCACTCCTGTGGCCCTTCCCCTGCCACCAAAAAAACCCACCAAACCAAATCAGAACAACCACATCCATCTATCCATCTGTCTCTCTATCTATCTATCCATCCATCCATCCATCCATCTCACTGTTCCAGTATGGCTCTGGAGAGGAACTGTAACACTCGCTTCTTCCCATAGGATTCTCTTGATTCTTCTAATTAAAAGGAGTCAAGGAGGATGGGAAGAACTGTAATCTCCAGTAGCATGATTGCATCAGCCTCATCTTTTCTGCACTGTAATACTTCTATTATTTTAATCTGACTTATATAAACCGTGACTGGTAATCTAATCTTTCTTGCACATCTTGCCAACACAATCATCCCCTCATTATGATCCCTGCTGTTGGTTTCCCTGTCCTTTCATTCTACTACAGAAAAGCTCATCTCACTCTTGCTTTTGTTTCATTTTGCCCCTTCTCTTGTTGCTCCCCTATAGTGGCATAGTTGAAAGGAAATTATTTCCACCAGCTCCTACTTTGGGGGGGGAGGAAGTGCTTTTCCACTTCTCCATGTCCAGCCAGGAATGCCAAGTGAGGAATCTGCACAGCTCTTACTGTAGCCTTCTACTCCTGTGCCCAGCAGCTGCTGAGCTGTGCTCACCCCTTTGCCAGCCCCTCCTCCACAGCCGGCTTTGCCATGCAGGACGGCTCCTCCTGCCTCCGAAACTCCTTGCTGCCCTCGGGCATCGCAACCAGCAGTTCACTCATGGCTCAGGGGACTGAAAATATCTGCTTACATATAAATACGTACACAGACACACGCTCACATATATAAACATGTGTGTGTGTGTATATATATATTTCCATGTGTTGATGTAGATATATAAATGTGTACTAATAAACTCTCGCATGGAAGCAACTGATGTCCTGGTTCACTCTTTTTTCTCCATGGGGCATGTCAACGTGCTTGTTTGAAGTGCAGGTGTGGCACACCAGTTTTATCTGCATGTTTCAAATCTTTATTGGATGAAAATTACACTTTTGCATGTGAGTATTTGCATCATACAGACTTGGCTATAGCTAATTTTTCCATTCCCTCTCCATGTCGTGGATTTCCCTCAGTCCTTACATTCTTTGAGGCAGGGCTTGGCTTTTCATGCCTGTGGGCAGCCTTAAGAGGCTCCAAATCCTACTGGTGTTGGCAAAATAAGTTTTTAAAATAAAATATTCCTAAAAATATAACCTTCAAGAAGAATTAATGCAGATGGCTTCTTGGGTCCCAGACTTTTCAGAACACTCACTACTACATGAAAAAATAAAGCCCAGCTGAATATATTACAAGTATGTTAAATACAGCTTTAAAATTGTTGTGCTGTGGCCAGCACGCTGTAATTTTTCACAGGCGTTGCTGTGCTGTGGGAAACAAGGAAGAACATAGATGAGCATTTCTTTGTGCAGGAGGCTGGGTGTTTCTCAGCAGCTCTGTCCTCTAGGCTGCTTGCTCACAAGCTTGACTTCTTGCCTGAGGCCGGCAAGAGGCAAGTCTCTTTCTCCTGTGTTTCTTGCTTTTGCTCTCCCACAACTCTACAAATCCACTGAGGAGCTCCACCCCTGCATTCTCACGCTTCTTAATGTGACTATAAACAGCACCTTATTCTCTGCCAAATCAAGTTATCTGCATAGGTCATTTCAACCTAACTTTTATGCCAATCCCATTTGAATTCAGCCAGAATGCTGGCAACAATCTTTTCCTTTCCTTGGATTGCAGGAATGCTGCCCAAAAAGTATCTACTATTTCAGAAACAAGAAATGACTTCATGTTAGAAGCCAAATCTTTAAAGGGATGACTACACTGGGGAAACTGCTTGTGATTTTCCCTTGGCTGCACAGTCTTGAGTATTGTCTCCACTGGATCTTAATCCACCTGTGTCAAGGTTTCCGTATAAAATCCCTTGTGTAGCAAAAGTTGATATCACAATCAGTATCTCTTTTCATTGGCCAAAATCCCAAGACAGACTAGGACTTGCCCAAGACAGCTTCTTAGAAGCCCATACCAGAGCTCTTTAGCTACCAAAGCCAGAAGGAGAAGTAAGCATCTATTTTAAAAAGACTAGTTCAGCTTTCCTGGGTATAACCCAGAGTTTGCAGGTACAACCCCATCATAACTGATTATTTCATGCTTCTTCAAAAAAGCCCCAACAAATAAAATGACTCATTCCTGTTACCTCCAAAGCAGCCCTGTCATCAGAAGAGACACTCCCTTCTGGCAATGAGAGTCTGAATGGCTGCAGTTTAGTAACTGGGACACAGAACAAGCAGGGGGGCTCTGGGTAACAGGCGACTGTACACTTGACTTCCAAAGTAGCTTCTGCAGGGGCCAGAGAGTTGTGTGTTTCAACACTTGCAGTTCAAGCTAATACCAAGTAGGGCACTTTGACTACACCACTGAGATGCTGCACAGTTCTGCTCCTATCTCCTTACCCACTTGTGCTCATCAGCGTGTTTTTCCTTTTGCATCTGCCATCTCTATTTTAAATGGGCTGCCAGCCACGAGTGCCATTTTGTCTGACTTAACCTGCAAAGATCCCTGTGACTTTTTTATTACACCAAGAGCCCAAACCAGATGGCTGCTAGCTTCTATTTTTTATATCCAATCCACTGCTGTAAATAATTAAAGGGAATCTACTAATGAGAATCAAGGATAGCCCAGGTGACCTTTCCACCAATGCTTTTAAGGTTTTCAAACAATTAGGAACCACACTTTGTGCCTATAGTTAACTTGTACTATCAACTCTCCTTTTTCATTTCTCTCCCCGCTTCACCTTTGCCACATGCTCCCCTTCTTCAAGGTTATTTAAAAGCCCTGAGGAAGGGAGAAAATGATAGCTTCTCACAGGTGTTTTTAGTACCCAGATGGGAGGAGGGGATCCTGGTTACAAACAAGGCTTGTGCTCTTATAATGCAAGTAAGCCAGGTAAAGCAATACTAGTGATAATAACACTGTATCAGAGAGACAGTGATATCTGGGTGCTGTTTTGGATGCTTCTGCTTTCTTTCAGGTATGAGCAATCTGAAGATGCCAAACAATTACAAGGTAATAACATACGGTTATGAAGGGAAATTGTGGTGAGAACTCTAATAAAACAATCTTTCCAGGGATCTTTATGGCAGGGAGAACCAAAGGGTCAAAGCCAACCCACAGCCAGAAGACACAGGAGACACAGACATGCCTTGTACTATGGACAGGAAAACATTGTGTCCTCTCCAGGAAGCCCTTGCCATGGGGAAGGTCAGCAGAGACTATGCACACAGATTGTCAGTGAACAAGAAAAAGGATTAGTTACGATAGCTGTACATTTGGATTTTTTCAGGGCTTAAATATGGAAAACTTTAGATAGGCTTAGTTGTTGGACCCTGACAGCCTGCTTCAGATAGAAGTTGCCAGTGTGACCTCCTCTGACCTCGCTGTCTAGCCGTATTGCACTCCATGACATCTTGAAGTGTTTCATAGGTGTGCAATAAGTCAAGGAACCTTAGGTGTTAAGTTTAGCTTCAGGACAGCTATCTGCTGTTCAAACAATTGATGCATGGTTATATTTCAGGTCTCAGAAACAACCAACCAAAAACTTGGCCATTGTTCAGATTAGTGGCCGGGATGTTAGACTGTTGGATTATACTGCTGATGTTTTGGCAGTAGGCTGAAGAAGGCAAAATTTAAGTGAAATTAAAAGAGATTGCCTGTTCAACTGACTGATACAATTATTTAAAGTGGGGAAAGAAAAAAAAAAAAAACAAACCACCAAAACCAAAACAAACCTCACATTGGAACAGGAAAATGACAGGTTAGAATGTAATTGGATAAACTAGATGTGTTCAGATTTCCTGTGACTGGTGAAATCTGCCCCAGAATAGCGAAGGAGTTGGCTGAGGCAGCCCTAAAGCTGCTTTCAATTGTTCCAAAAGAATTGTGGTGGAACAATGAGCATCCACCAGACTGAAAGGAGGCAAGGCTAAAACCTACTCAAAAGGGGCAAGCAAGCCACTGAATTGTCAAGCTGGAAAAAATGAACAATCAGACTCTTTGTGACCATCTCAAAGAACACAAAGTGGTGAGTAATTGCTGAGATGGATCAGAGCAAATCTGATCTAATCCAGTCCAAACAACCTAATTTCACATGATGAAAAGTGGTCAGATTACTGCCACTCTCAAGCTGCTTTCAGCTGAGGCAGAAGACATATGCTTGACCCACCCCATTTGCAAAGCAAACCAATGTCTACAAATAAATGTACTAATTGATATATTTTTCCTCACCATTTGTGGGAGGTAAAAAGGCATGCAGAGAACATCTGTTCAGAATTTTTTTTGTTTTTATTGAGAGAAGAGAAGATTTTCCGTCAGTTGCAGCAAAGAGGAATAACCTGATCACCACATGCACCATTAAAAAGAGAAGATTAGACAGGGAAATACTCATAATCTGCAACATACACACACAAAACCCCCACATTGTACAGAACAAAGCTGTCAGATCTTAAGAGTAACTTAGTGTTGGACTAGATAGTGAAACTGCCATCATCTGAACTCATTAAGAACTGATGAGACAAATGTCTGCTAGAAATCATTTGGTTATTCCTCATCCTTCCAGTTTTATTTTCTGTGTTTTTCTGTGATTTAGAAAGACTCATGGCCTTTTCCAGCGCTGGTGAGGCAAACTAAACTTCCTCCCTCTAAGGAGTAAGGTGCCCTGCAGTTTGGGAGAACTCTAACTACCAGAAAAGGTACTCCAGCCAGTGTTTGCCAGCCCTCTTTCATAGATTCAGTTCCAGTAAAATCCAGTTCAACTTCTCAGGCTTTTTTCCTTTCACTTCTGCAATGTCTAAATCTGGGGTAGCTGGCAGCCCCATGCCATGGAGAGCACTGTGTTTAAGGCCACTCTGCTGTTCATCCTACACTGAAGGAAGAGAGATTCAATGTACTGTTACCCCTGGGGGACACAGCACATTCTCAGATAAGCACCAGCCTCTCTGGATGCACCAGTATCCTCCATGCACATTCAGCAAAAGCTGCTTGATAAAGCTCTCCCTACCTGCTGTACAAGTGCTGCTGGCAGGACAGGGCAGTTTCTGTCAGGCACCAAGCCCTGGGTCAAAGCTCTGTGTTCTCACCATGGGCCTTCAGCATCAGCTTCTGTGGGTGTTTTGTTGGGCTATGACAGCTAATGAGCAACTGCTCTTGTAAAGAATATCGCAAAGACAGAGACTGAGTCAGCGATCTGTTTAGTCTGATACCCATTTTTCTTCCCAGTTATAGAGTACTTCCCCACCAAGGTTAGTGTATTGTTTTTTAAGGAGCAACAGCTGGAGGCAGGAACTCAGGGGATGATACAAGCCTCTGGGGAACAAATGTAACCAAGAAATGTGTGTGGCAAGAACTTGACCTTTTGCATCTATCCTCTACTTTGCTGGGGAGATCTTTGTAAAATAAAATCCACTGTACAGGATTAGCTAGAAATAGTCTCTAGAGCTGGGGTGGTTGAGTGACCCACAGGAAATCCCAGCTGAGAGCCATGCAACTTCTTTCTTACTAATTTCAACTGGAAAACAGATTGTAAAACAAGTAATCCATTTAAAAGTAGTTGGTGTCTTTGACAGAAAGAAGCTCATCTTACCAGTACAGTCCTATCAATTACTAAACAGATCATTCAAAAAGAGGGGTTAGTGACTGGCTTTTAGGTGAGAAGCAGTGCTAAGGAGGCTGGATAGAGGTGCTTTACAGAAAGGAAATTGAAAGTACAGAACAGGTTGTGCCAAGGGGAAAACCTGAAGCAGGCAGTTCTGATCAGCAGAAATAATGACTTGCAGAGAGGTGGGAGATGCCAAGAGGCACATTAATTTTTCATTACTTGAAGAGTAACTGCTAGAGGACAGCCTCAGTAACCCCTTCTGGCCCCTACAAGTTCCCGGGTAACAGTAAACTTTCCCCTCTGAGCTGTTCATTGTCTTAGAGATCATCCTCTTCTTCTCTCCTTCTGTCTAGCAAATTATTTTCAAAAGGTTTCCCTGAAGGGTACTCAATCTATTAGCATCATTTATATTATATACAGGGAAAACAGGAGTGTGAACAGCTGCTTCCACTTGTGATACGCTCCTCTCTTTAGGCCTTCTGCTGATGACCTCTACAGTACACATGTTGAAATCTAAAATATTTATACATAGGGGTGAGACTGTTCTTCTAATTAGTGCAAATGATGTTCCATGTCTTTCATAGTGTCTCCTCTGAGACAGCATATGTGATCAGCTGTAGTAATAAATTGCCTCTCTCTCTTCCCTTCATTCTCTCTCCCCTCCTGCCATACTTAAATCTGGTCTTATTCTTGGCTGAAACCCATCCATTTAGTACTGTCACATTTACTGAGTATCTTGAGTAAAACTTTATAACATTCTCTCCAGGGAAGCAAGTAAATGTCTTTATAATAAGAATATGGCTAAAACATGAGAAATAGTACACTACCCTCAACCCTGTCAAGGTTGAAGCCATGCAATAGAGTTTATTTAGGTTGCCACATCTCAGATGTTCCTCCAAATGATCAGTACAACAGTGAGCAAGACAGGTTGGAAGTAAAGGCAACGTAAGCAATTGCGTTAGCTCTCGGGCTCTGGAAGGAGCTCAAAGCCCTGCACTCATTTGGCATTTTGTGAGCTGGAACTTGATCTTTCTGGCTGTGACTCAGAACCTGGCTGAACTCCGTCACTGCTGGCAGCCCGAAGCTCTGCTCTACCTTAGGGCCCTGCAAACTCTGTGATCAAGCCTGAATAAAATGAGAACTGGCTTAACACTGCCAGGTGTCACGGGTGATATTAAATTGTCGTATAACTCTCCAGAAGGCTGGGAGAGAAAATAAGCAGATCTGAAACGGATGCCATTCCAGCTGCTCACTGAAAAGCATTCTGTAACACTTTCCTCAGCACTGTGTAAATATTAAATCCTTCTGCCAGTAACCCTTAGAGGGAGCTAAATATTCTTACACCCAGATGAGTAAATTGAGGCACAGAGGAGCAAAATCTCTGGAGGGGAACAATGCTGGAGGAGGGCTCAGCAGCCTTCTTCCAGCTGCCTTCTCTGAGCACCCATATACATACATGGTCTATCCCTAGGGCCTCCATTGTGTGAGGGAGGGCAGTGCCACATGGAACTTAGAGCAGCTGGATCAGCTTGTCCTCAGGGTGGCCCTAAGGCACAGCTTCGAGCAGCTCTGTCGCTATTCCTTCTTGCAGCAGGAGCTTCCTACTGCCAGGAATGGACGGTGCTGGTGACCAGAGTCTGTGGCAATGGGATGGCATTGCACGGCTGTGAGACAGCCAAGCTTTGCTGCTCCAGTTCAGCATTATAACAGCACAGAAGGTGCTGCTTTCTGCTTCTAGACCTTTTCGTTTTTCTGCAGCAGAACCATATGGGTGATTTGGATGCTGATTTATAAGCGAGACAAATTCAGCGAAGCCCATTTTAAAGGCTGTGGTTGAACTGACTAATTTAAGTCAGCCAGAATTTTGCTAATGGTCTCATTTCTACCCAGTTTGCTCCAGCTGAAGATTTATCAGCAAATTTAATAAACCTTTTTGTGTTTTGTACCTTTTCAATCCTGTACTGGTATGTAGTGATTGTGCCTTCATGAATCAGAGCATGTGCTGCTTTACCAAGGTGACAGGGTAGCAATGTACTTTTCAGGACTAATGGTTGGGCAATAATAATTTGTCCATTAGGCAAGATTAAAGCTTACTTATGATCCTGCATCTGCATCATCTTTCTTGTGGAGAGTTCTGCTTTTTCTTTATTGTGTTGGTTTTCTCCCCACCACTTCACACAATACCTACCATTCAGCATCTGACTTTGGCTGGGCTGAGATGCAGGATGGGGGCACAGGGGCCCGTGGGGCAGAGCCCCCTCCTCCTAGCCCTGCCAGGATGTTTTGGAGGGCACTGGCATGGGCAAGATGCCAGGATCTGGCTAGGTGGGTGGTGCCACAGGGCTGCCTCCCAGGCCCATCTGGATGGCCCATCAGCCAGCCCCACACAGCTAAATCCCCCTTGCTGCCAGAGACAGCTATCAGACAATGCCAGCTTTTTGGTCACTGGCAGCCCAGGCCAGATTTAACTGGTGTTCTGTGGACAGCCTTGTATCTCTCTCCTGAACCAGGTGCTGCAGGAGGCTGAGCCAACCAGCCCTACAGGTTTTGATCTGGGATTCCAGGGTCTGCGCCCATGCCTGCAAAATACAAACAAGAGGGTGTGTTCAGTAGTTGTCTAACCCACATCCCTGGTTATTTAGTCCTGACTGCAAAGGTCACAAAGCATGCAGATGAAGACTAGTAATTATTATCCTAGTTACAAAAAAAAAAATCCCACACGTGCAGTCATCCATGGAGAAGTAAAGGAGGGAAATATGTCTTATATAAAGCAGCAGCTTTGGGGATTCACTTAACTTTGTGTATGTATATGTATATGTAACATTTGGTGAAAAAAGCTCTCTATTGGAAGGGATATTATTAATGAATATGGTTCCAGTTCCCCTAATTGCTTGACTTCAAAAAAAGAAGAGAAATTTCCAGTAAGTCTAATACCCAACTCAGACATCTTTAACATGAAGCATTTAATATTCTCATTTTAAAAGACAAAATCTGCATTACTATCAACCTTTTTAAAAATTTATTTTAAAAAAATATGTTTAAGGGGACAAATAAGAAACTAAAGAGAAAAGGAAGCAGCTGACCTAACGCTACATTTGTCAGATATTCTAAATATGGCCATCTGACTGAATAAATCCGTCTTCATACAACTCCTTCTCAGGGGAGGTGAAGTGCGATCTAGCCATTCAGGGTGAGTCTTTTCATTCAAAACCTGTTTGATGGAGAAATCTCTTCATACCACAGGGATGAAAGTAGGCCAGACTTTGTCCTTTAGGGAGGCACCTGAAGCTGTATCATCGAGGATTCCAATCTTCTGGAATTCTCGCCTCCAAGATGGACAAATGGTAACTCCATGAAACAACAAAAGCATCCTTGCAAAATAAATGAAATACTGTTAGTCACCTCCTACATATCTGGAGACCCTAATCCAGACAGCAAGTGGTTGATGGGGATTTGAGAGTGATCAAACCAAGCTGGTCCTAAGCTATACTTTTTCTACAACATATGGAAGGCAGAATTTAGGGCTGTACAAATAACAGGATTTTTTTCTTTCTTTCTTTTTGGTTCTGCTACTGAATGGCAAAATCAGAAAAAAAAAAAAAAAAATATATATATATAATTTTGATTGAATTCTAGGTTTTCACCCTTTTTTGTTCCTCATGGAAGCAAAACTAACAAAAAAAATACATATTCACAGCAGATCCAATGTATTTCATTTCACTTTCAGCCATCTGAAAATCCACACCAACACATGGTCCCATTAAGAAAACACTGTAAACACCTCTCTCTTATTGCAACGTTAGTGGTCACAGTGTTGGCTCAGCATGTGGAACACCAACATTGACTTCCCTACTCTACCAGAGTCTTTCTTCTGCTGCACTTTCTCTGGTCATTGTTCTCACCATGCAGGTGTCATGGATCTTGCTCTGCTCATGTTAGTCTCTTGATTTGTATAATTAAGTAGATGCTGGATCCTAGACTGTACCTAGCAGCCTTGCCAGGAGGGCTGTCCTGGGGTGGTGAGGATGGGTGCTGGTCCCTCCTGCTGGCAGTAGCTAAGTCAGGGACACCAGGGTCAGTGACACAGCTCTGAGAGCAGGAGGGAGCCTGCAGCCATGTGGCACAGCAGCCCAGAACCTTCTAGCTCTGCTTGAACTTTGAACTGAAACCTTCCTAGGACATAAGGAAATGCTGTCAGAAGTGCAGAGGCTTCTCCATCGGTGTGTGGCTTGGCTTTTCTTCTGGTTTTTGCAGCCAACATTGTGATGGCTGGTACCTGCCTGAAAATGTAGCCTCTCACTCCATCAAGGACCACTGTTTTGTTCCCCTATAACACCCTCCCTTTGCCCTTCTCCAGCCCAGCCCAATGTGCTGCTACCAAAATTGCTTCTGTTTCAAATTGCTCCTGTTTCAGATTTCTCCAGCCACATCACACCTGTTGATTCCTTCAGACTCTCAGAGGTATCCGCATCAGATTCATAGAATTATAGAATGGTTTGGATTGGAAGAGACCTGAAAGATCATTCGGTTCCAACCCTGATGCCATGGGCAGGGACACTTCCCACTAGACCCAACCTGACCTTGGTTGAGATTCATCAGATCCTCTTTTTTTCTCTAAGCCTCACTGAAGTTTATATCCTGCTGTCATACCTGGTCCTCACAGCTTTAGTTCAACCACAGAAACCCTTCCTCACTCTGCCTTTTCAGTTTTCTTTCCCACTACTTGCCAGGCCCTGATCATGCCACAGCTCCTGCTCACATCAGTCTCGTTCCCTTCTGCAGTACGTAGCCACATTGCCTCCAGTGCAGTCTCTTGGCATAGTTAAAGAGGATTCTTCCATCACTCTTGCCTCAGGTAGCCTTAAAATTGCACTTCCCAGAGGCCAGAGCTTTCCAGAGACTTGCCAGATGCACAGCAGAGCTGGAAGAAAATGTTTAATATGTATTTCTTTCAGACCTCTACCCTGTCTTACTGCATTCATCAGTGCAAAGTTTCACTGAGTCCCCACAAAAAATTAATGAGTGAACATCTTCTCTCTGTGTTTCTGCCCTTCCCAGCTCCTGAGTGCTCAGCCTACAAACTGGCTGGGACTGGTGCTGTCTCTTGTCATTTCTTAGGATAGAGTCTAGCACAAAGGGACTCTGATCTCCCCAGATCTAAGACCTGCTGTTATCAATAGCTAATTAAAGTTTCTGCCATATTTAGTCATCCATTTACTGAAAAATTACAAATTTTACTGTGAAATCACAGCAACTGGAAATCAGGCTCAGTGATTTTAAAAAATAGCCAACCAGACTGAACACATCAAATGTTTTCTGACCTCTTGCCTTTTGTCTCCCTTATCTGAACCACATGGGTGGAATTTAGGTCCTCTTTTTAAACCTTTAACTCGGGCATTGACCTCTTTACTGCAGTCACCCTAGGTTCCCTTTGCAGTCAAAGAAGAGAGAGGCACTT